>NC_084965.1:19097368-19405309 GCF_949316205.1 Platichthys flesus | reverse complement strand
TTTCTGCCACTAGACCACCGCCCATCTATATTAGGATAGAATGCAAAGATGGATTGTGCGTCTCACCGAGAGTACAATATTGTAGCCAAAATATTTACAGGAATGATGATCTTATTTTGCTGGTATTGAGGGCCAGGGTCTGTGCAGAGTTGATTGTTTGGTGGAGCTCCAGTGTCCTGCCGAAATATGCACTCAAACGATCGTGACTCAGTCTTAGCTATCGCGCTTCACATTTTGGTGGTGTCATGTCGCCTATCTTTATATACTGTAACGACAATGTGAGGATATTTATAAAGGATAGTCTTCAGATTGGTTGACATTACACAATTTTGTCATCAAGAAACTTCTGATTTGCAAATTCTACTTCCAGCATCTCACAAAAATGTCCATGACAACCTGTAGATCTCAGTGGGACTCCACGTCTACTTGCTCTCTGAGAACCAGTTTTCATCTCCACCCTTTTATAACCACCAGTTATCATGTGAGGGAACTGTGAGGTTCTTGAATCTCTCTCAAAAAGAAGGTGGAGCATGTTCCTGGCCCACCTGAGGACCATAAGCAGGTATATGTTGCCAACACTGGTAGAAATGTGTGAAAGAATGTGAAAAAGGCAGCTTACTGTTCTACAGTATTGTGATCAAGTGGTGACAGTCTTTTTCCTGCTGCTTAGAGCCATGTTTGCAGAACTGATACTTGGAGTGGAGTGCCACCGGGCCACCTCTTGATCATCATCATCATCATCATCCTCATCTGCATGCACACTGTTATCAGGTGACTACACAGAGGGAATGACTGGCTGAGGATGATGCTAGATTCTGCTTGTTGGCAGAGACTATGGACCTAAGCTCTGTAAAGCCTCTGAAGCTATACGGAGGGGGATGCAGTTGGGGATGTACATCGCCTCAGCTGGGGATGGACACATTAAATTGCTCCTAGCACAGGGTTGATAGAGGCCTAGCAGGCTCTCTTTTCAGGAATGTACTGACAAACAATGCAGATGAATATAAGTTTATGCCGCGTGGGGCGCGCCACACAGTTTGAGAACCACTGCTTTATACAGTGGATCCCCTGTCACCCCCTTGTCCATTCCAATTGGGAGTCCCCCTTCTCACGCAGCATCAAGCAGGGGCGCCAATTTGCCAATTCCCCATACAGTGATATGATAGATAATAGAAAACTGCTTCGCGGGCCAGATGATTTTTTTTTTTTAAGTGCTCGTGCCGCCCCCCACGTGTCAAGAAAAAGTGCTGCCCGGTTCGCCCGTGCACAAAACCGCCACTGTAGACTGGACATCAGCAACACACTTCGGGTGTTATTGTCACTATTAGCCCTAGATGGGACCGCCTTGTTGCAGAGAAACAGGCTCAGGGTTTCCACTGATTCAGCGTTGTGGTTAGTTATATTTTTCATGCACTTTATAGTTGTTTTTTATTTGTGATTAAATCATTGTTACTCACTGTTGTGTTGTTGGTGCAATGTTACGAGGACACTGCTAATAAAGTTGCTTAAGAATACACCTCAGTTTCACATTTATTATTTTTATACTTAGAAAATACCCCAGTTTTTATGCTAGTCGTATATCATTATATTTTGTCGTATTTATCTGCCACATACGGAGCCCTTCTAGTGACATAGGTTGAATTTTTTTTATGGCAGATGTGGGCAAATTAAATGCAAGTTAATAGGCATGTTAGTCAAGCAAGCAATTAAGTTTCATTTTTGAAACAGTATGATTTAATTATGATGTTATTCACCTCATTAATTGTCATGCATTGTCATGTGGTAATTCGATTCAGAGGCCTACTATGCAGTTTTATTTTGTATTTGTTCGTGCACTTGGAAGTTGTTCTAAGGTAAATTCTAAACAACTGATACAGTTCACCTGAACTGAGTGATTAATTTTGAAACACATTTCCTTGATAGACTACCATGCACTTTTAAGTTGTTGCAATTCTATTCAGTTCCATGCAATGCACGTTGTTGGTGGAGATACATTTGATTCTGCCTGTCACTCAAATCAGTTTAATCTTAAGTATTGAGGATAATGACCAGTGAAGTTGTGTTGGTACAGCTATGTACAATGAAGTTCATGTTTTTGTTAGTTAATTGCATTTCTCCAATTGTCTGTTAATAAGGCTTGGTTATTGCTCACCTGGTTTGATTTTTGAATCCTTGGGCCTATGCGTCCTCTTGGGCATATGTTGTAAAGCTTTTACAAAATAAAATAGATTGACTCCTTCAGTATGTTGTTGTAATTTCTTGTTACCGTGATCACTCATATCCTCCAGCCCCTGACTTTGCCTCAGTTTCAAGAACCGGCCCCAGCTCCAAACTAATTGAAGAGCCCTGCACTAGACCCTGTACAGTCAGTCATATTGGAAGCTCTGCTAATGTATTTGTACACAGTAATGTGTAAATCAGTCTGGCCTTTGTTTCATCTAGAGAATGTAAAAGCAAATGAGCCCAGATATTTCCAGGCGATATGCCTCTATGCTCCAGACCCAGTTTAAACCTGCTTTTGAAAAGTGTTTTTGATAAGATTACAATCAGATCTGTATCAAACCAACTGTATTCATGAAGCCATCTCTGGTTTGGGAAACAATATAAAAACATTGAACAAAAATGTAAATGCAATTGCTTTGTCAATTCAAAAGTTAATTTTCTTGCTTTGAACTAAGTCAACTATTATCTCAAAACAAATTGATTCAGGTAGAAGCACTTATATCATACATGTTGATAAACTTCCAACCTATTAAACCATGTGATTGATGCTAGCTGAAGATTAGCTTGAATTTAGTCTTAAACATATTTTAGTGTAATATTACATTACATATGTTTTATTTTTAATGTCATACACATTGTAGAAAATCCATCATGCCAAGGAACTATACCAGGAAGACAACCTGGGGCCAAACACCCCTCGCAGAGATGGAGAGTGCAGCCGCTGAGGTAATGCAAGGAAAGAAGTCCTTAAGAAAAGCTGGAAGGGAAGAAATATTGATAAGACAACCCTCAAAAGATTCATGAAGAAAAAAGAGAAAGGGGAAGTAAAATCAGTAGCCTGGGGTGCAGTAGCTGAGGCAAAGAGAATATTCACAGATGAGATGGAGGAGGAGCTTGCCAAACACTTGAAACAACTAGCTGACCAGTTCCATGGCCTTGCTCCAGTTAAGTGCTGTGAACTGGCATTTGAATATGCAGAGAAAAACAATATCCCTGTCCCTGCCAATTGGACAGAGAAACAATGTGCAGGTAAGCTAGGGTGTGCAAGAGATCACATGAATCATAATAATCATGAATGTGCTTAATTGACCAATCCCCATGATTCTGTTACTAGTCCGATATTAGTTTAGGAATGTGTGGTTGTCAATCTAGCTGTCAGGATTTTAACTATTACAAATGGAGCTCAGCGTAAGTTCAATAAGGAAGACTTAAACCCGCATGCAGATCAGCTGACGGCGGGCAGTCCTAAATATTGGGAACGCCACAGGAGGGCTTACCTGCTTGCTGTCAGCTGATCGTGGGCGTTCCCAAACATCCAATCAGGCCCGCGCGTTTTTTTTCAGCCAGTCACACAGCAGCTGTCGAACTTTAAAAATCCCCTCTTTTTTCTTCCTCAGCAGTGTCAATGCAGCGACTCGCACAACCCCTCCTCCACCCCAATCTCCTCCAGTCCTGAGATGAACATTCATCACCTCTTCCGGATCCCGATGACAATAGATCACGGGCTATGGTGGCAGCTGACTGCCTGACAACATACTTGTTACTCGTGGCATCCATTGCACTCCTGTCCATCCTGGAAGAGGGATCCCTTTCATGTGGCTCTTCCTGAGGTTTCTACGTTTTTCTCTTCAAGAAGGGTTTTTGTAGTTTTTCCTTACTCTTGTGAGGGTTAAGGACAGAGGATGTCACACTTAGGAAGTCCAACAGGACAATTCTCATTTATTGGCCATCCAGACAAACAATGACTGATGAACCACCACCAGTGTTTAGACCCCGGGGGGGTTTTCCTGTACGGCGCTCTGCTCCACCCCCTTCCTAATCCTGATGACATCACACAGGGGTCTAAAATGCCAAAAGACTATAAATATTCGCATTCTCTGTGCATTATAAAATAAACTTTGTTAAATTAAAAATCAATTCTCTCCTGATTGAACATGTGTTGTTATAGTGGTAATAATGGTAGTTCTAAAGTCGAAAAAGTAAGTGGATCACTTTACCCCCTTGATTTCTCTGGTCTGTCTCACTTTACCCCAGGGGTAACCAGACAAGACCAATTTTTTTAAAACAATCATATTTTCACGTCCCTTTGTCCTGAAGGGAGGGAGGTTTAGCTGTCTTTGCAGATTCAGGATCGCAGCTGCGGCCACAACGTGAATCGTGGATCGCGTTGGCAGCTGATAATGGATTAAGATTAAAACTAGATTGCCTAGATACTACTAACACATTCTGCCACCCTTGGCTATACCTCTTTTGCTGCTCACTTCATCTGAGTCAGACTTTTTACTTTTGATCATCGATACAGCTCTCTTTTTAAGCTAGACAATTTCTATTCTTATGAATTTTATAAATATAGTTATTTTGTTGATGTGCTCTGGTACAATAATAATTTATTATACTTCTCTCTGTCCTTGGAGAGGGATCCCTTCTTGTGGCAGGAGAAGTTGCACATCGTCAAGCCCGATGAGACAAATTGTGATTTGTGAATATGGGCTGTGCAAAAAAAGTTGACAATGATGATGACATTTCAGGATGACCTCACATATTCAATATAAATTATCCTTGTATGAGTAACAAATAAATTCAAACTATACAATGGAGGACTCTGTTTAGGGATATCACATCAGTTAGCTTGAACTGACTGTTCATATTACTGTTCCCATCTGTAGGAGGTGGTCTGTCTGGGTTTTCTGTCCTGCTCTCCCCCTCCTCTCCTGCACTCAGGGCAGAGAGCTGTCTCACCACATATGTGTTGGATAACCTTGTGAGCCTGAGCTCTCCATCTTAACTAGGTCTATATACAAAGTCCAGCTGCCCCCTCCCAGATGGATGATTGCACTCAGCCTGTTGTCTCCAACTGTGGACATGGTCAAACTCACTGCCTTAAGCCTGAAACATGCTTCTGCGACTGCGTCTGCGTGTTTTCACGCCGCTGTGGCGCAAGACTCGTTTTCATTCATGCTTCCCCAACCGTTGCGCGTCTTACAAAGCAATTCCGCGCGAGAACACTAGGCGGAGTAATGCTTTTTGTCGAAGACGACCTTAGAGACGCCTTCTTTCTTCTTTGTCGATTGTTTATTTACATAGCCACTGCGGCTCCTCGTAGCCTTTTTCTGGCGGACAAATCCGCCAGTCAGTGACAGGTTATACAAGTGATCATACTATCGGATATCTTCTGCCAAGTGCTCTTCTATTTGGTCCATATTCGTTCTTCTAAATCTTCCGTGATTTCTGCCGGTATTATGGGGCATGAAACCGAAATGAAGCTCCAGAAGGGATGTAGAGCAGACCAATCACAGCCTTGCGGGCTGAGTGAGCTTGCGGAACTTTGCCGTAAATTTTAGAAAAGGGGGTCGACACCCGTCAGCACGTAAGGAGGGATACAGAAGCACGTAAGGGACCCGGAAGGGCTCTTGCGCTTACGGGCCCTTGAAAACGCAGAAGCATGTTTCAGGCTTTAGGTGTGTTAGTGAAACAGGGAAAGCATGTTCCCTCCCTGCTGGTAGACTGATCTCAGTTTCAATCATTTTTCTTTCTTTTAGCATGATTGTAGATTATACTTCCAGCTAGATAGCTTAGATATTCCCTTCTTCTAATGTACATACCTAGTGTTTTTTATTTAATTTTCCTTTATTCTATCGCCCTTTTTTGAAATATTTGTGTCTCTTATCTAATTCTGACCTGTCAGCTAGTGAAATAACTGACTTTCCCCTGTATATGGATCACTCCACATTTATCTTATCGTTTCTTTTAAAATATGTCTACTCACATACACAGAACTACCATTATAGGCTATACATCTATAGATGCTGCCTTCATCACTGTCAGAATTTTCTTATGTATTGTATAAATACCTTATACCTTAATGCTAGACACTGTCATTTCTCATGAATGTAGTAAATATTGTTATTTTGTTGATGTGCTCTGTTACACCAATCAATATGAGACAAATTGTTATTTGTGATAATGGGCTATACAAATCAAATTTGATTGATTTATCCATTCAACAAAGCCCTCATGAGAAAAATTTGTATTTCCTTAAAAAATTTAAAACATTCGTAACACAAAGCAACAAATAGAAACAAACATCTGTATTTCACTTTGTGTGCTGCGACAATAAATCCAAGTCAGTAAAGGCCTTTTCTCTCCTGCTGTCCTTCCACGTCACATAATGGAAAGTCTCTGGATACATTACCATTATATAGCCATGTGCCAGGGCTATATAATTACACCCAGTCCAGCTGGGCTGGACATGGACCAACACACGTGAATATAAATGGAAACACAAACATTAGCAACATAGTCAGTGCAATGAGAATGAGGCTGTGACTATAGGGTGATCTCAACCTATGCACTTCTGTAAATAGTTATACTTTTGACACAGCCTCCTAGACTTTACCAATTAAATCTGAAGAAGGTAAATGGACCTTAAAATAAAGCACTATGCATGCTGGCCACTGATCGGCTGCACCTGGTTAATAAGTTACTGCCTTTGGGACATTCAGTAAGAACTTAATCTAACATGGCTTTTGCCCCTTACTGCCTGAATTGATTTCCAATTATATAAATAAATTATTATTTGAGTTTTTGCCTGTCATACAGATGCAAAATTGAGTAGAGATTGTTAATTTCACTAAAGCATATACAATATGTAATAAATAGATAATACATTTTGGTGTGAGGCAAATTAGCGACATTAGGCATAATGGGGCATAACCTTAATTTTAACAAATTTTCCTGTGAACTATAAATTACACCAAACTTGTTATCTCCAGATGATTGTCTTTTTCAGCTGATGGGTCGGAAGTGTGGAGGTGTAAGGGACGGCACCCCTGCAGTTGAGTATGAAGTATCAAAAGACATATCTACCGAAATTATGTCAACGAAAGATTGTAAAATCCTCATGGATGTTTTAACAGTCAACGATATGGGTATGATTTCTCCCAGTGTTGCTGGTGGTCAATCTGACTGTAACAGTCATAGTGATTTTGTGCGAGAGTGAGCTCTGTTCTCCAGTTCTTAAACTGCGTATCCCAAATTTTAATTAGCAGGACTAACTTAAGATGTTCATCCACAACTCTTCTATCTGCACACACAAGCCTCTCTCTCATACAGGATGGGGGATTACTGCGAGAGGATAGCAGAATTGACAGGACATCAAGAGGGATGAATTCCTTCATTTCAGGCACTTAAAAGCACCTGCAGAGGAAAAAGACATGTCTGTCAGTGAGTCTCACATTACTTTCATTGTAATTTGCATCGGAGTCTCAAATTAAGGTCAATGGTTTAATCATGTTGTGTATTATTTTTTTATCAACATCCTTCCATCCATTCCTTCAGCAGAGTCGAGGGAGCTTTTTCAGCTCCCAAGCTGAATGGAAGCTTGATTACTGACTGCCGTGTCAGTAATCTACCTCCTGAGACCTTCCGGCTCTGACCAGGTTTGCCACTTTCATCCCTTTCTCTTCCCCGAGAATGAAGAGAGACTTAGAGCGATGTGGGTAGGTATGAAGATTGGGAATTAGACTTTAGAAATGTGCATTCCCATTTCTGTGGGCTAAATCCCCTGCCCTGTCAATTATGGTGAAAGCAGCATCTGCAGGGGGTTAGACTGAATGCAACAGGTGGAGATGACTGACAAGCAGCCCAGTGGAGAGACTTTTAATGAGGCAAATGTTTTGTCGCTCTTGTCAGATGATGACAGGAGTTGGGGTGTGATACATAGAGAATCAAGTATTATTATCAAAATCTCCTCTTCTCAGAGGACAAAGACATGTGTTGACAATACACTCAGTGGCATTATCTGAGGACACTTACACAGCTCTGTAAATCCTATTCAAATCTTTGGTTGAAATCATTCTAGTAAACTTAAGTTGCATTCAAGTAGAATTTTGTAAAAACAATTTTTATATGATGAGTGAGTCACATGAGTGCACATTGGAGACCGACACCGTCCATAACTGTTTCAAGTTATCAAGTTTCAACTTTGGTAGTATATCTTGACATGATTATTTTTAGATATAATTTGATGAGTCATATGTGTTCAGTCGATATATTGTCAACTTAAGTTCGGGAGCAGGGCTACACCTCAACCCAAACCATCTTCTTCTCTTTCATCCTCCCCTGCCTATATATTCTTTCATTCTCTTTTCTTCCCTTCTTATTCATTTTGATGGATGACTCTTACGTTACATCCAGGTACTGCCGGGGGGGCTATAATCAGCTTCGGTGGAATGATGCCTGAACCACCCATGCTGAGTCTCCCTCTGTCCAGTTTCCAGTGCATCCTCCCAGACAAATCTTCACTTCAACCCGTTAACTCAACATCAGCTTCCATCAAAATCTGATACATCACACTTTAAAATATGCATAGATCAGTGAGACAACTTTATTATCAGGATGTCCCAGTAAGTCTGTGAAAAGCCTCCAGTTGCTCCAACATGCTGCAGCAGGAGTGCTATGAGGAACTAGAAGAAGAGATCATATAACTCCTGTCTTAGCTTTTCTGCATTGGCTCCCTGTAAAATTCTGAATAAGGTTTAAGATCCTGCTCCACACATACAAAGCCCTTATTGTTTTAATTATAACGAGTCAAAGCTGATACCTGATGGTGCATGTTTTCCTGGTCTCTTTCTCCTCTCGTGAACTCACGTCTGAAATGTTTATCGCAGGAGCAGAACCTTGTAAGGGTTTGGAAACAAGGCCCTGATTTCACCACTTCCTGGGATGTGATTACATAAAAATATCAGGGAGTGATGAGCAAGTATCATTAATCTCCCTGTCTGAGCCTATGGTTGGATGCTGGGCAGGTGGAGGTGCTATCAACAGGCAGCAATACTGATGCAGGGGAGCACCGAAATTGACAAACCAAGAATAGCCTCAAGCTTGAATAGGCTGCCAGGATTGGGAAAACTGAATATGATAGAGGATTCCTTATATATACTATATTTGTTTTATTACCTCAGGGGGAGGGGAATAGGCGTCATGCCTTCTTCACTCTTCTCTGACTAGAACGGCTATCAGCAACTGGGTCACACTGCAGATCAATAATCGCAGTCAGTTCTTTTTGATAATTCGATTATTTTGATGTCACCATGGACTGACCTGCGATGGGTATTGGTCCATGCCACGTTCAAGTTTTAATTTCCAAAGGTTATAAAGTTGTGTCTAAAGATTGTTTTTAACAGGCCTCTGACTAAGCGGACAAGCAATGTATGAAAAAAATAACACCCGCCTCAGTAAATCGTCAATGCGTATTTATAAACCACACACATGAACAACTAATAGTTTCCTTTATGAGAAACGTTGACTATAAATTCATTTTATTACAGATGTATGATGAACACAAAGTTTTCTAAATTTAATCTACACCATACACTGCACATCAAAATCTCTTCAGACCACGTCCAGCAAACAAACAATAAAAAGTGATGGACTACTGTAGAACTGAGGAGGACAAGGAATAACTTAACACAGGCATACAGGCAAGTGCAGAATGGGCACTGCGCTGGTTGGATTAATATTCTAAAGCCTTGAAAGGACATAGCTAACTCTGTGTTAATATCACTGTCCTAACAGGGCTGTATCATTGTGAAGAAGATTGATGCAATCCTTTTTTTCTGTCTGCTAATCCAAATTGTCGGTGAGCTCTTTTGGCCTCCAGAGTTCTGTGGCTGATGACTCACTGGCTGTGCATCGATTTCAATGAGCAGCAGCTGCCCTCATCCTCGTCCAATCTACACACACACCCACTTATCTTGTTTAATGGCAACTCTCCCGACTGTGGATCCATGCATTGAACAGAGAGACACACAAATCTACAAGGACGAGGCAGGAGTTCCTCTGAAACAGTCCCAGTCAAGGACAAAGGATTCACCTCAGCTGCTGCAGCAGGGCCACAGTCCACATAGCAAATCACAGAGACACATTAACAGTGTTCATCTCAAACTGGGTCAGGGCAGGCTGATGAAACAGGAGGAGAACATGGCAAAGCAGTGCTGCCTGCGTAGCATCAGGCGTGGGCTGTGGTCATTAAGTCGTATTATGTCACACTGCGAGTCTGGATCTCTGCTGGCCTTGGGGCTCACTGACCGGGACTCAGTCTTCACATGATGTCAGAGGTAGAAAGACCAGGCTCGGCTGAAAGAGATACTGCAGAAGATAAAAAATGTGATGATTAATTTCAAACGCATTCTGTTTTTCAGAAAATGACAGGACGGCACAGAGGCTACAGTGTTCCTTCCATTTATTCAACTGGCCTGGGGGAGGCTGTATTGTTTAAAATATCCGCTCAGAGAATCACTATTAGTCATATTTAATTTGATTCATCATCAGGGAGTTTACAAGAATTAATTATGTATAACCTCAGATTTACTGAGACTACACTTGATTTGGTTGAACTGTTTGGGTGATGTCATTGTGTATCATCAGCACCACATAGTTGGGGCCATGAGAAGACGTCACTGCTGCTTATGTGTTTATTTTGATTGACAGCTTTTATTAACCGATACAAACATGACCGAATCAAACACAATAAATATATTTTCTTCTTTCAAAATGTCGGTTACTATACTTTCACAGCCAACACTGTCCAAGGAAAACACAGGGGACTATATGCTGATGTGTCCTTAGCATAGCTTCAGACTTGATTTTGCTGTTTAAGTCAGACGCTGACAGTATTTGAAAATAAAATCCATATGTACAAAATAAAATGTAATTAAAGACGCACTAGGACCTCATCTGTCTGCAGCCTAATCACACATTGACAAAGAATAGGGAAACTTAAGGTTCTATAACAATACAAGCTCATGATCTAAATCAGTGGTTTTAAAACTTTTTCTGCCAAAGGCACAACGAAGGGCAAGCCAAAATCACAAGGCACTGAAAACTGTACTGTAAAGACCTTTGAGACCAGAAAAGCGCTATATAAATACAAAACCATTTACCATATAAATATATATCTCTATTTTTGTCTGCCCTCTTGCTGTTTTATTGGTGCAAATTGACCCACTGTGCCACGAATATCTTATCTTATGTCTCATTGAAATATTGTCATAAACAATATTGCCTGGCCATATTGGCAGCGCAAACGGAAGAAGTAGGACATGCATGGTTAAATAAATTGATTATGTGTGTGTGTGTGTGTGTATGTGTGTATGTGTGCGTGTGTGTTTGATGGACACAAACAGACTTGTGCACATGTACATTTATTGAACATGCACACGCACAGCCACGCCTGCAGGGCCTCAAGAGGTCTTTCAGTGCTGCCTTACTTGGATTGATTCCATCACACGGAGCATGTCATACACTAGAATACTTGGCTTTGTTCGTCTGTGCTGATGGAACATTCATTCGTTGCCAGGCCAATGCTGTAGAGTAGTCTCTCCTGGTGAATTATGAATCCTCTCGGTACCTGAGGGATGCTACAGTAGACCGTATGTGCCAAAGTCTCCAAGAAATGAGGTTAGCAAGGGAGATACCATGCTCCGCATAGAAGAGGAAGATTCTGTGTAATTTAAGTCCGGCTTTTTTAACTGGTGTTAATGATGACAATCAACGATCCGCAATGAGAAAGCACAAGGACTCTGGGAGAGAAGTCAAGTGGGTAACATGTGTTGATGTGACGTTAATGTGATGAGGAGGGAGAAGAGGTAAGAGGAGCTGTCACATATCATGTTTCCCCAACAATCAAGACCTATAGTAGCATAATTAAGAGCTGGTCCAAGACAACCTGAAGCTTTGATGATAAGTTAGATACTTTAGGGTTGATAAGTAAGCCTGAATAATGTCAGCAAGACTTTGCACATTGCCGAAATGTACTGTGGCGGCTGTGGCTGAGGGGTATAGTGGTCATCCTCCAACCTAAAGTCGGCAGTTCAATTCCCAGTCGGACCCATCTGCATGCCGAAGTGTCCTTGGGCAAGATGCTGAACCCTGAATGGCCCCCCATAGAATAACAAAGTGCTGCGAGTAGATGCACTGTATGAAGGTATGTGTGAATGTAGAACTGTATTGTAAAGCGCTTTGAGTGGTCGCCAAGACTAGAAAAGCGCTATATAAATACAAAACCATTTACTTTCAAGTGCTTTAGTTAGTCAACAAGACTAGAAAGCTCGATAAAGAAACTTTTTTTTTCATTTTTTTATATAATAATGTAAGGTCTTGACCAAAAAAGGCCTTGAGATAATGTTTATTGTGACTGGATTGCACTGGAGCACAGAAGCTATATTGCTTATAATCTCTGGGTGTATTTCGAATCAATAAATACGTTTTTTTAATAATTCGATGGATGCCGTTGATTGCAGTCATATGTCTAATGCCCAATTTTCACTTTAGGTTATAAGTCATCGAGTATGGTTTCAACTAACAATTCACACTGGTGTCTTTAAACCATTACTCTATGTAGAATTCTGACCTCAAACAAATGCTTCCAGTGCAGAAACGGTGCATTTGGTAAGGCATTTTTTCTAAATGCCTTACCAAATGCACCTAGCGACAAACTGGTAAAAAATATAATTTTGCTGACACGGTAAGGCCAACAGTTGCTATTGTATGTGGACAGTTTGAGGACATAGTTTACACTATAGAGGTTGGACCATATATATAGTACATATAGTGATTTGATACTTTGTTAATGATTAAGGGTAGAGAAAATAAATGCAGTAAAATTTAACTGGTCAATTTATCAGTGTGATAACATAACAGAGTATGGTGCTTATCTCTTAAAAAAGTATTTGAAAAGCCATATCTGTCCAAATGTATAGATAGAGTTATTAACCAAACAGCTTTGTTAACAGAAGGGGTATGCAGTACAAACTGTACAATATATGTGCAAGGAATTTACAGCTTCGCTTTTAGCAAGAACAAAATGTCTATTCCTGTCTTTCTGCATGCATGGTGAGGACCGTGCAGCTGCACAAGCTACTGCTCAGAAGGTTATTCTACACACTTAATCACATTAAATATTAAATAGGGTTCTTTAAATAAACTGGTGCCTTGAAAATTAGACCCTCCACATGCGCTTTTTCCCAATGCAGAAGGGAATAAAAACAGGCGAGTAGAAAAGGGGAAGAGGGGGAAGGACAGAGCATGATTACATCTAAGAGAGCTCTACACTGGTGTTACATTTTTTCACAATTGTTAAAACACGTTTTTCAAAACAATAACGGCTTTCTCAAAACTGCACACACAAAACTGAAAACCTCACACACAAAATGCTAAACCTGACACTCCCTTTGCAAGATGACTCTTTGCCATCAAATCTCTTACCTGTTCACAAAATGGAACTCGTGTTTTCATTTGGTACACACAGCCATATTTTCAATTGACAAACACATACCATTCATTGAGAACACACAACTAAGCATTTGCTTGCACACTACCAAGCATTTGCTTGCACACTACCAAGCTGTAGTGCAAAACTGAAAACACAATCATCAAAATGGAACACACCATATGAATGACAGTGACTCTGGAGAATGAGCCATTTCTCCTTTTGTAAAATGTCTCAGTGTAGGCCCACTTTTTTCATAGTCAAACATAAAACAGCACACAAATATGCAGCATAAAAAGGTTTATTTTGGTACACACAGAGAACAGTACAGTACTGTAAACCGGCCTGCTCAACCCCCCCCCCCCCCCTTCACAACACACGTTAACACACGTTTTTCAAAACAATAAAGGGTTTCTCAAAACTGCACACAGACAACTGAAAACTTCACACACAAAATGCTGACAGGCCTCGACACTCACGTCGCCACAAGCCTCCTCCATGGCCTGGAGCAGTGAGACCCGGTCCCACTGGCTTTCATTCATATACTTTCCACCTCCAAGCTGAAAATAATTTCTCAATGGGATTCAGGAAAGGAGAATAAGGTGGAAGGTATAGAACGGAAAAATTTGGGTGGTCCTGGAACCACTCACGCACTTGAGCAGCCCGGTGGAAGCTCACATTGTCCCAGATGATAACGTGATCGATCCGCTGTGGGTCATCTATCTGGCCAGGTGGTACCAGCAGGTCATGCAGGCCATCCAGGAAGACGAGGAGACGGGCAGCGTTATAGGCCCCTAGGTCGTCATGATGGTGCAAGATCCCATGGTGATTCATTGCAGCACACAGTGTGATGTTCCCGGGACACCCGTCGCCTCCTCTTCACCAGGTTGAATCCCACCTCATCAATAAAGATGTACTGGTACAACAAATTAGCTGTGTGAGGCTTTCTACCTCAATATTTTTTATTTTATTCTATTGTATTGTATTTTATTGTATTCAAATGTACCGGCTGCTATGACGACTTAATTTCCCTTCGCGGATGAATAAAGTAATCTAACTATCTATCTATCTCCTGGATCCGCTGACACAGACAGCATGAGAATGCAAGTTACAGTATGGACACAGAGAGGTCAACACAGTGGGCTACAGTGAGACACTGTAGAAAAGGAACAATATTGGATTACAGGTACAATACATGCATGTGTCAGTGCTGAATGTTGGTACTTACAAGCACAAACTCTCTCTGTAACTCCTTCATGCCTGTGTTACGTTCAAATGGGACCCTGAACACTTGTTTCATTCACATGGCAGTCCTATGAAGAATACGCTCCAATGTAGAGAGGCTGACGGTCTGGACGTTTCTAAATGTAGCATGGTCCGCCAGGATCCTAGTTTTTATTTGTCTCAGTGTGATAGAGTTGTTCTCACGAACCATATCTACAAATTCAGTCTCCTGTTTGTCTGTGTAAATGAGGTGAAATTGCTCAACAGACCTGAACGTTTAGAGATTTGAGTATTTGTGTGTTGTAGGTTGATGCTTTGAGATTTTACTTGAGAAGTGTGTGCAACAACTGGACATTGTGTGTTGTGTTTTGACAACAATGTGATGTGTAATTGACATCAGAGTGTAAAGAATGAAAGTCAGAGTATAATGCAGATAAGGGAGTGTGAAGTAGTGCCAAATTGGGTCGAATTTTCGCTTTTTGTGTGTTAACAATTGTGAAAAACTGTAACAACTGAGAAAAACTGTAAGTGTGCTGACGACTGCTGTGTATACTCCTCCCTGTTCCCTGCAGAGAGAGGAAAATTTACATTTCTTGATTTAGAGCTGTAATATTTGCACCCAGTGTTTTAAAGTTTTTTTGGTATTAACAGCACTGCTGAAATCTATTACTGTAATATACCCAGAAACACATAAAGGCAAACAAATCTGGTGGTGGTTTCATTGGAAGCAAGGGCAATGTCCTCTAGCGCAGCTATATCATTAGATAATGTATCCTTAAGGTGTTTAGGGCCAAGTATTAGAACCTCTGCTTTATCAGAGTTTAATAAGAGTAAATTGCAGGTCATCAACGTTATTATGTCCTGAATATGCTTGGAATTGAGTT
The DNA here is from genome assembly GCF_949316205.1 of Platichthys flesus. Taxonomy (NCBI): domain Eukaryota; kingdom Metazoa; phylum Chordata; class Actinopteri; order Pleuronectiformes; family Pleuronectidae; genus Platichthys; species Platichthys flesus. The sequence goes on along the minus strand of NC_084965.1, from coordinate 19,389,709 downwards.
AATTGAGTCTGTTCTGGTTTTATTGACAAGTATAACTGGGTGTCTTCCACATAGCAGTATGTCCTGATAATTTTCCTAATGGAAGCATATATAATCAGAATAAAATTGAGCCAAGCACAGAGCATACACCATGAAACACCATGGTTAACTTTGGATGATTGATCATTAATTTGCACAAATTGGAATCGACTTGAAAAATATGATTTAAACCAGTTTGGGGCTGTGATATTGATTAATATGTATTTTCCCAGTTATCTGTACAACTTAGCTGAGAGAGGGTTATATATTTTCACAAAATTCGAGGAGCTAATTGAGTAAGAGTGTTGTTTATTGTCTCTTTGTCATCTATAGCTACAACATGATTCTAATATGGTAGAGTTATTTTCTCACTGTACAATTGTTTTCCATATAGTCAGTCTGGGTCACTGTGGTCAGCTGCACATCATTGCAGCATTAAGGAAGCACCTGCACCACCTCAACCTGCTGTAGCCAGTCTGAGAGCCTGACACAAGATCATCGTCTCTGGCATCACTTATAGTCCAGGCAAAGTAACCATTTTGGAGACAAAAATCGAACTAATTGTAAAAAAAATAGTTTCATTTTGATAGGAGTAAAGGAAAAAATAGCCCCATGGGGTGTATTGTTGCCTGGCCTTATTGGCACACATTGATGAGAATTAACCATATTTCCTCAACAAGGATTTCTTAGGACTTTTAGTATGTTGTTCTGGACACCTCATAAAATGATCAATGCTGAAATTTTTTTTTTACAATTAGTCGGTCGTAAAACGCTACTTTGCCTGGACTTTTACAGACCCGTTAAAGGGAAATTTGGCAAAGTTTTCAGGTTTGTGAATAGTGTTATAGCTACATGTGCTAATTGTTTAAGTGCCATGTGTTTTTTTAAACTAATGGGCCAATGTGCAGTGACATAAGATGAAAAGGCCAAACGATGAGCCAACATCAGGTAAATATTATTATATTTCATTTGAGAGAATCACCCATTTTCATGACCAAACCATATTTATGGTTTGCTCAATCATCCTTCATTATGTCTGTGCCTTTAGAGATTTGTTTGTAAGTGTTCTTCACATCTATTAAACATTAAATACATGACCAGATACATGAAGGACAAGGCTCTTTGTACGCCATGTCTTACTGAAGCGTTGCATTCATACTTCTATCCCCTCAGAGCAAAACTACATCATTGTTAAACTGAAACAATTGCAGCTGTGGAAATAGGTTGACCACAATGGTCCTTGGTACCTGATAACTAGTAATAATAAATCCTCACTTCGTCAGTGCTGCAGAAGTCAAATCAGAGTGATTTATTTCAACAGCTTAAACCTGCTTCATTTGAGATTATTCACCACCATCTAAAAGACTGAATACCTGGGTAACATTATTCATCTTTGTTTTTCACATCAAATCCATGCTGATACAGTTTACAAACACAGGGTGTGATCAGTCTTTATTATTATGTCATCATCTCATAAAACACTATTTCACATATTCGATGATAGAAGCAAAAGAAAAGTGAGAAAAAATAGACAAGAAAAAAAAACAAAAAAAAAACAACAGATCATTCTATTACAAAGACATTGCAAAAATCCACAGTCTTCGTCAGACATGTAAACGTGAAATCTCAATCGGCACAAACAAGCAAACATTCATGTAAGAATTTCATTAGGGCACTTACAGCTTCTGTTAGAATGGAGCAGATCAGTAGTACTGTGTGTTATTTATACCATTCTGATCTCACATGTTAACTTGGAAGGAAGAGTTAGTGATGTCAACTGCAGTACAAGTCGTGCATTTTACCTTTTGGTGCATTAATCTGCACTGGTTGGATCCGCTATAGAGGCCATGATAATTGAAAAACCCACATGACGTTCTAAGACCATTCAGTCACAGCACAGCTAGTTAAATGAAGGTTTGATTTTACTTGGTCACTGTGTCAGATTATTGGATCCATAATAGTTGCTGTGGTTGAAAGACATGGCAGACTTCACATAGAACACCAACCAAACACAAATCTCCTGCCTCTGCATGGCAATGAGGGTCTGTGTGATGTAGATACTTTCATCTGCACATGTCGGCAAGACTGTTAGTGCCAACACACAGTATTGTGAACCCATGCCGTGCAGTATAAACATAAGCACTTACACACCCAGACTATATTCCTGTGCAGTATTTCCATCTCCAGTAGATTCTATTAGTGGTTTTCCAGCGCAAACACATGGGGACACGTATAAGGCTGCCACATTATACCACCTGTTGATTGATGTCAAAATAATTTGAAAAGGTAGGAAATTCTGACATGCTAGTTTGTTGTTAGGTTGTGGTGCTTTGTCTCTCTTGCTACATTGCCTGTTTTGCCCTTTGACACTCAGCACTGGATAAAAAGATAAACTGTCATGTCTGACGCTTTTTTTACATTCTTAACAGTCTGTCAGGTCGGGACGAGATAATGCTTTCTGATCTTGACACATGATGCGTCTATAAGACGTGATTCTTGCTAGAATCAAGTTTCAAGACCTGAATTCAAGACACACAGAAATCAGGTATAATGAAGCTACTGTCTGGAGAACAGTTTATAGACAAAAAGGAATCGATTTCAATGGTGAAAATTTATTGAATGAATTTGTTGTTCCCAAGATCGAGAACACAGACAAGTCCCCTGGAACTATGCCACTAACTCCATGAGAGTAACCTGTTTAAGACTTTCAGAAAAAACAGTGGTTGTGTCGATAAATGCTATAGATATCGTTAGAAAGATCATGATAAGTCACGTGGTTCGGTTTCATTGGTATTATTGATGCAGTACAATTGTATCAATAGCTGTGTCACAATTATTGCGGTTGTCTTTTCAAGCCTGGATTTTAGAATGAGTACATTAGTGCTGTAAATTTGTCATTAAAACCAGGTTTGAACAAATTAGCACAAACTTAAAATTTCAACCCAACCAATGTAAAATAATCCCTAAATTATATTGTTGAACTCACATTCTGTTTATTCATTCTTCAAACAGCCTCACTTCTATCTCTGGTTTTCAAAGCGATACATTTCACATTACTTTGGAACTTTTAGACTCTTCTGTGTTGGACCTTGAACTACAGTTTACTTAAAGCACGCTCTTTGACGAGTTGAGAGCAGGACTTCTTAATTTAACGTTCAGATATTTTGGCTTGTGCCCAAAAAAGAAGCAGAAGAAAGGAGACATCAATGAGACCCAGGTCTTCATCATCCACATTGGAGGGAAATGTTTCAAATTGTGGCACCATGTTGTTTGTAGTTTGTATCAAAGATGCATCCCCACAAACACAGCAAAGTGGAGTCAGAAAAGCTTCACATTTTTGGCCATGCACATCGAGGTTTGTAAACATGAATATGTTTGGTACTTTAGACCACAGTGTGTATTTTCTTGTTTTTTGTGATGCCCAATTAACACTAGAATGGTTCAACTAGGATTGAACCCTTTGGCCAGAAAGAAATAGAGAGACAAAGAGAGAGAGAGAGTGCTTGATTCGTACTTGATGCATGTTTGCATAAGTGGACATTGGTTAAAAGTCTGTACTTTGGAGGTTCTGGTGGATAAACAGGACAGGAATTCGATTTTCTTCCACGCTTTAGGGAACATCTTCCCCATCTCGCTGCTCAATAGGTTCCACTCTCTGAAACAGGAGGAATGACTCCCACACAGCCAGGCACTAAAGAGAAGAGAAGACACATCCTCAGCATTTGTCTAGCATTCTATGCACATTATGACGTGCTGAAATAGTAAATAACATTATCCCGATTTCAATGCTTTTTTTTGGTAATATTAAAATAAGCGTTCAGTATTACGTTTTAGCATATCTGGTTATTCTCATCTGTGAAACACTTTAATTGAATTTAACTGTATGAAAGGTGAATGCTATGAAAATGTACAAATTATAAAAACAGACAAATAACGCTTGAGTGATACAAATAATTTGGTAATCATGGTGGTGCCCCTAGTGTGCAGGGCTTTCCTCTGATCAGTCAGACAGTCTGAAGTTGTAAAACTTCAGTGTGGGCTTGTATCTTATTTCATGTACAGTATATTGGCTGTTCATTTAATCAATTAAAAGTGTGGCAGAAATAAAGTCAATGGTACAAGTATATATTGCTGTACAATATCTCTTTTATGTCCAGTCTATTAAGGCATGATCTTACAGCTTAAATATGAGAACAAAAATATAAATTAGAGTCACAGGTGGGGTATCGTAGTCGACTATAAGCCCCTTGAGACAGCTTGAACCAACTCCCAAGGCAAGTCATAAATGTAAAAAAGCAACTCAGACATAAAAAAAGAAATCTCATTATAAGCCATTCATTTCAAAGATAAACATATCCTATGAAGTGGTCCTTTACAGCTCTACGCCTGTCAGATCATCGTCGACACAATGATCCGAGAGGGAATACAACATGAAAATAGCAGATACAGCATGTGACACTGCTGACAAGCATCATGGGAACTCTCAAGAAAAAAAAATAGATCAAGTATGTCGTGCTTTAAAAGAGAAATATCTTTTTGGGGCTTTCTTTAGGTAAAAGAAAAACCAGTGTACCTCGTCTGCAATGAGACAAAAGGCCATTCTGGGGCAGCATTAGAGCTGGAAACATGCAGCTTAACTGGATGAATTAAAAGGACAACAGCTCCTCAATAAAGTTAACAGTGGTGTCAAACAAGCAGTTTTCACAAGACCACATTCTGACTGGGACAATATTTAAACAGAAGCGTTTTGCAGTCAGCATATTAATAGCTAAGAAACAGATAAGTTGTTTAAAAGGAGAATTTGTGAAGTAGCCTGTTGATTTTGGGGAGCCGCTGTGACCAGGCAAAGTATCATCAGGGTTCTGTCAAAGTATGAGGAAGGTTCTCACATGACTACCCTACATCTTCTCTCCAGGTTCACTTTTAATCAGTCTCTCCTTAGTTTCTCACTCCATTGCCATAACAGCAGTGAAAGCACATTATTGCACTGACAGAAGCATTGAGTGCCATTATGTGAGTTTGCATGTGTGTATTTGTGCATGTGTGGTAGACAACTTGACAAAGCAAATCACGTTTTATTGCAAAGGAGCAGTTATCTAGATAACAGGAGAGGCAGGAAGCCATGCAACCAGAAAGTGAAAATGACAAGCACTCACCTACAGCACAGACACACTGAAAAGTCAATCTATGAACTTGGGTTCCACTCTGTCAGCACACATCAATAGTGAAGTCAGTTTTTCCAAGGTAATAGCAGTTTGTTTAGAGGCTGCAATAAGTCAGATCCTTGGCCCGTCAACTCTCTATTTAACAGCCAATTTTTCTCAATAGCATCCACAGAACCTTGGTGGCACTGTGGAAGTGCAGGCTGGAGCTTTGGTCATAGAAATGAAGAGGAGGCAGAAATGCCATTGGTGACATTTGGCTTTATTAAAAGTAAACACCTCCGGGTAAAAAAGGAGGGAGAGGTAAGACGGTGTCAGGCCTAGAATGAAAATATATATACACTATATATATATATATATATGCTGTATATAGATACACATACACACTATATACTACATTTGTTCCACCACAAATTTATATTGATACTAACATTTTTTAAACAAAATAATGCCTCTCTATTTTGGTTTAATGGTTTTCCATGCTGTTTCTCTCACCGTTTCTCACATTGACCATCTTTCAGAGCAAGACTGACTGCAGCACCTGGAAAACTCTTTGGTGGTCCATTGCAAACATCTGTTACGTTTTACCATCCTTGCCACCAATGTAAAATACTGCATGAACTCTAGAGATGCTGCTTTCATTGTGCTCATTAGAGCAGGTAAATGATGAAGTAAGTATGAAGAACAAACTCTTTTAATATTTAACCTAGAATTTAAGTTAGCGTATGCTAAATGTATACATGACATGGATCCCTAATGTGATATACACAGAATCATCAGTCATGTTTTTATGGTTCTTATGATCTCCCCTGGTTCCACTTTGCTACAAACAATCACTACTGCAGCAGCAGGATTTGATCTTAAGGTCGGTATTTATATAACCCAATCTAGTCTTGACCACTCAAACCTCTTTACAGTACAGTTTTTGCCATTCACCCATTCACCAATACTTTCATACAGTGCATCTAAGGGCAGCAATTTTTTTCTACGAGGAATGAGCAATTGGGGTTCAGTATCTTGCCCAAGGAAACTTCCACATGCAGATGGGAGACTGGTATCGAACAACAGACCTTTTGGTTGCCAATGGACTGAATTTTTTTTTACATTTTGACCTAAAGTCCACACTGCTCTAGAATTCTTAACTCTAAAAAGTTTCTGTATTCTGCAGTGAAATGTTTGTCTGTTAACAGAATTGTTGTAAAAGAAGAAATAAGTTATTTCAAGTGCTGAAAATACGTTTTCATTTCACACTGGCAACAGCAATTGAGATGACAAAACAGATTAACAATACCTCTGTTACCGAGTGTAGCACTACCCTTGGAAGTTTTCATAAGAAGCCTTTCATGGCACATTTCAATTTCTAGCAGTGCAGATAATATACAAAATAATTGTTAGAAACTGCTTATCAACAAAATAATGTGATTAAAAGTTAGTAACAATTCTTTCCTTCGCAGCATAACTTTAGATTCTAAGAACTGGTGCTTTTGGCAGCACAGACAGGGGGTGTTTCTAACAAAGCAGATTTTGATTTTCCAGCGGAGAACTAAATCTGTCCACAGAGCTATGGATTTAACAGGCTGTTGACTCAGCACCCTCTTCTTTATGGAAAACTACAGAGAAAGCCAAGATACAAGGAAATTGTAGCACATTAATCTGACAGCAACAAAAAGAGTGTGACACGAAAATAGGATTGATTCACTTCCAGTTAACACAGTACAATAATTAATGGTCTAGTACTGAAGCTTCTGAGTGGTTGGAGTCTTTTTTACACACAGTCTAATACTTACTGTTCAATCCCTTACTGTATGCCCAAAAAAAGTTTGTTTCATATTTTTCAGTACTTGGCAATTCACTGCGATGCTCTTTCTGGTGAGAATTCTCCTAATTCAGTTCAATTATTGTTCATTTGTATAGCGCCAAATCACAATATGCATTATCTCAATACCCTTTATATAGTAAGGTCACAAACCTTACAGTATTACAGAGACACCCAACAGTTCCCACAATGAGCTAACATTTGGCGACCGTTGAGATACAATAACTCCCTCTACAGGGACAAGCCTCTCTAGAACAACAAGACTCAGCGTGACTCTGTCATTTTGTACTAAGGCCCATATACTGTATATTTCTATTCAAGTGTATGGGAAAGTGGTCTCAGACTGTAAAACTCTATTCTGTGTATTCAATCAAATGTTGCGACACATTTTGAACTCAGGTCCATGTATAGGAAAGTATCCAATCGGTTGTACATTATATGTTATCAAAATAAAATTGGCCCAAAGCATGCTAGAATCGCAGGCCATTTAATCCAAGGCAGTAACATCACTTGGAAACAGCAGGGCATCGACCCTCTCACAGCAGGTGAAAATGACTCACGGTCAACTTATGCTCTCTGAAGGTACATCTGAGTGGTTCTATGCAGAGAATGATGTCATGGCTCAGTGCTCTGGGGGAGAAAATGTGCACACCTTCCAAAAATGTAATGTTGTCAGAACTTCCGCTTCAACAAATCTGATTATTACATTTAAATATGGTAAGAAGTTGTACCCATAAACACAAAACAAACTGCCTCTTTAATGCAGCTAAACAATCCCTGTGCCTGTTTGTCTTAGTGCAATCTGGACAGGCATCATTTCAGTTAAGGTGTTCCAGTTAGCCTCTTCAGCACCTGCACTAATCAGTCACATTAGCTAGTGTGTGTCTTACAGCTCAGCAAAAAAAAACAACACACAGACTGAACTAATAACAATTTACATTTCAGTCAAGCCGTCAGTGGTTTGTTAAATCTTTTTTTCCATCTTATAAGCCTCCAAATTCTGAGATACTTTATTTGGGATCAAATGCTACATTATACTGTAAGAGCTGTCCAGTACAGGGTTTCAAAAGATATTCCATATTTATGATGACAGTAAAATAATTTTGAAATATAACGAACATCCTCACATTTCTATCAATCCCATTGTACAGCAGAGGTCACCATGGTATTACTGCCAAGACTACCTTTGCCAGTCATGGTGATTTTAGAATGCTTATTTGGCTGCTCTAATATTAAATAAAAAAACAAATGTCATCACTGCAGTGGCTAACATCAAATTATGCTGTCTCTCAAATTATTAAATCCTTTTCAAATTCAGATCTATAATGTTCTTGGGCTCTCAGATGTATTAACTAAGTGGGTTGAATATCTGCTGGTTATTTTAGTCTTTAATAGCACTTGTGAAATGCATGTCAAGCAGGGGCATGGCCTTATCTAATGTCATCAGCGACATCAAAGGGTTGTGTTGTGATGGATGACATCCCCACCCCCTCCAAGTTAGCAGATGGGCCATGAGCTAAACTAAAATATCAAACAAAAGTACACTTTGTAGACTGCACAAGCAAAATTACGAAGCGTATTGACATATTTTTGTACAGTGGGCGGAAGTTGTGAAGTCAATCATGATTCATATTTATATAAAGTCATTGGTCTTAATTCTAAAGAAAATATGGCTACCATGGAAACAGAAAGTGCCGTTTTCAGTTTAAAATAAACTGGTGCAGTGCCACTTAGAAATCATTTAGATCTTCTTATACATCATTTGATAGAGTCAATGAAAGTGTCTCAAGGGCGACACAACAGCGGAATCACATGGCAAGCCTGAGCATTAACACACACACGCAGGCACGCACACACGCAAATTGATGCACTGTATAATTTGAAGGTCCTGACTTTCTATTTGAAGTGCCTGGAGATACTGTATATTATGATTTTGTGCAATACCAATAAAATATAATGGAAGTGAGAGCTGGTGACAAGTGGTCACTCAGAGACACATGAGAAGATACAGTCTGATGTCTGTGAGAAATGACAGACTCAAAAGGAGTCCACTTGTAATCTGATCCCCCACATATAAACAGAACACTGCTGAGTGCCCTAAGAATATTTTGCATCTCCCTCACTTTATCCCCTTAACAAAAGGAATACATGATCTATGTACAACACTTCTCACCACTGACTGGTGTAAGTCGAGGTAAGAAATATCACTGAGATATTGGTCTGGGTGAGTTTGCTTTACTGATGTCACTGTAAACTTTACATGAACCCAGGTGTCTGGGAACAGCAGCTTACCATCCTCTTCCTGTTCACAAGTGAACTCAATGAGAGATTTTTTGTATTGTATCTTCTGAATGACGGGATACAAAAGCAGTGCAGTTTGGTTAAAGGGTTTGAAGCCTTTGTCAGGGTGATCTGAGCAAATGATCCATGTACAAGCTACAGTCAAGGAAATGGATGAACCCATTGCTTCAATTCATATCTAATGTGATGTGACAGAGGTTATCTAAGGAACGGGTAAGTTTGTCCTGCTATCCACTTCATACCAACCGTCCCCTTCCTGCTCCTCTGTCACCCAGTGTTATTGCTACAAGCATGTCATATGAGAATACCTGTCAGGAGGACTTGACAGTTAAATGGATGATTTGGTGGCGTTCAAATGTTCAAATCCCTTAAGATGTCAAGTTTTTGCTGACAAAAGGCCTGCAGATAACCATTTTCATAATACACTAATGCATACGATTATTTAGTAGGTTAATTTTAATCAATATTCAAATTGTCTTATTTCCTTCATCTTGCTTTTTAAAAGTCTTTCATTCTCCCCCACCCTCCACAACAGTCCTCACCCAATCTTGTTTCTTTGTGCGCTCATTCATCCTCCGTCTCTATTTCCCTTCCACCCAAACTAGGTGGTATAAAACCCTTCTAGGTGCAGGTTACTTATTAGATTCTCATAGGCCGTCTCTCTGTGCTCCACTCCAATAAATCATTCACAGGCCCCATGGCAACAATAGCCCACATCTGCATCTGAATAACAATATCAGCAAATGGGAATGAGTTATCATATTCATTTGGATCATTCTCACGAGGGCACCAGGATTTATTGTTTGATCTCAATGCATCTATGGAATGTATGGAAAACATTAGTGTCAAATAAATTTCAAAATCACATCAGTTAGTTTGGTGAGTAGGTTTGAATCTAGGAGCTCTGCGAAATTAGTCACAAAGATAAAATGTAGTTGATGTGGTTATCAAAGTCAGAAATGTGTAAAACAAATAAATAATAACAACAATACAGATGTATTGGGAAAGTAGGAGGCCAGTAAGCAGGGATGTTAATAATGAGGTTTAAACATTATCTTCCTGTTTTATGAAGTGATAAATGCCTTCAACAAGTTAATTAAACTTCGATAATATTCATAAAATCAAAACCAATGCCCAAAATTTAAAGACTAAGGGTATAACATTAAAAATGAAAAAGCTGTGAGCATTTTTTGAAATAATTTAATTAATATAAAACATCTTTCTAGAGAGGCATATAAAATTCAGAAGTGCTGACTTTATCATAGCTCTTAGCCAGTGTCACTATAGTCCATTATAAAATTCAGGGAATGTTAGCTCAAATCATAAATGAAATGACTGTTGAAGACAAAAACTATGCAAGCTGTAATAAAAAGAAAACACAAAAAAACAGGGTTGGCTTACAAGGTCAATGCCAAAACAAAGAAACTACATGTTGTGCTTGTAGATATTTACTGCTGCGTTTACCTCATGTACTGTAACAGTGTCCTTGTCTTCTGTCAAAGCAATTATCTACGCACAGACATATATATCTGTTCATGTAGGCGCTCTGATGTAGCGTGAGCAATTTTGTGTCAATTGGACAATGTTAACACAACTTAATTTTCACACTGATCAGTAGGTGGCGCTATGACCCTGAACTAATATTTATATGTGGAGCTGTTCAGATCAGTATTGTGATCATAGGTCAGTAGTTTGGAGCCGGTTGGATAATGCAGAGTGGATTAACAAAGTACTTCCTGTTTCCTGGTGAATCAGTAGGTGGCGCTATGACACTGAGGAAATATTGACACATAGAGCTGTTCAGGCTTGTACTCTTATCATGTGACAGAAGTTTGGTAGTGATAGGACAATGCACAGTGTAATTATGAAAACATCGTGTCCTTTGGCGAAGGATGATCCTTCGCCAAACATCAATGTTTATTTATTATTACGCACAGACATATAGATCTGTTCAAGTAGGCGCTCTGATGTAGCGTGAGAAATTTTGTGTCAATTGGACAATGTTTCAGCAACTTAATTTTCACACTGATCAATAGATGGCGCTATGATCCTGAACTAATATTCATATATGGAGCTGTTCTATTCAGGATTGTGATCATAGGTCAGTAGTTTGGAGCCGGTTGGATAATGCAGAGTGGATTAACAAAGTACTTCCTGTTTCCTGGCGAATCAGTAGGTGGCGCTATGACACTGAGGAAATATTGACACATAGAGCTGTTCAGGCTTGGACTCTGAGCATGTGACAGAAGTTTTGTAGTGATAGGACAATGCACAGTGGAGTTATGATAACATCGTGTCCTTTGGCGAAGGAAAATCCTTCGCCGCACATCAATGTTTACACGGTTTGAGGAAACGTCACAATTCTGACCATGATCTAATGACTTGACTGATCTGATTTGAGCTGTATATTGTAAATCAGCCAGGAGCAGTTCATCAAAGTATAAAACATGTCACTTCCTGTAGCCACCAGGGGGCGCTGTAATTTCAAGTCATAATTTCTGTGTAGATGTCATCAGGATGGCACCCTTGTCTTACATGTCTAGTTTGGACTCGATTGGACAATGTATGTCCGAGATACAGAACCTCGTGTTTTGATGGCGTTTAATCAAACTCAAGACGCCACGCCACGGTCACACGGTGTGACGAAAGGTCAATCTCTTAATCACTTTTTATCTCCATCTTGTTGTGATGGCACTGATCTTAATTTGAAGTTAATCTGATGAAAGCCCTGGGACAAGTGCATCAAGTAAAAATGTGGAATATGGAAAAAAAATGGCCACTTAATCCAAAATGGCGGCCTCCCTGTTTGGTCAAGCATACCTATCCAAGATATTTTTTTGTTTGTTATGAAACGACACATGTCCCGATAGATTTGTATAAATGTCGGCCATCGTAGTGCCGGGGTTGCCCTATAGGGGGCGCTGGTCAGTTTTTTTGCCACGCCCATTTCTTAAAACCATATGAATATCTTCAGGGGGGGGCTGTTGTTACACACATGTAGTTTGAGAGAGATAGAATCATGAACACTGAAGTTACAGCAATTTCGTGTTTCACGGCGAGTTGATGAACTTTAATGCCACGCCATTCATATGGCGTTTGACGAAAAGTCACGGTAATCTTATGTCTTCATTGTCAATGTCTTGGGACCCATTTGATACAGTTTGACATGGTTGAGGTCAGTGGATGAGGAGAAATTCATCCAAGTGTAAGACAAGCTAAAAACAAGACATTTCCTGTTGCCACCAGGGGGCGCTGCGGTTTTAAGTCATCATTTATGCATAGATGTCATCAGGCGGGGACTATTGTCTTACATGTCTAGTTTGGACTTGATTGGAACATGTATGTCCGAGATACAGATGCCCGTGTTTTGATGGCGTGTAACCAATTTTTAACGCCATGCCACGGTCACACGGTGTGATAAAAAAAAAATCCCTCAATCATTTTTTATCTCCATCTTGTTGTGATGACACTCATCTGAATTTGAAGTTGATCTGATGAAAGCCCTGGGACAAGTACGTAAAAGTAAAAATGTGGGATATTGCCAAAATGGCCACTAAAAGCAAAATGGCGGACTTCCTGTTGCGTTTTTCATAATGCTCCATGAGACTTTTTTTCATGACTGGTCACGATACACCTATATCCAGATTTTGATGAAAATCCGTTATGTGGAAACCTAGGGGCTGGTTCCAGGGGGCGCTGTAGAGCCATTTTGCCACGCCCAATTCCAATTACTCCAGAATACTAAAATATCCGCAGACCTTGAATTTCCTGCAAAGTTTCATAACTTTTTGAGCATGTCTAGACCCTGAAAAAGTCCCCCAAAGGGAAATAATAATATCTAGGGCTACGTTGTAGCACTTGCGGGCCCGAGCACCCGCACGTTGAAGCCTGTTGCGGTCGGTGGAGAGAGCGATCGATGACCAAGCGCACATCATCGATCGAGCATGCACTTCTCCACGTTGCATGCGTTTTGCGCTCTGCGGCAGTAGGTTTGCCAGTAGGTGGCGCCATCACAGTTATTACGCACAGACATATATATCTGTTCATGTAGGCGCTCTGATGTAGCGTGAGCAATTTTGTGTCAATTGGACAATGTTAACACAACTTAATTTTCACACTGATCAGTAGGTGGCGCTATGACCCTGAACTAATATTTATATGTGGAGCTGTTCAGATCAGTATTGTGATCATAGGTCAGTAGTTTGGAGCCGGTTGGATAATGCAGAGTGGATTAACAAAGTACTTCCTGTTTCCTGGTGAATCAGTAGGTGGCGCTATGACACTGAGGAAATATTGACACATAGAGCTGTTCAGGCTTGTACTCTTATCATGTGACAGAAGTTTGGTAGTGATAGGACAATGCACAGTGTAATTATGAAAACATCGTGTCCTTTGGCGAAGGATGATCCTTCGCCAAACATCAATGTTTACATGGTTTGAGGAAATGTCACAATTCTGACCTTGATTCAATGACTTGACTGAGTTCATTTGAGCTGTATATCTTAAAGCAGCCAGGAGCAGTTCATCAAAGTATAAAACATGTCACTTCATGTTGCCACCAGGGGGCGCTGTGATTTCAAGTCATAATTTCTGTGTAGATGTCATCAGGATGGCACCCTTGTCTTACATGTCTAGTTTGGACTCGATTGGACAATGTATGTCCGAGATACAGAACCTCGTGTTTTGATGGCGTTTAATCAAACTCAAGACGCCACGCCACGGTCACACGGTGTGACGAAAGGTCAATCTCTTCATCACTTTTTATCTCCGTCTTGTTGTGATGGCACTGATCTTAATTTGAAGTTAATCTGATGAAAGCCCTGGGACAAGTGCATCAAGTAAAAATGTGGAATATGGAAAAAAAATGGCCACTTAATCCAAAATGGCGGCCTCCCTGTTTGGTCAAGCATACCTATCCAAGATATTTTTTTGTTTGTTATGAAACGACACATGTCCCGATAGATTTGTATAAATGTCGGCCATCGTAGTGCCGGGGTTGCCCTATAGGGGGCGCTGGTCAGTTTTTTTGCCACGCCCATTTCTTAAAACCATATGAATATCTTCAGGGGGGGGCTGTTGTTACACACATGTAGTTTGAGAGAGATAGAATCATGAACACTGAAGTTACAGCAATTTCGTGTTTCACGGCGAGTTGATGAACTTTAATGCCACGCCATTCATATGGCGTTTGACGAAAAGTCACGGTAATCTTATGTCTTCATTGTCAATGTCTTGGGACCCATTTGATACAGTTTGACATGGTTGAGGTCAGTGGATGAGGAGAAATTCATCCAAGTGTAAGACAAGCAAAAAACAAGACATTTCCTGTTGCCACCAGGGGGCGCTGCGGTTTTAAGTCATCATTTATGCATAGATGTAATCAGGCGGGGACTGTTGTCTTACATGTCTAGTTTGGACTTGATTGGAACATGTATGTCCGAGATACAGATGCCCGTGTTTTGATGGCGTGTAACCAATTTTTAACGCCATGCCACGGTCACACGGTGTGATAAAAAAAAAATCCCTCAATCATTTTTTATCTCCATCTTGTTGTGATGACACTCATCTGAATTTGAAGTTGATCTGATGAAAGCCCTGGGACAAGTACGTAAAAGTAAAAATGTGGGATATTGCCAAAATGGCCACTAAAAGCAAAATGGCGGACTTCCTGTTGCGTTTTTCATAATGCTCCATGAGACTTTTTTTCATGACTGGTCACGATACACCTATATCCAGATTTTGATGAAAATCCGTTATGTGGAAACCTAGGGGCTGGTTCCAGGGGGCGCTGTAGAGCCATTTTGCCACGCCCAATTCCAATTACTCCAGAATACTAAAATATCCGCAGACCTTGAATTTCCTGCAAAGTTTCATAACTTTTTGAGCATGTCTAGACCCTGAAAAAGCCCCCCAAAGGGAAATAATAATAATAATAATAATAATAATAATAATAATAATAATAATAATAATAATAAAAATCCTTACAGATTCAATAGGGCCTCTCACCATTCGGTGCTCGGGCCCTAACTAGGGCTACGTTGTAGCACTTGCGGGCCCGAGCACCCGCACGTTGAAGCCTGTTGCGGTCGGTGGAGAGAGCGATCGATGACCAAGCGCACATCATCGATCGAGCATGCACTTCTCCACGTTGCATGCGTTTTGCGCTCTGCGGCAGTAGGTTTGCCAGTAGGTGGCGGCATCACTATTATTACGCACAGACATATATATCTGTTCATGTAGGCGCTCTGATGTAGCGTGAGCAATTTTGTGTCAATTGGACAATGTTAACACAACTTAATTTTCACACTGATCAGTAGGTGGCGCTATGATCCTGAACTAATATTCATATATGGAGCTGTTCTATTCAGGATTGTGATCATAGGTCAGTAGTTTGGAGCCGGTTGGATAATGCAGAGTGGATTAACAAAGTACTTCCTGTTTCCTGGCGAATCAGTAGGTGGCGCTATGACACTGAGGAAATATTGACACATAGAGCTGTTCAGGCTTGGACTCTGACCATGTGACAGAAGTTTTGTAATGATAGGACAATGCACAGTGGAGTTATGATAACATCGTGTCCTTTGGCGAAGGAAAATCCTTCGCCGCACATCAATGTTTACACGGTTTGAGGAAACGTCACAATTCTGACCATGATCTAATGACTTGACTGATCTGATTTGAGCTGTATATTGTAAATCAGCCAGGAGCAGTTCATCAAAGTATAAAACATGTCACTTCCTGTAGCCACCAGGGGGCGCTGTAATTTCAAGTCATAATTTCTGTGTAGATGTCATCAGGATGGCACCCTTGTCTTACATGTCTAGTTTGGACTCGATTGGACAATGTATGTCCGAGATACAGAACCTCGTGTTTTGATGGCGTTTAATCAAACTCAAGACGCCACGCCACGGTCACACGGTGTGACGAAAGGTCAATCTCTTAATCACTTTTTATCTCCATCTTGTTGTGATGGCACTGATCTTAATTTGAAGTTAATCTGATGAAAGCCCTGGGACAAGTGCATCAAGTAAAAATGTGGAATATGGGAAAAAAATGGCCACTTAATCCAAAATGGCGGCCTCCCTGTTTGGTCAAGCATACCTATCCAAGATATTTTTTTGTTTGTTATGAAACGACACATGTCCCGATAGATTTGTATAAATGTCGGCCATCGTAGTGCCGGGGTTGCCCTATAGGGGGCGCTGGTCAGTTTTTTTGCCAGGCCCATTTCTTAAAACCATATGAATATCTTCAGGGGGGGGCTGTTGTTACACACATGTAGTTTGAGAGAGATAGAATCATGAACACTGAAGTTACAGCAATTTCGTGTTTCACGGCGAGTTGATGAACTTTAATGCCACGCCATTCATATGGCGTTTGACGAAAAGTCACGGTAATCTTATGTCTTCATTGTCAATGTCTTGGGACCCATTTGATACAGTTTGACATGGTTGAGGTCAGTGGATGAGGAGAAATTCATCCAAGTGTAAGACAAGCAAAAAACAAGACATTTCCTGTTGCCACCAGGGGGCGCTGCGGTTTTAAGTCATCATTTATGCATAGATGTCATCAGGCGGGGACTATTGTCTTACATGTCTAGTTTGGACTTGATTGGAACATGTATGTCCGAGATACAGATGCCCGTGTTTTGATGGCGTGTAACCAATTTTTAACGCCATGCCACGGTCACACGGTGTGATAAAAAAAAAATCCCTCAATCATTTTTTATCTCCATCTTGTTGTGATGACACTCATCTGAATTTGAAGTTGATCTGATGAAAGCCCTGGGACAAGTACGTAAAAGTAAAAATGTGGGATATTGCCAAAATGGCCACTAAAAACAAAATGGCGGACTTCCTGTTGCGTTTTTCATAATGCTCCATGAGACTTTTTTTCATGACTGGTCACGATACACCTATATCCAGATTTTGATGAAAATCCGTTATGTGGAAACCAAGGGGCTGGTTCCAGGGGGCGCTGTAGAGCCATTTTGCCACGCCCAATTCCAATTACTCCAGAATACTAAAATATCCGCAGACCTTGAATTTCCTGCAAAGTTTCATAACTTTTTGAGCATGTCTAGACCCTGAAAAAGTCCCCCAAAGGGAAATAATAATAACTAGGGCTACGTTGTAGCACTTGCGGGCCCGAGCACCCGCACGTTGAAGCCTGTTGCGGTCGGTGGAGAGAGCGATCGATGACCAAGCGCACATCATTGATCGAGCATGCACTTCTCCACGTTGCATGCGTTTTGCGCTCTGCGGCAGTAGGTTTGCCAGTAGGTGGCGCCATCACTATTATTAAGCACAGACATATATATCTGTTCATGTAGGCGCTCTGATGTAGCGTGAGCAATTTTGTGTCAATTGGACAATGTTAACACAACTTAATTTTCACACTGATCAGTAGGTGGCGCTATGACCCTGAACTAATATTCATATATGGAGCTGTTCTATCCAGGATTGTGATCATAGGTCAGTAGTTTGGAGCCGGTTGGATAATGCAGAGTGGATTAACAAAGTACTTCCTGTTTCCTGGCGAATCAGTAGGTGGCGCTATGACACTGAGGAAATATTGACACATAGAGCTGTTCAGGCTTGGACTCTGACCATGTGACAGAAGTTTTGTAGTGATAGGACAATGCACAGTGGAGTTATGATAACATCGTGTCCTTTGGCGAAGGAAAATCCTTCGCCGCACATCAATGTTTACACGGTTTGAGGAAACGTCACAATTCTGACCATGATCTAATGACTTGACTGATCTGATTTTAGCTGTATATTGTAAATCAGCCAGGAGCAGTTCATCAAAGTATAAAACATCTCACTTCCTGTAGCCACCAGGGGGCGCTGTAATTTCAAGTCATAATTTCTGTGTAGATGTCATCAGGATGGCACCCTTGTCTTACATGTCTAGTTTGGACTCGATTGGACAATGTATGTCCGAGATACAGAACCTCGTGTTTTGATGGCGTTTAATCAAACTCAAGACGCCACGCCACGGTCACACGGTGTGACGAAAGGTCATTCTCTTAATCACTTTTTATCTCCATCTTGTTGTGATGGCACTGATCTTAATTTGAAGTTAATCTGATGAAAGCCCTGGGACAAGTGCATCAAGTAAAAATGTGGAATATGGAAAAAAAATGGCCACTTAATCCAAAATGGCGGCCTCCCTGTTTGGTCAAGCATACCTATCCAAGATATTTTTTTGTTTGTTATGAAACGACACATGTCCCGATAGATTTGTATAAATGTCGGCCATCGTAGTGCCGGGGTTGCCCTATAGGGGGCGCTGGTCAGTTGTTTTGCCACGCCCATTTCTTAAAACCATATGAATATCTTCAGGGGGGCGCTGTTGTTACACACATGTAGTTTGAGAGAGATAGAATCATGAACACTGAAGTTACAGCAATTTCGTGTTTCACGGCGAGTTGATGAACTTTAATGCCACGCCATTCATATGGCGTTTGACGAAAAGTCACGGTAATCTTATGTCTTCATTGTCAATGTCTTGGGACCCATTTGATACAGTTTGACATGGTTGAGGTCAGTGGATGAGGAGAAATTCATCCAAGTGTAAGACAAGCAAAAAACAAGACATTTCCTGTTGCCACCAGGGGGCGCTGCGGTTTTAAGTCATCATTTATGCATAGATGTCATCAGGCGGGGACTATTGTCTTACATGTCTAGTTTGGACTTGATTGGAACATGTACGTCCGAGATACAGATGCCCGTGTTTTGATGGCGTGTAACCAATTTTTAACGCCATGCCACGGTCACACGGTGTGATAAAAAAAAAATCCCTCAATCATTTTTTATCTCCATCTTGTTGTGATGACACTCATCTGAATTTGAAGTTGATCTGATGAAAGCCCTGGGACAAGTACGTAAAAGTAAAAATGTGGGATATTGCCAAAATGGCCACTAAAAGCAAAATGGCGGACTTCCTGTTGCATTTTTCATAATGCTCCATGAGACTTTTTTTCATGACTGGTCACGATACACCTATATCCAGATTTTGATGAAAATCCGTTATGTGGAAACCTAGGGGCTGGTTCCAGGGGGCGCTGTAGAGCCATTTTGCCACGCCCAATTACAATTACTCCAGAATACTAAAATATCCGCAGACCTTGAATTTCCTGCAAAGTTTCATAACTTTTTGACCATGTCTAGACCCTGAAAAAGCCCCCCAAAGGGAAATAATAATAATAATAATAATAATAATAATAATAATAATAATAATAATAATAATAATAAAAATCCTTACAGATTCAATAGGGCCTCTCACCATTCGGTGCTCGGGCCCTAATAATAATAATAACTAGGGCTACGTTGTAGCACTTGCGGGCCCGAGCACCCGCACGTTGAAGCCTGTTGCGGTCGGTGGAGAGAGCGATCGATGACCAAGCGCACATCATCGATCGAGCATGCACTTCTCCACGTTGCATGCGTTTTGCGCTCTGCGGCAGTAGGTTTGCCAGTAGGTGGCGCCATCACTATTATTACGCACAGACATATATATCTGTTCATGTAGGCGCTCTGATGTAGCGTGAGCAATTTTGTGTCAATTGGACAATGTTAACACAACTTAATTTTCACACTGATCAGTAGGTGGCGCTATGACCCTGAACTAATATTTATATGTGGAGCTGTTCAGATCAGTATTGTGATCATAGGTCAGTAGTTTGGAGCCGGTTGGATAATGCAGAGTGGATTAACAAAGTACTTCCTGTTTCCTGACGAATCAGTAGGTGGCGCTATGACACTGAGGAAATATTGACACATAGAGCTGTTCAGGCTTGGACTCTGACCATGTGACAGAAGTTTTGTAGTGATAGGACAATGCACAGTGGAGTTATGATAACATCGTGTCCTTTGGCGAAGGAAAATCCTTCGCCGCACATCAATGTTTACACGGTTTGAGGAAACGTCACAATTCTGACCATGATGTAATGACTTGACTGATCTGATTTGAGCTGTATATTGTAAATCAGCCAGGAGCAGTTCATCAAAGTATAAAACATGACACTTCCTGTAGCCACCAGGGGGCGCTGTAATTTCAAGTCATAATTTCTGTGTAGATGTCATCAGGATGGCACCCTTGTCTTACATGTCTAGTTTGGAATCGATTGGACAATGTATGTCCGAGATACAGAACCTCGTGTTTTGATGGCGTTTAATCAAACTCAAGACGCCACGCCACGGTCACACGGTGTGACGAAAGGTCAATCTCTTAATCACTTTTTATCTCCATCTTGTTGTGATGGCACTGATCTTAATTTGAAGTTAATCTGATGAAAGCCCTGGGACAAGTGCATCAAGTAAAAATGTGGAATATGGAAAAAAAATGGCCACTTAATCCAAAATGGCGGCCTCCCTGTTTGGTCAAGCATACCTATCCAAGATATTTTTTTGTTTGTTATGAAACGACACATGTCCCGATAGATTTGTATAAATGTCGGCCATCGTAGTGCCGGGGTTGCCCTATAGGGGGCGCTGGTCAGTTTTTTTGCCACGCCCATTTCTTAAAACCATATGAATATCTTCAGGGGGGGGCTGTTGTTACACACATGTAGTTTGAGAGAGATAGAATCATGAACACTGAAGTTACAGCAATTTCGTGTTTCACGGCGAGTTGATGAACTTTAATGCCACGCCATTCATATGGCGTTTGACGAAAAGTCACGGTAATCTTATGTCTTCATTGTCAATGTCTTGGGACCCATTTGATACAGTTTGACATGGTTGAGGTCAGTGGATGAGGAGAAATTCATCCAAGTGTAAGACAAGCAAAAAACAAGACATTTCCTGTTGCCACCAGGGGGCGCTGCGGTTTTAAGTCATCATTTATGCATAGATGTCATCAGGCGGGGACTATTGTCTTACATGTCTAGTTTGGACTTGATTGGAACATGTATGTCCGAGATACAGATGCCCGTGTTTTGATGGCGTGTAACCAATTTTTAACGCCATGCCACGGTCACACGGTGTGATAAAAAAAAAATCCCTCAATCATTTTTTATCTCCATCTTGTTGTGATGACACTCATCTGAATTTGAAGTTGATCTGATGAAAGCCCTGGGACAAGTACGTAAAAGTAAAAATGTGGGATATTGCCAAAATGGCCACTAAAAGCAAAATGGCGGACTTCCTGTTGCGTTTTTCATAATGCTCCATGAGACTTTTTTTCATGACTGGTCACGATACAGCTATATCCAGATTTTGATGAAAATCCGTTATGTGGAAACCTAGGGGCTGGTTCCAGGGGGCGCTGTAGAGCCATTTTGCCACGCCCAATTCCAATTACTCCAGAATACTAAAATATCCGCAGACCTTGAATTTCCTGCAAAGTTTCATAACTTTTTGAGCATGTCTAGACCCTGAAAAAGCCCCCCAAAGGGAAATAATAATAATAATAATAATAACTAGGGCTACGTTGTAGCACTTGCGGGCCCGAGCACCCGCACGTTGAAGCCTGTTGCGGTCGGTGGAGAGAGCGATCGATGACCAAGCCCACATCATCGATCGAGCATGCACTTCTCCACGTTGCATGCGTTTTGCGCTCTGCGGCAGTAGGTTTGCCAGTAGGTGGCGCCATCACTATTATTACGCACAGACATATATATCTGTTCATGTAGGCGCTCTGATGTAGCGTGAGCAATTTTGTGTCAATTGGACAATGTTAACACAACTTAATTTTCACACTGATCAGTAGGTGGCGCTATGACCCTGAACTAATATTTATATGTGGAGCTGTTCAGATCAGTATTGTGATCATAGGTCAGTAGTTTGGAGCCGGTTGGATAATGCAGAGTGGATTAACAAAGTACTTCCTGTTTCCTGGCGAATCAGTAGGTGGCGCTATGACACTGAGGAAATATTGACACATAGAGCTGTTCAGGCTTGGACTCTGACCATGTGACAGAAGTTTTGTAGTGATAGGACAATGCACAGTGGAGTTATGATAACATCGTGTCCTTTGGCGAAGCAAAATCCTTCGCCGCACATCAATGTTTACACGGTTTGAGGAAACGTCACAATTCTGACCATGATCTAATGACTTGACTGATCTGATTTGAGCTGTATATTGTAAATCAGCCAGGAGCAGTTCATCAAAGTATAAAACATGTCACTTCCTGTAGCCACCAGGGGGCGCTGTAATTTCAAGTCATAATTTCTGTGTAGATGTCATCAGGATGGCACCCTTGTCTTACATGTCTAGTTTGGACTCGATTGGACAATGTATGTCCGAGATACAGAACCTCGTGTTTTGATGGCGTTTAATCAAACTCAAGACGCCACGCCACGGTCACACGGTGTGACGAAAGGTCAATCTCTTAATCACTTTTTATCTCCATCTTGTTGTGATGGCACTGATCTTAATTTGAAGTTAATCTGATGAAAGCCCTGGGACAAGTGCATCAAGTAAAAATGTGGAATATGGAAAAAAAATGGCCACTTAATCCAAAATGGCGGCCTCCCTGTTTGGTCAAGCATACCTATCCAAGATATTTTTTTGTTTGTTATGAAACGACACATGTCCCGATAGATTTGTATAAATGTCGGCCATCGTAGTGCCGGGGTTGCCCTATAGGGGGCGCTGGTCAGTTTTTTTGCCACGGCCATTTCTTAAAACCATATGAATATCTTCAGGGGGGGGCTTCTGTTACACACATGTAGTTTGAGAGAGATAGAATCATGAACACTGAAGTTACAGCAATTTCGTGTTTCACGGCGAGTTGATGAACTTTAATGCCACGCCATTCATATGGCGTTTGACGAAAAATCACGGTAATCTTATGTCTTCATTGTCAATGTCTTGGGACCCATTTGATACAGTTTGACATGGTTGAGGTCAGTGGATGAGGAGAAATTCATCCAAGTGTAAGACAAGCAAAAAACAAGACATTTCCTGTTGCCACCAGGGGGCGCTGCGGTTTTAAGTCATCATTTATGCATAGCTGTCATCAGGCGGGGACTATTGTCTTACATGTCTAGTTTGGACTTGATTGGAACATGTATGTCCGAGATACAGATGCCCGTGTTTTGATGGCGTGTAACCAATTTTTAACGCCATGCCACGGTCACACGGTGTGATAAAAAAAAAATCCCTCAATCACTTTTTAATCTCCATCTTGTTGTGATGACACTCATCTGAATTTGAAGTTGATCTGATGAAAGCCCTGGGACAAGTACGTAAAAGTAAAAATGTGGGATATTGCCAAAATGGCCACTAAAAGCAAAATGGCGGACTTCCTGTTGCGTTTTTCATTATGCTCCATGAGACTTTTTTTCATGACTGGTCACGATACACCTATATCCAGATTTTGAAGAAAATCCGTTATGTGGAAACCTAGGGGCTGGTTCCAGGGGGCGCTGTAGAGCCATTTTGCCACGCCCAATTCCAATTACTCCAGAATACTAAAATATCCGCAGACCTTGAATTTCCTGCAAAGTTTCATAACTTTTTGAGCATGTCTAGACCCTGAAAAAGCCCCCCAAAGGGAAATAATAATAATAATAATAATAACTAGGGCTACGTTGTAGCACTTGCGGGCCCGAGCACCCGCACGTTGAAGCCTGTTGCGGTCGGTGGAGAGAGCGATCGATGACCAAGCGCACATCATCGATCGAGCATGCACTTCTCCACGTTGCATGCGTTTTGCGCTCTGCGGCAGTAGGTTTGCCAGTAGGTGGCGCCATCACTATTATTACGCACAGACATATATATCTGTTCATGTAGGCGCTCTGATGTAGCGTGAGCAATTCTGTGTCAATTGGACAATGTTTCCGCAACTTAATTTTCACACTGATCAGTAGGTGGCGCTATGACCCTGAACTAATATTTATATGTGGAGCTGTTCAGATCAGTATTGTGATCATAGGTCAGTAGTTTGGAGCCTGTCGGATAATGCAGGGTGGATTAACAAAGTACTTCCTGTTTCCTGGTGAATCAGTAGGTGGCGCTATGACACTGAGGAAATATTGACACATAGAGCTGTTCAGGCTTGTACTCTTATCATGTGACAGAAGTTTGGTAGTGATAGGACAATGCACAGTGTAATTATGAAAACATCGTGTCCTTTGGCGAAGGATGATCCTTCGCCAAACATCAATGTTTACATGGTTTGAGGAAATGTCACAATTCTGACCATGATCTAATGACTTCACTGATCTGATTTGAGCTGTATATTGTAAATCATCCAGGAGCAGTTCATCAAAGTATAAAACATGCCACTTCCTGTAGCCACCAGGGGGCGCTGTAATTTCAAGTCATAATTTCTGTGTAGATGTCATCAGGATGGCACCCTTGTCTTACATGTCTAGTTTGGACTCGATTGGACAATGTATGTCCGAGATACAGAACCTCGTGTTTTGATGGCGTTTAATCAAACTCAAGACGCCACGCCACGGTCACACGGTGTGACGAAAGGTCAATCTCTTAATCACTTTTTATCTCCATCTTGTTGTGATGGCACTGATCTTAATTTGAAGTTAATCTGATGAAAGCCCTGGGACAAGTGCATCAAGTAAAAATGTGGAATATTGAAAAAAAATGGCCACTTAATCCAAAATGGCGGCCTCCCTGTTTGGTCAAGCATACCTATCCAAGATATTTTTTTGTTTGTTATGAAACGACACATGTCCCGATAGATTTGTATAAATGTCGGCCATCGTAGTGCCGGGGTTGCCCTATAGGGGGCGCTGGTCAGTTTTTTTGCAACGCCCATTTCTTAAAACCATATGAATATCTTCAGGGGGGGGCTGTTGTTACACACATGTAGTTTGAGAGAGATAGAATCATGAACACTGAAGTTACAGCAATTTCGTGTTTCACGGCGAGTTGATGAACTTTAATGCCACGCCATTCATATGGCGTTTGACGAAAAGTCACGGTAATCTTATGTCTTCATTGTCAATGTCTTGGGACCCATTTGATACAGTTTGACATGGTTGAGGTCAGTGGATGAGGAGAAATTCATCCAAGTGTAAGACAAGCAAAAAACAAGACATTTCCTGTTGCCACCAGGGGGCGCTGTGGTTTTAAGTCATCATTTATGCATAGATGTCATCAGGCGGGGACTTTTGTCTTACATGTCTAGTTTGGACTTGATTGGAACATGTATGTCCGAGATACAGATGCCCGTGTTTTGATGGCGTGTAACCAATTTTTAACGCCATGCCACGGTCACACGGTGTGATAAAAAAAAAATCCCTCAATCATTTTTTATCTCCATCTTGTTGTGATGACACTCATCTGAATTTGAAGTTGATCTGATGAAAGCCCTGGGACAAGTACGTAAAAGTAAAAATGTGGGATATTGCCAAAATGGCCACTAAAAGCAAAATGGCGGACTTCCTGTTGCGTTTTTCATAATGCTCCATGAGACTTTTTTTCATGACTGGTCACGATACACCTATATCCAGATTTTGATGAAAATCCGTTATGTGGAAACCTAGGGGCTGGTTCCAGGGGGCGCTGTAGAGCCATTTTGCCACGCCCAATTCCAATTACTCCAGAATACTAAAATATCCGCAGACCTTGAATTTCCTGCAAAGTTTCATAACTTTTTGAGCATGTCTAGACCCTGAAAAAGCCCCCCAAAGGGAAATAATAATAATAATAAAAATCCTTACAGATTCAATAGGGCCTCTCACCATTCGGTGCTCGGGCCCTAATAATAATAATAAAAATCCTTACAGATTCAATAGGGCCTCTCACCATTCGGTGCTCGGGCCCTAACTAGGGCTACGTTATAGCACTTGCGGGCCCGAGCACCCGCACGTTGAAGCCTGTTGCGGTCGGTGGAGAGAGCGATCGATGACCAAGCGCACATCATCGATCGAGCATGCACTTCTCCACGTTGCATGCGTTTTGCGCTCTGCGGCAGTAGGTTTGCCAGTAGGTGGCGCCATCACTATTATTACGCACAGACATATATATCTGTTCATGTAGGCGCTCTGATGTAGCGTGAGCAATTTTGTGTCAATTGGACAATGTTAACACAACTTAATTTTCACACTGATCAGTAGGTGGCGCTATGACCCTGAACTAATATTTATATGTGGAGCTGTTCAGATCAGTATTGTGATCATAGGTCAGTAGTTTGGAGCCGGTTGGATAATGCAGAGTGGATTAACAAAGTACTTCCTGTTTCCTGGTGAATCAGTAGGTGGCGCTATGACACTGAGGAAATATTGACACATAGAGCTGTTCAGGCTTGGACTCTGAGCATGTGACAGAAGTTTTGTAGTGATAGGACAATGCACAGTGGAGTTATGATAACATCGTGTCCTTTGGCGAAGGAAAATCCTTCGCCGCACATCAATGTTTACACGGTTTGAGGAAACGTCACAATTCTGACCATGATCTAATGACTTGACTGATCTGATTTGAGCTGTATATTGTAAATCAGCCAGGAGCAGTTCATCAAAGTATAAAACATGTCACTTCCTGTAGCCACCAAGGGGCGCTGTGATTTCAAGTCATAATTTCTGTGTAGATGTCATCAGGATGGCACCCTTGTCTTACATGTCTAGTTTGGACTCGATTGGACAATGTATGTCCGAGATACAGAACCTCGTGTTTTGATGGCGTTTAATCAAACTCAAGACGCCACGCCACGGTCACACGGTGTGACGAAAGGTCAATCTCTTAATCACTTTTTATCTCCATCTTGTTGTGATGGCACTGATCTTAATTTGAAGTTAATCTGATGAAAGCCCTGGGACAAGTGCATCAAGTAAAAATGTGGAATATGGGAAAAAAATGGCCACTTAATCCAAAATGGCGGCCTCCCTTTTTGGTCAAGCATACCTATCCAAGATATTTTTTTGTTTGTTATGAAACGACACATGTCCCGATAGATTTGTATAAATGTCGGCCATCGTAGTGCCGGGGTTGCCCTATAGGGGGCGCTGGTCAGTTTTTTTGCCACGCCCATTTCTTAAAACCATATGAATATCTTCAGGGGGGGGCTGTTGTTACACACATGTAGTTTGAGAGAGATAGAATCATGAACACTGAAGTTACAGCAATTTCGTGTTTCACGGCGAGTTGATGAACTTTAATGCCACGCCATTCATATGGCGTTTGACGAAAAGTCACGGTAATCTTATGTCTTCATTGTCAATGTCTTGGGACCCATTTGATACAGTTTGACATGGTTGAGGTCAGTGGATGAGGAGAAATTCATCCAAGTGTAAGACAAGCAAAAAACAAGACATTTCCTGTTGCCACCAGGGGGCGCTGCGGTTTTAAGTCATCATTTATGCATAGATGTCATCAGGCGGGGACTATTGTCTTACATGTCTAGTTTGGACTTGATTGGAACATGTATGTCCGAGATACAGATGCCCGTGTTTTGATGGCGTGTAACCAATTTTTAACGCCATGCCACGGTCACACGGTGTGATAAAAAAAAAATCCCTCAATCCTTTTTATCTCCATCTTGTTGTGATGACACTCATCTGAATTTGAAGTTGATCTGATGAAAGCCCTGGGACAAGTACGTAAAAGTAAAAATGTGGGATATTGCCAAAATGGCCACTAAAAGCAAAATGGCGGACTTCCTGTTGCGTTTTTCATAATGCTCCATGAGACTTTTTTTCATGACTGGTCACGATACACCTATATCCAGATTTTGATGAAAATCCGTTATGTGGAAACCTAGGGGCTGGTTCCAGGGGGCGCTGTAGAGCCATTTTGCCACGCCCAATTCCAATTACTCCAGAATACTAAAATATCCGCAGACCTTGAATTTCCTGCAAAGTTTCATAACTTTTTGAGCATGTCTAGACCCTGAAAAAGCCCCCCAAAGGGAAATAATAATAATAATAATAATAACTAGGGCTACGTTGTAGCACTTGCGGGCCCGAGCACCCGCACGTTGAAGCCTGTTGCGGTCGGTGGAGAGAGCGATCGATGACCAAGCGCACATCATCGATCGAGCATGCACTTCTCCACGTTGCATGCGTTTTGCGCTCTGCGGCAGTAGGTTTGCCAGTAGGTGGCACCATCACTATTATTACGCACAGACATATATATCTGTTCATGTAGGCGCTCTGATGTAGCGTGAGCAATTTAGTGTCAATTGGACAATGTTAACACAACTTAATTTTCACACTGATCAGTAGGTGGCGCTATGACCCTGAACTAATATTTATATGTGGAGCTGTTCAGATCAGTATTGTGATCATAGGTCAGTAGTTTGGAGCCGGTTGGATAATGCAGAGTGGATTAACAAAGTACTTCCTGTTTCCTGGTGAATCAGTAGGTGGCGCTATGACACTGAGGAAATATTGACACATAGAGCTGTTCAGGCTTGGACTCTGACCATGTGACAGAAGTTTTGTAGTGATAGGACAATGCACAGTGGAGTTATGATAACATCGTGTCCTTTGGCGAAGGAAAATCCTTCGCCGCACATCAATGTTTACACGGTTTGAGGAAACATCACAATTCTGACCATGATCTAATGACTTGACTGATCTGATTTGAGCTGTATATTGTAAATCAGCCAGGAGCAGTTCATCAAAGTATAAAACATGTCACTTCCTGTAGCCACCAGGGGGCGCTGTAATTTCAAGTCATAATTTCTGTGTAGATGTCATCAGGATGGCACCCTTGTCTTACATGTCTAGTTTGGACTCGATTGGACAATGTATGTCCGAGATACAGAACCTCGTGTTTTGATGGCGTTTAATCAAACTCAAGACGCCACGCCACGGTCACACGGTGTGACGAAAGGTCAATCTCTTAATCACTTTTTATCTCCATCTTGTTGTGATGGCACTGATCTTAATTTGAAGTTAATCTGATGAAAGCCCTGGGACAAGTGCATCAAGTAAAAATGTGGAATATGGAAAAAAAATGGCCACTTAATCCAAAATGGCGGCCTCCCTGTTTGGTCAAGCATACCTATCCAAGATATTTTTTTGTTTGTTATGAAACGACACATGTCCCGATAGATTTGTATAAATGTCGGCCATCGTAGTGCCGGGGTTGCCCTATAGGGGGCGCTGGTCAGTTTTTTTGCCACGCCCATTTCTTAAAACCATATGAATATCTTCAGGGGGGGGCTGTTGTTACACACATGTAGTTTGAGAGAGATAGAATCATGAACACTGAAGTTACAGCAATTTCGTGTTTCACGGCGAGTTGATGAACTTTAATGCCACGCCATTCATATGGCGTTTGACGAAAAGTCACGGTAATCTTATGTCTTCTTTTTCAATGTCTTGGGACCCATTTGATACAGTTTGACATGGTTGAGGTGAGTGGATGAGGAGAAATTCATCCAAGTGTAAGACAAGCAAAAAACAAGACATTTCCTGTTGCCACCAGGGGGCGCTGCGGTTTTAAGTAATCATTTATGCATAGATGTCATCAGGCGGGGACTATTGTCTTACATGTCTAGTTTGGACTTGATTGGAACATGTATGTCCGAGATACAGATGCCCGTGTTTTGATGGCGTGTAACCAATTTTTAACGCCATGCCACGGTCACACGGTGTGATAAAAAAAAAATCCCTCAATCATTTTTTATCTCCATCTTGTTGTGATGACACTCATCTGAATTTGAAGTTGATCTGATGAAAGCCCTGGGACAAGTACGTAAAAGTAAAAATGTGGGATATTGCCAAAATGGCCACTAAAAGCAAAATGGCGGACTTCCTGTTGCGTTTTTCATAATGCTCCATGAGACTTTTTTTCATGACTGGTCACGATACACCTATATCCAGATTTTGATGAAAATCCGTTATGTGGAAACCTAGGGGCTGGTTCCAGGGGGCGCTGTAGAGCCATTTTGCCACGCCCAATTCCAATTACTCCAGAATACTAAAATATCCGCAGACCTTGAATTTCCTGCAAAGTTTCATAACTTTTTGAGCATGTCTAGACCCTGAAAAAGTCCCCCAAAGGGAAATAATAATAATAATAATAATAACTAGGGCTACGTTGTAGCACTTGCGGGCCCGAGCACCCGCACGTTGAAGCCTGTTGCGGTCGGTGGAGAGAGCGATCGATGACCAAGCGCACATCATCGATCGAGCATGCACTTCTCCACGTTGCATGCGTTTTGCGCTCTGCGGCAGTAGGTTTGCAAGTAGGTGGCGCCATCACTATTATTACGCACAGACATATAGATCTGTTCAAGTAGGCGCTCTGATGTAGCGTGAGAAATTTTGTGTCAATTGGACAATGTTTCCGCAACTTAATTTTCACACTGATCAGTAGGTGGCGCTATGACCCTGAACTAATATTTATATGTGGAGCTGTTCAGATCAGTATTGTGATCATAGGTCAGTAGTTTGGAGCCGGTTGGATAATGCAGAGTGGATTTACAAAGTACTTCCTTTTTCCTGGCGAATCAGTAGGTGGCGCTATGACACTGAGGAAATATTGACACATAGAGCTGTTCAGGCTTGGACTCTGACCATGTGACAGAAGTTTTGTAGTGATAGGACAATGCACAGTGGAGTTATGATAACATCGTGTCCTTTGGCGAAGGAAAATCCTTCGCCGCACATCAATGTTTACACGGTTTGAGGAAACGTCACAATTCTGACCATGATCTAATGACTTGACTGATCTGATTTGAGCTGTATATTGTAAATCACACAGGAGCAGTTCATCAAAGTATAAAACATGTCACTTCCTGTAGCCACCAGGGGGCGCTGTAATTTCAAGTCATAATTTCTGTGTAGATGTCATCAGGATGGCACCCTTGTCTTACATGTCTAGTTTGGACTCGATTGGACAATGTATGTCCGAGATACAGAACCTCGTGTTTTGATGGCGTTTAATCAAACTCAAGACGCCACGCCACGGTCACACGGTGTGACGAAAGGTCAATCTCTTAATCACTTTTTATCTCCATCTTGTTGTGATGGCACTGATCTTAATTTGAAGTTAATCTGATGAAAGCCCTGGGACAAGTGCATCAAGTAAAAATGTGGAATATGGAAAAAAAATGGCCACTTAATCCAAAATGGCGGCCTCCCTGTTTGGTCAAGCATACCTATCCAAGATATTTTTTTGTTTGTTATGAAACGACACATGTCCCGATAGATTTGTATAAATGTCGGCCATCGTAGTGCCGGGGTTGCCCTATAGGGGGCGCTGGTCAGTTTTTTTGCCACGCCCATTTCTTAAAACCATATGAATATCTTCAGGGGGGGGCTGTTGTTACACACATGTAGTTTGAGAGAGATAGAATCATGAACACTGAAGTTACAGCAATTTCGTGTTTCACGGCGAGTTGATGAACTTTAATGCCACGCCATTCATATGGCGTTTGACGAAAAGTCACGGTAATCTTATGTCTTCATTGTCAATGTCTTGGGACCCATTTGATACAGTCTGACATGGTTGAGGTCAGTGGATGAGGAGAAATTCATCCAAGTGTAAGACAAGCAAAAAACAAGACATTTCCTGTTGCCACCAGGGGGCGCTGCGGTTTTAAGTCATCATTTATGCATAGATGTCATCAGGCGGGGACTATTGTCTTACATGTCTAGTTTGGACTTGATTGGAACATGTATGTCCGAGATACAGATGCCCGTGTTTTGATGGCGTGTAACCAATTTTTAACGCCATGCCACGGTCACACGGTGTGATAAAAAAAAAATCCCTCAATCATTTTTTATCTCCATCTTGTTGTGATGACACTCATCTGAATTTGAAGTTGATCTGATGAAAGCCCTGGGACAAGTACGTAAAAGTAAAAATGTGGGATATTGCCAAAATGGCCACTAAAAGCAAAATGGCGGACTTCCTGTTGCGTTTTTCATAATGCTCCATGAGACTTTTTTTCATGACTGGTCACGATACACCTATATCCAGATTTTGATGAAAATCCGTTATGTGGAAACCTAGGGGCTGGTTCCAGGGGGCGCTGTAGAGCCATTTTGCCACGCCCAATTCCAATTACTCCAGAATACTAAAATATCCGCAGACTTTGAATTTCCTGCAAAGTTTCATAACTTTTTGAGCATGTCTAGACCCTGAAAAAGCCCCCCAAAGGGAAATAATAATAATAATAATAAAAATCCTTACAGATTCAATAGGGCCTCTCACCATTCGGTGCTCGGGCCCTAATAATAATAAAAATCCTTACAGATTCAATAGGGCCTCTCACCATTCGGTGCTCGGGCCCTAATAAAAATCCTTACAGATTCAATAGGGCCTCTCACCATTCGGTGCTCGGGCCCTAATAATAATAATAATAATAATAAAAATCCTTACAGATTCAATAGGGCCTCTCACCATTCGGTGCTCGGGCCCTAATAATAATAATAATAATAATAATAATAAAAATCCTTACAGATTCAATAGGGCCTCTCACCATTCGGTGCTCGGGCCCTAATAATAACTAGGGCTACGTTGTAGCACTTGCGGGCCCGAGCACCCGCACGTTGAAGCCTGTTGCGGTCGGTGGAGAGAGCGATCGATGACCAAGCGCACATCATCGATCGAGCATGCACTTCTCCACGTTGCATGCGTTTTGCGCTCTGCGGCAGTAGGTTTGCCAGTAGGTGGCGCCATCACTATTATTACGCACAGACATATATATCTGTTCATGTAGGCGCTCTGATGTAGCGTGAGCAATTTTGTGTCAATTGGACAATGTTAACACAACTTAATTTTCACACTGATCAGTAGGTGGCGCTATGATCCTGAACTAATATTCATATATGGAGCTGTTCTATTCAGGATTGTGATCATAGGTCAGTAGTTTGGAGCCGGTTGGATAATGCAGAGTGGATTAACAAAGTACTTCCTGTTTCCTGGCGAATCAGTAGGTGGCGCTATGACACTGAGGAAATATTGACACATAGAGCTGTTCAGGCTTGGACTCTGACCATGTGACAGAAGTTTTGTAGTGATAGGACAATGCACAGTGGAGTTATGATAACATCGTGTCCTTTGGCGAAGGAAAATCCTTCGCCGCACATCAATGTTTACACGGTTTGAGGAAACGTCACAATTCTGACCATGATCTAATGACTTGACTGATCTGATTTGAGCTGTATATTGTAAATCAGCCAGGAGCAGTTCATCAAAGTATAAAACATGTCACTTCCTGTAGCCACCAGGGGGCGCTGTAATTTCAAGTCATAATTTCTGTGTAGATGTCATCAGGATGGCACCCTTGTCTTACATGTCTAGTTTGGACTCGATTGGACAATGTATGTCCGAGATACAGAACCTCGTGTTTTGATGGCGTTTAATCAAACTCAAGACGCCACGGTCACACGGTGTGACGAAAGGTCAATCTCTTAATCACTTTTTATCTCCATCTTGTTGTGATGGCACTGATCTTAATTTGAAGTTAATCTGATGAAAGCCCTGGGACAAGTGCATCAAGTAAAAATGTGGAATATGGAAAAAAAATGGCCACTTAATCCAAAATGGCGGCCTCCCTGTTTGGTCAAGCATACCTATCCAAGATATTTTTTTGTTTGTTATGAAACGACACATGTCCCGATAGATTTGTATAAATGTCGGCCATCGTAGTGCCGGGGTTGCCCTATAGGGGGCGCTGGTCAGTTTTTTTGCCACGCCCATTTCTTAAAACCATATGAATATCTTCAGGGGGGGGCTGTTGTTACACACATGTAGTTTGAGAGAGATAGAATCATGAACACTGAAGTTACAGCAATTTCGTGTTTCACGGCGAGTTGATGAACTTTAATGCCACGCCATTCATATGGCGTTTGACGAAAAGTCACGGTAATCTTATGTCTTCGTTGTCAATGTCTTGGGACCCATTTGATACAGTTTGACATGGTTGAGGTCAGTGGATGAGGAGAAATTCATCCAAGTGTAAGACAAGCAAAAAACAAGACATTTCCTGTTGCCACCAGGGGGCGCTGCGGTTTTAAGTCATCATTTATGCATAGATGTCATCAGGCGGGGACTTTTGTCTTACATGTCTAGTTTGGACTTGATTGTAACATGTATGTCCGAGATACGGATGCCCGTGTTTTGATGGCGTGTAACCAATTTTTAACGCCATGCCACGGTCACACGGTGTGATAAAAAAAAAATCCCTCAATCATTTTTTATCTCCATCTTGTTGTGATGACACTCATCTGAATTTGAAGTTGATCTGATGAAAGCCCTGGGACAAGTACGTAAAAGTAAAAATGTGGGATATTGCCAAAATGGCCACTAAAAGCAAAATGGCGGACTTCCTGTTGCGTTTTTCACAATGCTCCATGAGACTTTTTTTCATGACTGGTCACGATACACCTATATCCAGATTTTGATGAAAATCCGTTATGTGGAAACCTAGGGGCTGGTTCCAGGGGGCGCTGTAGAGCCATTTTGCCACGCCCAATTCCAATTACTCCAGAATACTAAAATATCCGCAGACCTTGAATTTCCTGCAAAGTTTCATAACTTTTTGAGCATGTCTAGACCCTGAAAAAGCCCCCCAAAGGGAAATAATAATAATAATAATAATAATAATAATAATAATAAAAATCCTTACAGATTCAATAGGGCCTCTCACCATTCGTTGCTCGGGCCCTAACTAGGGCTACGTTGTAGCACTTGCGGGCCCGAGCACCCGCACGTTGAAGCCTGTTGCGGTCGGTGGAGAGAGCGATCGATGACGAAGCGCACATCATCGATCGAGCATGCACTTCTCCACGTTGCATGTGTTTTGCGCTCTGAGGCAGTAGGTTTGCCAGTAGGTGGCGCCATCACTATTATTACGCACAGACATATATATCTGTTCATGTAGGCGCTCTGATGTAGCGTGAGCAATTTTGTGTCAATTGGACAATGTTTCCGCAACTTAATTTTCACACTGATCAATAGGTGGCGCTATGATCCTGAACTAATATTCATATATGGAGCTGTTCTATTCAGGAATGTGATCATAGGTCAGTAGTTTGGAGCCGGTTGGATAATGCAGAGTGGATTAACAAAGTACTTCCTGTTTCCTGGCGAATCAGTAGGTGGCGCTATGACACTGAGGAAATATTGACACATAGAGCTGTTCAGGCTTGGACTCTGACCATGTGACAGAAGTTTTGTAGTGATAGGACAATGCACAGTGGAGTTATGATAACATCGTGTCCTTTGGCGAAGGAAAATCCTTCGCCGCACATCAATGTTTACACGGTTTGAGGAAACGTCACAATTCTGACCATGATCTAATGACTTGACTGATCTGATTTGAGCTGTATATTGTAAATCAGCCAGGAGCAGTTCATCAAAGTATAAAACATGTCACTTCCTGTAGCCACCAGGGGGCGCTGTAATTTCAAGTCATAATTTCTGTGTAGATGTCATCAGGATGGCACCCTTGTCTTACATGTCTAGTTTGGACTCGATTGGACAATGTATGTCCGAGATACAGAACCTCGTGTTTTGATGGCGTTTAATCAAACTCAAGACGCCACGCCACGGTCACACGGTGTGACGAAAGGTCAATCTCTTAATCACTTTTTATCTCCATCTTGTTGTGATGGCACTGATCTTAATTTGAAGTTAATCTGATGAAAGCCCTGGGACAAGTGCATCAAGTAAAAATGTGGAATATGGAAAAAAAATGGCCACTTAATCCAAAATGGCGGCCTCCCTGTTTGGTCAAGCATACCTATCCAAGATATTTTTTTGTTTGTTATGAAACGACACATGTCCCGATAGATTTGTATAAATGTCGGCCATCGTAGTGCCGGGGTTGCCCTATAGGGGGCGCTGGTCAGTTTTTTTGCCACGCCCATTTCTTAAAACCATATGAATATCTTCAGGGGGGGGCTGTTGTTACACACATGTAGTTTGAGAGAGATAGAATCATGAACACTGAAGTTACAGCAATTTCGTGTTTCACGGCGAGTTGATGAACTTTAATGCCACGCCATTCATATGGCGTTTGACGAAAAGTCACGGTAATCTTATGTCTTCATTGTCAATGTCTTGGGACCCATTTGATACAGTTTGACATGGTTGAGGTCAGTGGATGAGGAGAAATTCATCCAAGTGTAAGACAAGCAAAAAACAAGACATTTCCTGTCGCCACCAGGGGGCGCTGCGGTTTTAAGTCATCATTTATGCATAGATGTCATCAGGCGGGGACTATTGTCTTACATGTCTAGTTTGGACTTGATTGGAACATGTATGTCCGAGATACAGATGCCCGTGTTTTGATGGCGTGTAACCAATTTTTAACGCCATGCCACGGTCACACGGTGTGATAAAAAAAAAATCCCTCAATCATTTTTTATCTCCATCTTGTTGTGATGACACTCATCTGAATTTGAAGTTGATCTGATGAAAGCCCTGGGACAAGTACGTAAAAGTAAAAATGTGGGATATTGCCAAAATGGCCACTAAAAGCAAAATGGCGGACTTCCTGTTGCGTTTTTCATAATGCTCCATGAGACTTTTTTTCATGACTGGTCACGATACACCTATATCCAGATTTTGATGAAAATCCGTTATGTGGAAACCTAGGGGCTGGTTCCAGGGGGCGCTGTAGAGCCATTTTGCCACGCCCAATTCCAATTACCCCAGAATACTAAAATATCCGCAGACCTTAAATTTCCTGCAAAGTTTCATAACTTTTTGAGCATGTCTAGACCCTGAAAAAGCCCCCCAAAGGGAAATAATAATAACTAGGGCTACGTTGTAGCACTTGCGGGCCCGAGCACCCGCACGTTGAAGCCTGTTTCGGTCGGTGGAGAGAGCGATCGATGACCAAGCGCACATCATCGATCGAGCATGCACTTCTCCACGTTGCATGCGTTTTGCGCTCTGCGGCAGTAGGTTTGCCAGTAGGTGGCGCCATCACTATTATTACGCACAGACATATATATCTGTTCATGTAGGCGCTCTGATGTAGCGTGAGCAATTTTGTGTCAATTGGACAATGTTAACACAACTTAATTTTCACACTGATCAGTAGGTGGCGCTATGACCCTGAACTAATATTTATATGTGGAGCTGTTCAGATCAGTATTGTGATCATAGGTCAGTAGTTTGGAGCCGGTTGGATAATGCAGAGTGGATTAACAAAGTACTTCCTGTTTCCTGGTGAATCAGTAGGTGGCGCTATGACACTGAGGAAATATTGACACATAGAGCTGTTCAGGCTTGGACTCTGACCATGTGACAGAAGTTTTGTAGTGATAGGACAATGCACAGTGGAGTTATGATAACATCGTGTCCTTTGGCGAAGGAAAATCCTTCGCCTCACATCAATGTTTACACGGTTTGAGGAAACGTCACAATTCTGACCATGATCTAATGACTTGACTGATCTGATTTGAGCTGTATATTGTAAATCAGCCAGGAGCAGTTCATCAAAGTATAAAACATGTCACTTCCTGTAGCCACCAGGGGGCGCTGTAATTTCAAGTCATAATTTCTGTGTAGATGTCATCAGGATGGCACCCTTGTCTTACATGTCTAGTTTGGACTCGATTGGACAATGTATGTCCGAGATACAGAACCTCGTGTTTTGATGGCGTTTAATCAAACTCAAGACGCCACGCCACGGTCACACGGTGTGACGAAAGGTCAATCTCTTAATCACTTTTTATCTCCATCTTGTTGTGATGGCACTGATCTTAATTTGAAGTTAATCTGATGAAAGCCCTGGGACAAGTGCATCAAGTAAAAATGTGGAATATGGAAAAAAAATGGCCACTTAATCCAAAATGGCGGCCTCCCTGTTTGGTCAAGCATACCTATCCAAGATATTTTTTTGTTTGTTATGAAACGACACATGTCCCGATAGATTTGTATAAATGTCGGCCATCGTAGTGCCGGGGTTGCCCTATAGGGGGCGCTGGTCAGTTTTTTTGCCACGCCCATTTCTTAAAACCATATGAATATCTTCAGGGGGGGGCTTCTGTTACACACATGTAGTTTGAGAGAGATAGAATCATGAACACTGAAGTTACAGCAATTTCGTGTTTCACGGCGAGTTGATGAACTTTAATGCCACGCCATTCATATGGCGTTTGACGAAAAGTCACGGTAATCTTATGTCTTCATTGTCAATGTCTCGGGACCCATTTGATACAGTTTGACATGGTTGAGGTCAGTGGATGAGGAGAAATTCATCCAAGTGTAAGACAAGCAAAAAACAAGACATTTCCTGTTGCCACCAGGGGGCGCTGCGGTTTTAAGTCATCATTTATGCATAGATGTCATCAGGCGGGGACTATTGTCTTACATGTCTAGTTTTGACTTGATTGGAACATGTATGTCCGAGATACAGATGCCCGTGTTTTGATGGCGTGTAACCAATTTTTAACGCCATGCCACGGTCACACGGTGTGATAAAAAAAAAATCCCTCAATCATTTTTTATCTCCATCTTGTTGTGATGACACTCATCTGAATTTGAAGTTGATCTGATGAAAGCCCTGGGACAAGTACGTAAAAGTAAAAATGTGGGATATTGCCAAAATGGCCACTAAAAGCAAAATGGCGGACTTCCTGTTGCGTTTTTCATAATGCTCCATGAGACTTTTTTTCATGACTGGTCACGATACACCTATATCCAGATTTTTATGAAAATCCGTTATGTGGAAACCTAGGGGCTGGTTCCAGGGGGCGCTGTAGAGCCATTTTGCCACGCTCAATTCCAATTACTCCAGAATACTAAAATATCCGCAGACCTTGAATTTCCTGCAAAGTTTCATAACTTTTTGAGCATGTCTAGACCCTGAAAAAGCCCCCCAAAGGGAAATAATAATAATAATAATAATAATAATAATAAAAATCCTTACAGATTCAATAGGGCCTCTCACCATTCGGTGCTCGGGCCCTAATAACTAGGGCTACGTTGTAGCACTTGCGGGCCCGAGCACCCGCACGTTGAAGCCTGTTGCGGTCGGTGGAGAGAGCGATCGATGACCAAGCGCACATCATCGATCGAGCATGCACTTCTCCACGTTGCATGCGTTTTGCGCTCTGCGGCAGTAGGTTTGCCAGTAGGTGGCGCCATCACTATTATTACGCACAGACATATATATCTGTTCATGTAGGCGCTCTGATGTAGCGTGAGCAATTTTGTGTCAATTGGACAATGTTTCCGCAACTTAATTTTCACACTGATCAATAGGTGGCGCTATGATCCTGAACTAATATTCATATATGGAGCTGTTCTATTCAGGATTGTGATCATAGGTCAGTAGTTTGGAGCCGGTTGGATAATGCAGAGTGGATTAACAAAGTACTTCCTGTTTCCTGGCGAATCAGTAGGTGGCGCTATGACACTGAGGAAATATTGACACATAGAGCTGTTCAGGCTTGGACTCTGACCATGTGACAGAAGTTTTGTAGTGATAGGACAATGCACAGTGGAGTTATGATAACATCGTGTCCTTTGGCGAAGGAAAATCCTTCGCCGCACATCAATGTTTACACGGTTTGAGGAAACGTCACAATTCTGACCATGATCTAATGACTTGACTGATCTGATTTGAGCTGCATATTGTAAATCAGCCAGGAGCAGTTCATCAAAGTATAAAACATGTCACTTCCTGTAGCCACCAGGGGGCGCTGTAATTTCAAGTCATAATTTCTGTGTAGATGTCATCAGGATGGCACCCTTGTCTTACATGTCTAGTTTGGACTCGATTGGACAATGTATGTCCGAGATACAGAACCTCCTGTTTTGATGGCGTTTAATCAAACTCAAGACGCCACGCCACGGTCACACGGTGTGACGAAAGGTCAATCTCTTAATCACTTTTTATCTCCATCTTGTTGTGATGGCACTGATCTTAATTTGAAGTTAATCTGATGAAAGCCCTGGGACAAGTGCATCAAGTAAAAATGTGGAATATGGAAAAAAAATGGCCACTTAATCCAAAATGGCGGCCTCCCTGTTTGGTCAAGCATACCTATCCAAGATATTTTTTTGTTTGTTATGAAACGACACATGTCCCGATAGATTTGTATAAATGTCGGCCATCGTAGTGCCGGGGTTGCCCTATAGGGGGCGCTGGTCAGTTTTTTTGCCACGCCCATTTCTTAAAACCATATGAATATCTTCAGGGGGGGGCTGTTGTTACACACATGTAGTTTGAGAGAGATAGAATCATGAACACTGAAGTTACAGCAATTTCGTGATTCACGGCGAGTTGATGAACTTTAATGCCACGCCATTCATATGGCGTTTGACGAAAAGTCACGGTAATCTTATGTCTTCATTGTCAATGTCTTGGGACCCATTTGATACAGTTTGACATTGTTGAGGTCAGTGGATGAGGAGAAATTCATCCAAGTGTAAGACAAGCAAAAAACAAGACATTTCCTGTTGCCACCAGGGGGCGCTGCGGTTTTAAGTCATCATTTATGCATAGATGTCATCAGGCGGGGACTATTGTCTTACATGTCTAGTTTGGACTTGATTGGAACATGTATGTCCGAGATACAGATGCCCGTGTTTTGATGGCGTGTAACCAATTTTTAACGCCATGCCACGGTCACACGGTGTGATAAAAAAAAAATCCCTCAATCATTTTTTATCTCCATCTTGTTGTGATGACACTCATCTGAATTTGAAGTTGTTCTGATGAAAGCCCTGGGACAAGTACGTAAAAGTAAAAATGTGGGATATTGCCAAAATGGCCACTAAAAGCAAAATGGCGGACTTCCTGTTGCGTTTTTCATAATGCTCCATGAGACTTTTTTTCATGACTGGTCACGATACACCTATATCCAGATTTTGATGAAAATCCGTTATGTGGAAACCTAGGGGCTGGTTCCAGGGGGCGCTGTAGAGCCATTTTGCCACGCCCAATTCCAATTACTCCAGAATACTAAAATATCCGCAGACCTTGAATTTCCTGCAAAGTTTCATAACTTTTTGAGCATGTCTAGACCCTGAAAAAGCCCCCCAAAGGGAAATAATAATAATAATAATAATAATAATAATAATAAAAATCCTTACAGATTCAATAGGGCCTCTCACCATTCGGTGCTCGGGCCCTAATAATAATAATAATAATAATAATAATAATAATAACTAGGGCTACGTTGTAGCACTTGCGGGCCCGAGCACCCGCACGTTGAAGCCTTTTGCGGTCGGTGGAGAGAGCGATCGATGACCAAGCGCACATCATCGATCGAGCATGCACTTCTCCACGTTGCATGCGTTTTGCGCTCTGCGGCAGTAGGTTTGCCAGTAGGTGGCGCCATCACTATTATTACGCACAGACATATAGATCTGTTCAAGTAGGCGCTCTGATGTAGCGTGAGAAATTTTGTGTCAATTGGACAATGTTTCCGCAACTTAATTTTCACACTGATCAATAGGTGGCGCTATGATCCTGAACTAATATTCATATATGGAGCTGTTCTATTCAGGATTGTGATCATAGGTCAGTAGTTTGGAGCCGGTTGGATAATGCAGAGTGGATTAACAAAGTACTTCCTGTTTCCTGGCGAATCAGTAGGTGGCGCTATGACACTGAGGAAATATTGACACATAGAGCTGTTCAGGCTTGGACTCTGACCATGTGACAGAAGTTTTGTAGTGATAGGACAATGCACAGTGGAGTTATGATAACATCGTGTCCTTTGGCGAAGGAAAATCCTTCGCCGCACATCAATGTTTACACGGTTTGAGGAAACGTCACAATTCTGACCATGATCTAATGACTTGACTGATCTGATTTGAGCTGTATATTGTAAATCAGCCAGGAGCAGTTCATCAAAGTATAAAACATGTCACTTCCTGTAGCCACCAGGGGGCGCTGTAATTTCAAGTCATAATTTCTGTGTAGATGTCATCAGGATGGCACCCTTGTCTTACATGTCTAGTTTGGACTCGATTGGACAATGTATGTCCGAGATACAGAACCTTGTGTTTTGATGGCGTTTAATCAAACTCAAGACGCCACGCCACGGTCACACGGTGTGACGAAAGGTCAATCTCTTAATCACTTTTTATCTCCATCTTGTTGTGATGGCACTGATCTTAATTTGAAGTTAATCTGATGAAAGCCCTGGGACAAGTGCATCAAGTAAAAATGTGGAATATGGAAAAAAAATGGCCACTTAATCCAAAATGGCGGCCTCCCTGTTTGGTCAAGCATACCTATCCAAGATATTTTTTTGTTTATTATGAAACGACACATGTCCCGATAGATTTGTATAAATGTCGGCCATCGTAGTGCCGGGGTTGCCCTATAGGGGGCGCTGGTCAGTTTTTTTGCCACGCCCATTTCTTAAAACCATATGAATATCTTCAGGGGGGGGCTGTTGTTACACACATGTAGTTTGAGAGAGATAGAATCATGAACACTGAAGTTACAGCAATTTCGTGTTTCACGGCGAGTTGATGAACTTTAATGCCACGCCATTCATATGGCGTTTGACGAAAAGTCACGGTAATCTTATGTCTTCATTGTCAATGTCTTGGGACCCATTTGATACAGTTTGACATGGTTGAGGTCAGTGGATGAGGAGAAATTCATCCAAGTGTAAGACAAGCAAAAAACAAGACATTTCCTGTTGCCACCAGGGGGCGCTGCGGTTTTAAGTCATAATTTATGCATAGATGTCATCAGGCAGGGACTATTGTCTTACATGTCTAGTTTGGACTTGATTGGAACATGTATGTCCGAGATATAGATGCCCGTGTTTTGATGGCGTGTAACAAATTTTTAACGCCATGCCACGGTCACACGGTGTGATAAAAAAAAAATCCCTCAATCATTTTTTATCTCCATCTTGTTGTGATGACACTCATCTGAATTTGAAGTTGATCTGATGAAAGCCCTGGGACAAGTACGTAAAAGTAAAAATGTGGGATATTGCCAAAATGGCCACTAAAAGCAAAATGGCGGACTTCCTGTTGCGTTTTTCATAATGCTCCATGAGACTTTTTTTCATGACTGGTCACGATACACCTATATCCAG
Organism: Platichthys flesus; assembly: GCF_949316205.1. Lineage (NCBI taxonomy): Eukaryota > Metazoa > Chordata > Actinopteri > Pleuronectiformes > Pleuronectidae > Platichthys > Platichthys flesus. Next base: position 19,346,507 of record NC_084965.1, on the reverse strand, counting down.
ATTTTGATGAAAATCCGTTATGTGGAAACCTAGGGGCTGGTTCCAGGGGGCGCTGTAGAGCCATTTTGCCACGCCCAATTCCAATTACTCCAGAATACTAAAATATCCGCAGACCTTGAATTTCCTGCAAAGTTTCATAACTTTTTGAGCATGTCTAGACCCTGAAAAAGCCCCCCAAAGGGAAATAATAATAATAATAATAAAAATCCTTACAGATTCAATAGGGCCTCTCACCATTCGGTGCTCGGGCCCTAATAAAAATCCTTACAGATTCAATAGGGCCTCTCACCATTCGGTGCTCGGGCCCTAATAATAAAAATCCTTACAGATTCAATAGGGCCTCTCACCATTCGGTGCTCGGGCCCTAATAATAATAAAAATCCTTACAGATTCAATAGGGCCTCTCACCATTCGGTGCTCGGGCCCTAATAATAAAAATCCTTACAGATTCAATAGGGCCTCTCACCATTCGGTGCTCGGGCCCTAATAATAAAAATCCTTACAGATTCAATAGGGCCTCTCACCATTCGGTGCTCGGGCCCTAATAAGGGATTAAGAAGTATTAAGACACAAATACCTTATATTATTATATAGAATATGGTCAGCTGTTTGCTAGCACCATCATAACTTTCAACCCCTCCATCTCTGCCTTGCAGTTTTTGACGTGCGTGCGTGCGTGCGTGTGTGAGCTGCACCTCATTCTGCAATGAAGACATCAACAAATACCCAGGTCTGCCACAACCAGCACAAGTGTCACAGTGCTTAAAGTCTTGGTATACTGTGAGGATCCTGCCTTCCTCATCCCCATGCATCCAGCTTCAATTTGTGGACAAATCCAAAGCTTGACAGACCTGCCTCACCCAGTTATTGTACTGCCTAACACTTATGTTAAGCCTTCTCAGGACAGTCAACGGATTAGCTTACAGTTAATTCAAACAACCACTGTTCAGATAAATGAGCAGTTGAGGATTTTGATTTCCATTTTCCTTTTAACGACCTTTAAATACAGCTTATTGTTATATTTTACTCATACATGTCTCAAAAGCAGAGCTTAAAGAGCAGCTATGTTTGCTAGCGCAGGGCAATTAACCAAAAATGTATCGAAAACAGACATTAACATTCTCTAACCGACGTAATTTTGCTCATATCGCTTAATTCCGTTAATACTTTCCCCAATTCATACATTCAAATCTGGGTTCTGCTACGTTCCATGCTGTATTACCCTGCCGCATGTCCTCCCTGTGCTCACTTTACATGTACCTAATTAACACACACACTAATTAGTCCAAAGTAATTAGGATCTGACCATTATTGAAGTTTGATTCGCCTCTCGAGTTTATGAAACACGTATTTAAACACATTAAAGTAGTGGGCAACCATGTACGGCGCCCGGGGAGCAGATGTTGGGGGAGTAAGGTGCCTTGCTCAGGGGCACTAGACAGTTGGGTAGGGAGAATCCTATTGGATATTTTGGACGGATCCAATTGTTGTCCATCCAGGTTCGTTTTTTTGTTGTTACTCCGTCCAGGTACGTTTTTTGTTGTTACTCCATGGAGTCAAATCAAAGACCATCCAGTCTGATGTCTTCCCAATTTTCTGCCCATAGTCGAATTTTTTTCTGCCACTAGTCCACCTCCTCTCACCTGGGAGCCAGGACAGCCAGGACAACAGGGTTAAATGGACCAGATCGATCCAGATTCACGATCCGATACCATCAATTAATAAGAAAATAAATTAAGGGTGCTCAGGATTTTTGTGGTCGATCGTCTAACGTTTGAAGTAGTATTTGCCAGGACCGATACAGATCACAGGTCTTTGGCCCGGTTTACCCCTGAATAACAAGCATTTTGGGTGATCCAAGTGACCAATTATGATTTGATTTCTCTTTCCCGCTCTACATGCAAATAAACACTGCAGGGCTGAATCCTACTCAGAATTTTGTCACTAAATGTCCATTATTACAGTGAAGTTGGTACTTTTTTCAGTTAAGCGCAACATTTAACTCCTGTAGCATCCTGTGTATGTGTCAAATGTTTCACCTGTGCTGTCAGCAGCAGCAAGAGTGACGCTGTGCTGGATTTTATAACGAAACTATATGAGCAGGACACATACTTTCTCTGTCAGTTTGGAAATTTGATGTTTTCATATCACAGATAGATGACGAAGAAAGGCATTAATACCAGAGAAAGGAGAAATGTGCATCCTGTTCGCACCGTGCAGCGTCAGTCCTGCCGGGCTGTGACGGGCTCTAACCTGGGAGTCATACACAGCTGACCGCAGTAGACTGACCACGTTGTGATAGAATCCCCCACTATATGCAAATAAACACATTCATCACCCCGCGAAGATTCAATGTGTTAATAAAAAGAAGAAAAAAAAGCATTGCATTTTAAACGACTACTGAGCTAACACACTGGGACAAATGCACATAAATATTTTTTTCATTAAGAAAGAAGTATCTTCATGTATAATGTTTGCCTTAAGTCTTAAATAATTGGGATACTGATTTGAAGAGATATCACCCAGCCGGAGTTGCGTAAAATTGGCCTTCCTGCCTTTTAATCAAAAACTTTTAAAAAGTGATGTGGAGGAGAAGAAACTTTGAGGCTTAATTTGTTTTAAATTCAAACATAGGAATTAATATGTGGTATAATTCAAGTACAAAGCAGGCAGTCTCATTTCCCATTATTATTATTATATCCGTGGCTGTATGTATTGTTCTGGCAAAATCCCGGTTTAAGGCTCCCTTTTTAACAAATAGTTTTACTGACTATGTTAAAAATGCCTTCATATTCAGTGGCAGTGTGCCCTTTGGCGGCTTCTATACACTTTCCACATTCCCACACACACAGTCCTACACTTCCATCTTAGTGAGGACAGTCATTGGCATAATGCATTCCCTCGTGCATTAACCATCACAACTGAATGCATAACCCTAAATAAACCCTAACTTGAATCTAATTATAAACTTAACCCTAAAACCAAATCTTAAACTTCTAACAGCCCCTGAGAAAAGTGGCCAAATGTCCTCAATTTCCCAATATGTCCTCACTCCGTAAGGGCTTTACTCAAAATGGTCTTCACAAAGATATGAATTCAAGTACACACACATCAGTACTCATTTGATGTATTGCACTTGGTTGCTGCGGGGGACTGTGCTGGGTGATGGGTGTTTTTGTCATTCTTGCTGCAGGGAGAGGCCAGCAGAGTTGGCCTTCCCCTTCAGACAGAGAAACTGGAGAGAAAGACCAAATATGACAAGGACAATCACAGACACACATGCATGCATGCATGCATGCACGCACACACACACTAACACAATTGTCACATCAAATAACATCTTCTTCAGAAATAACAAAAGCAGGAAAAAATCAGATATTTAGCAACACCCTGTTTAGTTACCCTTTCTTGAACATTAATGTTTTCTGCAGCTTTAAAACATCTAACTTTTATAAGACAAAAAAATAGTCTAAAGTACAAAGTTACTCAAACTAAATATATGCCGGGCATTCCAGCATTAGTCTGAAGCTACAGCAGGCTCCACTCTTCGGACGCTCACCTTCAAGGCAAAGTTTTCCCACAGCAAAGTGAGAAGCCATTCCTCAATGCAGCCTGCTTTGTGCATGAATACATTGTCATGTTGAAGGAAGAACAAACAAAACCCAATCTATGGCACGAAGTTAAGCACACTAGTTTTTCGTTAAGTATTTATAAGTTAATCTTCAAATGTGTAATCCCCTAGCTACCAACCATTATCCATATCAACCAAGATCTTTACAATATGTCATTTATAGGAGCAATTTAAAAGAACAGCCGTTAATAGAACCTTCAAATCCTGCCACCCTCTGCTGACTGAGCTCCAGTCTCAATGACCAAAATACTATTAAATACTATAATATCAAAAGTGGAAGCATATTTCTGTGCGCACTGCTTTCTTAGACATCATGACTAACAACGGCTTAAATAGACTAAACAACTGTTGCCATAACAACAATTGTCTTGTTCTCCTTCTCCTGTAATGCTTTTTTGTTCTAGCTCACTCCATTGTTCGTTTCTCAATATTAAGACCCCTGCCGTCTCTGCTGAGCTGCCTGGTCCTTAATCTGGATTGTCTCTTCTACATGGCAACTTGCATATTCTCTCTCTCTGTTTTACTCTCCTCCATCCTCTATTGATATCTCAATGCTCTTCTTTCAGGTTACATCCTCTCCCTCCAAATAGCTTTATCATACAAGAATTGTGCGCCGATTTTCTCAATTATGAGAGGCCGAACAAATTTACAAGGAGATTCATTGCTCTGTGAAAAAGATACAATAAGTTTGATTAGACCCTGTGACAAACCTAAACGAGTGTAAACATCACAGGATATGAATAAACAAATTAGTTGGAGCTGAAAGACTTTAAAGCAGTTGCTACTTAAAAGATATGAGACCTTTATGGCAGGAAGCATGTAGGAACTGCCAATGGCATTAACATTTGAAGAAGCTCATTTCATGGTCTATTAGTTGCACACAGGTGCCCAAAACTGACTATATAATGTATATAGATTTTTGTCAACTATCCCAGAATCCAATGCTCTGCTGTTGCAAAACAATTTTTTGGAAAAATGTATATTCAATGCTCAATGCTCAATGAGTAAAGTGTTCTCATAGTAAAAGAGTGAACAAGAAAGCGACTAACCTGGAACCAGCAGGGTTGATTGTAATTAATGTATGGATCTACATTGTTCTGCATTGATTGTGACGAATAAGGATCTTAAACTGGTTGGATCTTCATATTCTTGCTGTTCTTGAAAAGGTTTTCTGATAAAATAAAATCTTCTCAGCTCAAATTTTTAAGTTAAATGGTGATTTTTATCAGGCAGCTGAGGGAACTCATGGTTGAACTGTAATAGTACATGTAATCTTCTGTGTACTTCTGAGTATACTCTACTTTCAAACTTTTTAACCACAAACTTTGCATAGCCTGCTCTTGCACTGACCAAATAGCTTTGTCATTTGTGGTGAAATATACATGGGGGAGTGAAATTGTTGACATGTCAGAAATTTTGGTCTGCCATCTTCAGACAATTATACTATAGCCTTGTAAATGTTACTATTTACCTTTAAATGTAGTCAATGTTATTTCCTTCATCATTCCTCATGTCTAATGAACTGTGAGGACCTCCTGATTTATCCACTCAGCTGGATCAGAGTCTCCTTGCTGAGTTTGTATGCCCTCACCTTCTATGTATGTACATAAACTGTTGCCTAGATTAAAGATGGTCCTCTTTAATTAGTAATTATCTCCATATGCACTTAATTCTAAACCTTTTGATGATCAAAGAACCCATCTCACCTTCTCATAATAGTCCACGTTCTTCTCTGCGGTGGAAATAAAGGCTGATCTGAGGTCAGTTCTCATGCTGTTCTTCCAGTGGGACCAGTCTCCCTTCAAGGCATCATTAGCCATCTCCATCCGGTCTGAAAGACCATCCACCTCCTCCTGCAGCTGCCAGTCAAAAACACAGAGCAATGACTGAAGGTTCAGAGAACAATCATCACAGGATCAGCCAAATAGGAATCAAAAAAGATGAAGATAAAGAGGTGAAAGGATAATAATGCTCATTATGGCAAACTGGATTTTTTTTAATGATTTGTTTTGCATCACATTTAAAAGACTAATGTATGCATATAAGGTTTTATGGAATAAGCTCAAAACAAATCAGTGATTTTTCTACTGTCCAGAAAGACACTGACTGTTGTGTGCTTGGATTGTTCTTAAGTATCACTGTGTGTCATTTCCCAAATATAGTTTTGCCTGTCAATTTGTGTAATACTTTTGTCAGTCGGCGGCTGTGGCTTAGGGGTAGAGTGGTCGCCCTCCAACCAGAAGGTCGGCAGTTCGATCCCCTAACAGCTTGACGATATAGTGTAGAACTCACTTATGACCAGGAATAATTCTGAAGTAGCTCCAGTGCATTAACACAGGCCAAGAAATCGAGCCTTACCAAACAGGCATGTTTAGATCAAGCACTGCACTAGTTAATACAAATTCAACAAAACCACAAATGGAAAAGTAAATTGCTAATCAAAAAATATCAATGGAATAAAACTTATCATCCATGACGACATGACCAATCCCAGTTCACAGTTTGTACTCACAGAAAATTGTCACTAACTCTGCAGTTCCTCTCAGCTAAAAAGAGTGTTTCACCCTTTAATAACTAGTTGCCTTTGAACGTGGCCAAGTGTTATATAATTTATTTTGTTCGGTTTCCCCAGAGTGGCTATACAAAGCAATGGATACTGCTTTGAAAAACAAGTTTTAACCTGAATATAAAAATGATGATGAAAAGATACTGAACCAGAGACCCACAGTGGTTTCACCAGATCACAAAGAACAGGAGGAGCCAAAGTGCTCACTCATTTACTTCATTTAAGTAATATAATTATATGCATTACTAATCACCATTTAACGTCATTAATCTACTAATTAAATTATAAAAAAGTTAACTTTTTAGTTTTTTACTACATTAGAGTGGTTTTGATTCCATCCCCATACACACTCTCTCTAAAGTATTCATACACATAAAAAATTAGATTGTCCCAATTGGGGACACAGCTTTTGTGCCAAGTGGACAAGCTGTACCCAGTTAACTGGTCTTTCTTCTGAAATGTGTCCCCAAAGACAGATTATGACAGACAAGCTGGGGGCTTCTCAGCAGCGTCCTTGTTACTGCAGTGATATTGATCCAAAAAACAGCTATATGGCCATAAACCACAGTGCATCTGTGTGTGTGTTCCATTATTTTTCCTCTGTACAAGTTATTTAGCAGGAACATATGGGCCAATTGCAACATCACCAATAGTGTAGGTCAACACCAAAGTGTGAGGGTTCAGCGACTGTATAATCTGAAAGAGGCTTCATCCTTAAGCGCACAGTAAATCATTGCATTAATATGACAGAAAACATTACAAATAAATATTATTTTCAGAGTTAACAGACCGGTGCTTAGTCCATTTACTGACACACAAGTATCACACTTGTGTTTTTGTAATATTTCTCTACAAGACTAAATTGATGTAATCATGTAAATTGACAATCTTGTTTCATTAACCCTAGAACACTAACGTCGGGTGTTTTTAACCCAAGCGATTGTCATGGTATTTTCATTGTGTTGCTGTCTGAGTAGAGTGGGTCCTTGGGTAGCTTTAGTCTGCTCAATGACGTCATAGAAAGTAGGGTGGATTCCCTGCTCCCATCCCTGTTTTTTTCAATAGGCACGTGTTCATGAAATTTTCACCTGACGTTAGTGTTAGAAGGTACATTTTTTTTAATATGATATAAATGATGCAGGGAGACTGTGCCTTCACCGGACATGTCCCAGGAACGGCTGGCCCGAAGAACAAGTTCCCAGCGCTATTTTTTTTTTGGGGGGGGGGGGATTTTTCTTCTACGACCCCCTCATTTTTCACAAATTTTAGAGCTTTTTTATAGGGTCCCCCCATGATACCTTTGTTTCATTTTATTAGATGTTGTATTGGGAAAAATAAAAGAGGAGTACTTGAAATTGCCATGTATTGTTGTACATTAATATATTTTGATGAGAAATATTTTTTATCGGGTACATTGTATCAGGTAAAATTTACCCGACGTTAATGATGGTGTTACTAATTGTACGTTGGTGTTCTAGGGTTAACAACATTAACTCACACAACAATTCATCATGATTCTCCATTTCCATCAAAAATCTATAAATTTACATTTTTAAATCTGTGTTTTTTTTTATTTTGTCAGCCTACTTGGATTTCAGATAATATTAATATAACACAAGCATGGAATATGGTTTGATGAAACAGGGAGCTGCTAAAATAGAGCAACATTGCCTCCTCCTGGCTGTAATGGGTCATTGACACATTCATTCTGTCTCTGGAAAGATTGACTCACATACACTCCTGATCAAAATCTTAAGACCAGTTAAAAAATTGCATGAATTTGGATTTTGCACTGTTGAATCTTAGGAAGGTTCTAAGTAGAGTTTCAAAATGCAAAAAGAAGAAATGGGAACAAGAGCCCAAAAGTTGTGAGCAGGCAATTTATTGAAAACAACAATTTAACTGAAGTAGGCTGTTCATCAGCTGATCAAAAGTTTAAGACCACAGCTCAAAAACCAAAAACCTCCTAAAACAGAAATGAAAGTGTCAAAAAATGACTCATTAATGAGTAGCTCCACCATTACTGTTGATCACTTCAAAAAGTAATTTTGGCATGCTTGATGCAAGTGTTTTCAAAAGGCTGGTGCGAATTTTGCGCCAAGTGGTGAAGATGGCTTCACGTTGCATCCACTGTCTGGAACTGAAGTCCATTTTTGTAAACTTCCCTTGCCATCCATCCCCAAATGTTCTCAATTGGATTAAGATCAGGGGAACACGCAGGATGGTCCAAAAGAGTGATGTTATTCTCCTGGAAAAAAGTCTTGGTCAGACGGGCATTGTGAATTGGAGCGTTGTCCTGCTGAAAAACCCAATCATTACCACACAGACGAGGGCCCTCAGTCATGAGGGATGCCCGCTGCAACATCTCCACATAGCCAGCTGCTGTTTGACGCCCCTGCACAACCTGGAGCTCCATTGTTCCATTGAAGGAAAAAGCACCCCAGATCATGATGGCGCCCCCTCCACTTTGCCGCGTAGAAAACATCTCAGGTGGCATCTTCTTGTCATGCCAATAACGTTGGAAGCCATCAGGACCATCAAGGTTAAATTTTTTCTCGTCAGAGAATAAAACTTTCTTCCACGTTTGAATGTCCCATGTGTGGTGCTCCCTTGCAAAGTCTAAACTGGCAATTTTGTGGCGTTGAAGGAGACGTGGCCTTTGAAGACGTTTCTTGTTTTTGAAGCCCTTCCTTCGCAGATGCCGTCTGATGGTTATTGGGCTGCAGTCAGCACCAGTAATGGCCTTAATTTGGGACGAGGATCGTCCCGTGTCTTGATGGACAGCCATTCGGATCCTCCGGCTCAGCGCCGGTGAGATTTTTTTGGTCTATCACTTGATTTTTTTGTTCCATAACCCTGAGGATCTTTTAAGAAATGCAAAATGACTGTCTTACAGCGTCCAACCTCAGCAGCGATGGCACGTTGTGAGAGGCCTTGTTTATGCAGTTAAACAATCCTACCACGTTCAAAGACGGTGAGCTATTTTGCCTTTGCCATCAAGAGATCTTCACAGTGTGATTACTTGACAGGAAATGACATGGAATCCAAATTTTTGCACAGATTTTGGCTTTTAAAGGCTGTGGTCTTAAACTTTTGATCAGCTGATGAACAGCCTATTTGAGTTAAATTGTTGTTTTCAATAAATTGCCTGCTCACAACTTTTGGTGTCTTGTTCCCATTTCTTTTTTTTTTTGCATTTTGAAGCTCTACTTAGAACCTTCCTAAGATCCAACAGTGCAGAATGCAAATTCATGCAATTTTTTAACTGGTCTTAAGATTTTGATCAGGAGTATATAAGCTTAGTATTTCCTCTCCAATAAAAGGCCAAATAAACTTTGAAGAAGAGAGCGATTTTATACTGTGCTGTTTGAATTTCACATTCTCATTATACAGGTCAGTACAGTTCTGCTTTACCGCTCATACACAACTTGAATATTTTGTGTTTCAGACTGCTCAGTCATGGTATGTGCCATCCAGTTATGACTGAACAGACTTCACAAACTTTTTTGATCGAATTCCCACTACTGTGTCTCACTATTTTCTATGAGGACACTCCTTATATCAGCAATAACATGTTAGGCCGGCTAGAGGACTATATGTGTTCATTAGCGAGACACCTCGGAATGCAAATTGGAGGAGCAGGAGAATGAACCACCAAGCTTCTAGTTAGTGGATGACCCTCTCTACCTCCTGAGCCACAGACACAAAATAAATACAGACACAAGTAATGCAAAAAAAAAAAGAGGAACATGTGGCTAATTCAAGTTAAACTGGGTAAAAAATAACAACGTTAGCCATGTAGGAATTTACAATGAGATGAATAAATTAATTAATCCACCAAAAATAATTAAGTCATGGAATTAAATGTAATCACAATTGCAGTTAATTAAATTAGCAACTAAAGCTGTAATTGTCTCAGAGGTCGTTTTAAAGAAGCACAGTAACAGAAGGCAGGTCTCCCCAACTCTGTATGAATGTTTGGCACCTGCAGGATGTGCCAGGTCTAATGGCTAAAATTGCTTCCATTATTTCAAGAAGAGCTGTGACACATTATAAAATAGCTTTATAAAAAATAAGAATAAATCCTGATCCCTACTCATTGATTGAGCTGGAAGGCCAGTATATTGGGGAAGGGGGCAATGGTGTGTCCCATAAATATTTCAAATGATGAATATTAATGCACTGATATAATGCAGCTACAGGTTTGAGGTTGGAACTGGCTGCCAACCCATACATAACATCCCAATGCAGAGAAGAAAAATAGGGCACATCAGTTTGAAAAAACATTTAAGGAGTTAAAGACAACTTTTAAGGTGTTTTCGAAAAAGTTTAATTGATAGTACATTTTGAGTGGCATTTGGAATAGAATCTGCACAACACTAAAGTACCATGTCATCTCTTTAAGTTAGTTAAAGGCCTAATCCCATTTCAGCCCTTGGCTGTAGCTCCCAACCCTACCCCTTCACTTTGCGTGTTCACCTGTAGGGTGTAGGGTCTTTTATGTTCTGGTGCAGGGCTTGTCCATGGATCCCCTAGATCAGGGGTGGGCAAACATTTTGACTCGCGGGCCACAATGGGTTCTAAAATTTGACAGAAGGGCCGGGCCAGGAACAGATGGATTGAGTGTTTGTGTGAACTAATATAAATGACATGGAAAAATCATTACATGAAAGAATTTGGCCTTTAACAGGTAGCAGAACATTTATTTGCAAGGCAATTTAACAAATGTCACGAACATGAACATTACAAAAATATGTCGTAACTTGACTGATCAAACATCATGAAAACATCTGAGGTCTGCTACCAAACCAATAACCTCACTTGAACTTATTTATGATCCACATTATCTAGGAGATTTGGATCCAACCTCACCTAGCAACACATCATCACTTTCATTTTCAGTGGGAACAGTGTTATTGATCTCCTATTTTTGCCAGTGCATCCAAGTCTGGAGTTATTTTGGCTGTGGCAATTCTCAGGATAGATCTTAGGTGCTGATCTGTTAACTTTGATCTGTAACAGGCTTTGTTGGCGTTCATGACGCTGAATGTCTGTTCACACACATAAGTCAAGCCAAACAAAGTCAGCATAGTCTGTTCAGTTCTTCCGGAGGTTTGAACACATGTTTGGCTCTGTTATGTGAAGCATAAAAGTCATTCAGTTTAACAGAGTTGAACTTGTCCTTTAGGACAAGTTTGAAGATCTATCAGTTCCAACTGCAGCTCCTGTGGTGCTGTTTCAGGGTCTTGTGACATGGGACAGGACACCAGCTGAAGTGACTGTTAAATTTTTTCCGAAATCAGAGAACCTACGGCAGAATTCTCTGTGTAGGTCCTCAAGTGATTTGCTGTATTTTGGCGCGTTTCGCGGTGCCTCTTCCTGCATGGCAAGTGTGGGGAAATATGCTAAAGATTTGTTTGCAATTTGTCTGGAGAACAAAGTGAGCTTGGATTTGAAGGCTTTCACATGTTTGTACATGTCGTGAACCAACTGATCTTTCCCCTGCAGTTTTACATTCAGCTCATACATGTGTGAAAATATGTCCACAGCAAACGCAAAGTCACTAAGCCAGTTCTTGTCGCTTAGCTCAGGGAATTCGTCTGATTTCCCCATCAACTCCAAAAATGCGATGATGTCCTCTTTCAGCTCCCATACTCGTTGTAACACTTTCCCCAAACTTAACCAGCGGACACAAGAGTGGTAAGGCAAGTCCTGACGATCCACCTTAGTTTCCTCCAGGAACATAATAAACTGACAGTGCTGAAGTCCTCTTTCTCCTATAAAGTTCACAAGTTTTACGACTGGATTCACGACATGATTTAACTGCAAAACAGACTTACACAGGGATTCCTGATGGATGATGCAGTGAAGGAATATAAGAACCTGATCAGGGTTTTCCTCTTTCACTTTATCCTGGATTCTTTTCAGCAGCCCAACATTTTTTCCAGTTAAATTTAGTGATCCATCCGTTGTGACATTGACAAGTTTACTCCAACGTAGCTTCATTCTTTCGATGACATCAGACACCTGGTTATACAAGTCCTCTCCCCGCGTTGTTCCTTTCATGGACTCAATGGTCAAAAACTCCTCTGTTATCGCAAAACTGTTGTCAATGCCTCGGATAAAAATGAGGAGCTGAGCTGTGTCTTTTACGTCCGTACTTCCATCCAGTGCTAGTGAATATAACTCAAAGGAATCAGACTTTTTTTTTAATTGGCTGGCTATATTTTCATCAATCAGTTCCACATGGCGAGTCACAGTCCTGCGTGATAAACTGATTCTTTCAAATTTGCTTTTGATCTACGGACACAGGATGTCTGCTGCCTGTACCATGCATTCTTTTACAAACTCACCTTCAGAGAAAGGCTTGCTAGCCTTTGCTATTTTTAATGCCACCAAAAAACTTGCCTTGGTATTTGACTCTTGAATTGCAGTTTGTCGGTAATTTATTTTTTGCTGAGTCTGTAATGTAGCCACCAACCTCTGAGCCGTAGCCGCCCACTCTTGCGTGGACTGCTTGCTAGCGTAGTCGGCATGCTTCGTAGCAAAGTGACGGCTGATGTTGTATTCCTTAAAAACTGCGACAGTTTCTCGGCATATCAGGCATACAGCCTTCGATTGGACTTCAGTGAAAAAGTATTTTGTAGAAAAGTTTGTCCACTTTTCGTTTCCTTGATCCGCTCATTTTAGGACAAGGACTCACAGGGCAAACCGAAAAAGTGAAGGGTGATCATGTGCCCTTAAGAGGCCTTTTCACCACACTCCCTGTCAAAGTGCGACATCTAATGGGGAAATGGGGGCATTACAGGAGAAAGGTAAAATGTAATTTCAGAATCAGAATCTGAATGTATTTATTGCCAAGTAGGTTTACACCTACCTGGAATTTGCTCTGGATGTTGGTGCATACAATGAACATAAAAACCATATTAAAAAAAAAATATATATATATATATATATATATTATATATATTATAATTATAATAATATTTAGAAAAGTTCGGAGGGCCGGATTAAAAAGCCCAACGGGCCGTATACGGCCCGCGGGCCATACTTTGCCCATGTCTGCCCTAGATCTTTGAGCAACCTGAAACTGGTCAGTGGAGAAAGCCTTTGTGGAGGTGCTCTCCCAGCCCCCTCACCTGCACCACAGAGGATCACTCAGCACAGACGAGAGCTGTTTGCTGATTGGCGTCTGAGCTGCCTCAGGAGAGACTCAGACACTCAAGAGATGCCCGGACTGAACGAGAGACAGAGCTGCAAAGCTAGTCTGCTTCAAGTTGAAGTTTATTTAAGTTTGTTAAATGTGTCTGATTTAATAAATATGTTAAAAAGCGAATGGTTCGTCTTTGGTTGTTGTGATGAGGACACCGTGGCAAGGTCTACTGCCACAGCCTTCTCTGCCCATGTTCCCCCTCACGAACAAATGTTTTCCTTTGAACTGCTTCTGACGTTTTGGATGGCTATGCATTGGTTGCAGTTCTCTTTGTTTTAGTTGTTGCTGCAAGGCATTTGAGTACCTGGTTGTGTCTCAACGTATACATACCTACAACAGGTAAGAATGTGCCTGAGGGTAGCTAGAGTTGAGCATAGTGGGAAGGATGGATTTTGGTGCAGACAATGCTGTAGGTTTTTGGGTGAGGGAAGAACGTCATTGGTTGCCCTAAGCAGGAATCTTATCCTGCTTGCTTCTATTCCTCACAGTTCCAGCTGATCTTCCTTTTCTCTGTGCTCTTCCATTTCATCCACTGCCCCTGTCTGGCTTGAATAACAGCCTTTGCACATCTTGCTGCCTCATCCTGACCCCATGAATTTCCAAGACAACCAATTTCCGTCGCTCGGTAGGAGTTGCCTTTTTCCACAGGGGTCTACTCTGACCTATGCCCGTACCTCCTCTTCCCTGCAGAACGAGGCCCACAAGGTCAGCATTCTGGAGTGTAGCTTTAGCCTGTTTAGTTGCCTCATTTGGTGACCATTTCTGTCCTGTTGTCAGTGATGGTCCAACAAACGATATGGATGTGTCAGCGTAATCGGAGAGGGTTATCTCCAGTCTTGTCTTGGTGCATTTAAACTCCTCTACAAGACTTGAGATTCTCTAGGCAGGTTGAGGATACCGTGTCTATACAGGCAGATGTTGCTTAGACATCTTAAGATTCCTAACCATTTCCTCGCATTGAAGCTGATCATTCTCTCTATTTTCTCAACTCTTGTGAGGGGAACATCAACTATTATAAGTGGCCACATCAGTCAGGGTACAGGTATCATCAATGTCATTGAAATTTCTGTGATGTGAAACTTTTATTTCTACCTCATAAATGGCATTGAACATCAGCTGTAGTTGCATGTTATCTGCTGACATGGAAAGGAGTGAAGGTTTAAAAGTATTATCCGACCCAACGACCTGTCAATAAAAATGGTATAGGAGTACTCTTGGAAACAGTACCAAAGGCATCTTTTCCACCAACCCCACCCACCTCATTAGCACTGATGTGTTCAAGGCACAAGATGACTGATATGCATTAGAAGCTAAGGGACTATATTACCCCCCCCCCACACACACACACACACAGAGACACATACACACAATTAATTAAAGTATGAATAGAATACAAGTCTCTGGGAGAATATCTCAATCCTCCTTAATACAAATTTCACAGAAGGATTTCAATATCAGCTGGGTGAGGGGACACACACCTGCACCATACACAACACTGCATCAACATCTACACTAGAGACAAAGACTGGTTCACAGCTAGATGCAGTGGCAAAGAAAGCATCTGCAGCAGCACGATTAGGAAGGCTAAATTATTAACAGTCAGCTCTTTCTGCCCAGGATAATTCTGCTGAACTTTTAAAGAACTGTAACATCTTGTCACAAAAACCCTGTCCCAACTCAAATTAAAGAAATATAATATATTATTATTGATAGATCAGTGATGGAAGCGTTGAATCCCCATTTCCTCTCCTCCAGTCTTTTATTTAACCTTTTTATTTAACCTGCCTGTCTGTCCAGTGGAGAGAGACGACAAAATTGGATTGATCTGACTGTAAATGTTCTTTTAGATTGAACATTAATGCAGATGTTTACATGATCTGCTAGTATTTAAATTTGGTATTTTACCAGATATTATTTACACCTGGTGTTCATATGTTTCTCCTGTGCTCACGCTGCAGACCCGTCGAGACCTGGTACAAAAATATATCCTGAGAGATCAAACCTCAAGTAGTGAGCTAAAAGTTTAGCTGTTCACACCTTGAATGACTGAGTCTATCTCCTGTGAGACCTTGTGATCATATCTCACTTCACCCGCTCTATATGTAAATGAGATCCGTGAAGTATGTAATAATTTGTATTTGTGAAGACCAAATGACTGTGTTTTAACCCAATCGGAGTAGAAAAATGTGTGAAAATATTTTGGTGTGTCTTTGGGTCAGCTTGAAACAATGCAAAATCTACTATGAAGAAAGATCTTACCAATTTGTAATAAAGATTCAAAAAATAGTTTCACAATGTGGTGGTCAGTATTGATATTGTTCTCGCACAACATAACTGTTCCATATGAACCTTCAATTGAAAAATATATAAAAAAAAATTACATTCAGATACCATTAAACAGCCGTGTCATTAATAGTTTTTAAAGTCTTCTAACAACGTGTAGGTATCATGAAGTACGCTTGAGTGTAAAATCGCTGCAGTGAACGCGACTGTGCCATTAGGCGCACAGAGTGCACTGGAGATCACTCACAATACACAAGAAAAACCATTCACAATCAAACTTATATTTCCACTTATATTTATATATGACCATTTATGGTTGAATGTGTGCATTTAATGTGCGGGATTTGAGCCAGATCCACATACAAATGTTTCCAGGTGGACTGTGATTTATAAAAAGAACATTGCGTTCAGGTGGCGTCGGCTTTTGTGCACTTGTACACTTTTTTTTTCAGAATTAATAGTGTACATAATTAATACCTGCTACCTCGCTGGTTTAAAAACTCTTGCCTGTAATTATTATTTCCACCATCAATGTGACTTTGATGCATTTACACCTTTACTGTCATGTGGTGAATGTCTATCAAACTGCAATCCAATCACCAAAAACACATTTTAATACAGATGTTAATGATGAATTTACATCTAATTTAGCTCACATCCTTAACTTAACCTTTAGTGCTAACTTTTTGCATTGTAGTGGAACCTTTAAACTAATATCAAAACATAAAAATCCTAGAATCATTGCTTTGTATACACATCTTCTGTTGTTCTGTGTGTGTATGTGTGTGTGTGTGTGTGTATGTGTGCATGTGCATGTGTGTGTGTGTCTCAATTTCCATATGTCCCTGAAATATGATTGTAAATAAAATACAAACTCACAAATTCATAGACAAACACCTCTAGTAGAGTGTTTAAAAATAGCTCTGTCCTTTGCTTGGCAAACTTTCTGTCTTCTTTCTTTGTCTCCTGACATTTTGAAGTGCGTCATCTTCTAAAAAGGGATATGGGATTTTTCATTACTCCACGATTAGCTGCTGGGCTTACAGTGTAAAATAATATTGACAGCTCGTATTCCCACTGAGCTGAGGACTGACTTCCAGTCGACAAGCCTGGATATTTAGATAATCCTCCCAGGAAGCCTCCCCACCTCCAAATATGAGCTGAGTCTGGCCCTATGGGAGAGACCACACTCCATGCTTCACTTTATTACACCTAATCTCTGGGAAAATGACTGGAGGACACACAAACACCTCGGCTGGCTCAGAGGGACACACAGAGAGGGGGGGTGGGGGGCAGTGTGTGCTTCAGATTGTCTGTGAGTGAGGATGTGAAATCATACTTACTTCCTCTTGTTCACCTTTTCTGGAAGCCAGAGCCTCATTCTTGGCTTCAAACTCAGCCTGGACGTTGTCTCTGCGTCTCATCACAGTCTAGAAAATACCAGTAAACAGTACTGATAAATCTTGCTGAAATCAATTTTTTATCCATCTTGGTTAGTCTGAATATTGCTTATATTTACATAAACATCCTTTAAACCAGTGGTTCTAAACCATTTTTCAATGATGTACCCCCTGTGAAATATTTTTTCAGCCAAGTACCCCCTAACCCGCGAAAAGTAGTTTTGGTTGAAAAAAAGATGCAATACACAGCGCTGTGCCATCAGTGTCTGATTTATTAAGCACTTATATTTTATTTGATATTTATTAAATAACATTTTTTTAAGGATTTTTCAATGGATGCTAATTTTAAATACATTAAAAAAAAATCTCACCTACCCCATGGAATACCTTCACGTACCCCCGGGGGTACTAGTTACCCCCTTTGGAGAACCACTCCTTTAAACACTCTCTAACATCACTTTCAATGGTGTTAAAAGGAACTGTAAAATGACAATGTAAGTGAACGGCCTGGAAGTGTTGTTCTCATCATTGACATCACAGTGTATGACTCTACAGCTGCTTTTACACATGCACCAACCTCCAGTAATTCTCTGGATGGGGTTGTGTGTATGCACATGAATGTCCAAGTGAGAGCATTCAGACGCCCTGCTGGATTTTTGTAGCCAGTACCCTAGTAAAAACTAAAACCTCTAGTAAAAAGGTGCCCGTTTAAGATCCTTTGCAAGATTCACTCGTCGAGTCGGTGTGCTGTTGTCGCTTTTAATATGCTGCAGACAACAAAACAGAAAAAAAGATTGCAAATACCTCAAGATAAAAACGTGCACAGAGTTAAAAAACACTAAGGAAGATGTCAAGAAAGCACATGATTTCTGAGGAATTAATTCTTTATGACCACCTTGTGCACCTTCGTTTGCCCTAACCCTCCCAAGATGGAAATGAAAGCGACATTTAAATTAGATCTAAAAAATTCAGCAAATTACAACAATAAAAGAACTAAGAAGCAAAAAGGATAGACGCTACACACATAAATACTAATCGTTGGGTAATTCATTGTAACAACCAGTCTGACAAAGCTTAAATATGATGGTTACACAACTGTTCCTGGTCTCTCTCTCTTCTCTTCCCCCCCTTCCCTTTTCTCTCTCTTTTCCCCACTCTGTTCCACCCATCCCTCCTCTCTTCCACATTTTTGTGCCTTGAGATAATGTATGTTGTGATTCTGCGCTATACAAATAAAATGTAAAACTTGTGACTTTTTGAAGCCACTGTGACCTTGAACTTCGGCTTACAAATTGTTTTAATCTTCGAGTCCGAGTAAATGTTTGTGCCAAATATAAAAGGCTGAGGGGTGGAGCGGTCATCCTCTAACGAGAAGGTCAGTCGGCAGCCCCACCTTCATGCCAAAGTTTCCTTGGGTAGGATGCGGAACCCTGAATGGCCCCTCACAGATGTTGAATGCAAAAATTAGCAGTCGCTTTGGATAAAAGTGTCAGCTCAATGATATATAATAATAATGCAATGAATGGACTCCTTAATGGTGTTCCAGAGTTATCACCTTCACAAGGCATAACTGTGCTGTGTGAATACTTGCACCAAATTTGAAAAAATTCCCTCAAGGCATTCATGAGGTATCATGCTCAAGAGAATGGGACTCACAGACAGACTTGCAGATGGACAGACGGACTCACCCAAAACATAATGCATTCGGCTACCGGTTATTGCCGGCAAAGAGGCAAAACACAGCCAAACAAGTGTTGTTAATTTTGTTATGTTATGTTGATTGATAGATCCAGGCAAAGCTGAAAAGAGAGGCCATCCACGTCCAAAAATAAAAAAATGTCACATCTTCTAAGCCCTACGTTATTACGTCTCCTAAAGCTCTTTATTCAGAGTATTGATGTTCGCGTTGATGTGAAGCTATGTGTCTGTCTAATCTTTTTACTTTGTGGCAATCATTTTACTTTAATGCTGTATTATCAACATCTAATGCTGTATTATCAACATCTTTGTGTCGCGCTGAGCGCTAAAGCATGTGAATTATATTTGAAATAGGATTTCTGATCCCTGCTGGCACTCAAAACACAGCCAATAGTATATCCTACTGGTCTTTTATAGGCCTACTACTTATAATAATCAGCTACCTCTATTTTTGTGACGGTGACATGGCGTCATACAAAATTGCCCTACCTTATAAAGCTATAAGGCAACAGGGGACAGACACACTTTCACATTGTGTATTTGTGTTCAGGTCGGCCACTTACTGATTAGAAACTGATTTCAGGGTTAAATCGCCGCTGCTACATCCAATAAGTGGATTAGAACTTAATTCATGTTCCTTTCAGGATGAACTTCAATAGTTTGCTTTATGACCAAAAAAACTAATAAACAAATAGCATTCCCATTAGCTCCTCTTCTGGTTTTTGTTTAGTTCTAATTTGCAAATGATCATGGTAATAAGAGTAATTACTAAACATTAGCACGTTTACATAGTCGGTGTGAGAATGACCGAATGCTGATGAATTGTTTGACTAGCGGGAAAGTTGACAACTGAACTAAACATGACAGGGGTTGATTTATCATCCTTATATGGAAATTAGCCTTACATGCACAGGCAGATGGATGTAGAATAGGTGAGATTCACCGTGCTTCACTGGATTAAGCTGTGTATTCCCACCTCTGATGAACATGACAAATCTTATTCGTACAGACAATTCCTACTCACACATGAAGAACTTCTGATGTGAGCAGTGTGGTCTTAGCTCACCTTCAGTGTCTCAGCACACAGGATGTACTCGTGCAGGGCAGGGGCCAGGACCTCGGACAGATGCTGGTTGTTCTCTTCTGTCTCCTTACTGCAGCGTTCCACACAGCCGGCCACGGCCTTCAAGGGTTCCCCCAAGTCCCCCTCTGACTCTGCCCACTGGGCATACACTGGGCCATACTGCTTCAGCTCATCCAGATACTCTGGAAGCACAGAGAACTTTTAAACAAATAATGCAAATATATAAATATTGTGTTAATAAATCCAGCGCCTCTTAAATCATTTTGGTTTCTCTCCATTGTGATGTACTACCTGGATCACACTCCAACATAGCAGTTATTAGATATTAGTATTATTTCCACCCTGTGTGCTGAGCAGAACTCTTTTACAGCGAGTATTTGCAATCACAAGAAAACAAAAGGCTGTCTTCGATCTGTTAATTTTTGGTAATAAGCATGCTGCAGTACCTCTCTGTTCTTTGATAATCCTTTGGGTGACTTTGTCCACAGAGCAGATCTTGCTGCTGAAGTCCTCCACATACTCCTGCATAAAAGTGAACTCCTCTGGGCGGCTCTTCAGGCCTCGTACCGAGTTGGCCACTGACCTCACCGTTTCCCCCATCCTGCTCAGGAACCCTGGACCCTGTTTTTTGTGAGACGTCAGCTCCTGTAGGAGGTCATAGCACAGGGCTTAAATAATATTGGGTACCAGTGTTGAACCAGTTTCAAAATGTTCATACTGTTTATATCTCATGTCTGATTGTCAGTCTGTTTAAGCATAAGAGTTGAAGCAGGGGAATAAGGCATAACCTCGGTCACGCAACAATACACCAACAAACACCTTTACATTGCTTAGTGGACAATGTCACAATGTCAATTTGCACTTTTCATAAGAAGCTTTCTTTTTCATTGCGCCTCTGTGACAAATTGGTAAGTAGAATTTATTTGAACTGTTAAAAAAAACGAACAGCTTTATTGTCAATGCAAGCTAGTGACGCTATAAAATCACGAGCCCGACTCATCGCTGTTTCTGCAATGACTGGGTCATTGAAATTGGGGCTGCACGATATTAGGAAAGCATGCAATATTTGATAACGTTGTTGAATGATGATATGATTTTTAATTAAGAAATGCTTAAGTACAGTGCCTTGCATAAGTATTCACCCCCCTTGGACTTTTTCCCATTATGTACTGTTACTAACTGGAATTCAAATAGACTTAAATAAACTTTTTCCTGTTTGATCAACAAAACATGCATAGTACTTTGGAGGTGCAAAATAAATTTTATTGTGACACAAACAATAATGAGAACAAAAAAGTTGACATCTGTTGGGTGCATAAGTATTCACCCCCCTGTGTCAATACTTGGTAGAACCCCCTTTCGCTGCAATTACAGCTGCAAGTCTTTTGAGGTATGTCTCTACCAGCTTTGCACATCTAGAGATGGAAAGGTTTGTCCATTCTTCTTGGCAAAAAAGATGAAGCTCAGTCAGATTGGATGGAGACCGTCTGTGAACCGCAATCTTCAAGTCTTGCCATAGATTCTCTATTGGATTGAGGTCTGGGCTTTGACTGGGCCATTTTAAGACATTAACATTCTTTAATCCAAACCATTCCTTTGTAGCTCTGGCTGTATGTTTAGGGTCATTGTCCTGCTGGAAGATGAACCTCCGCCCCAGTCTGAAGTCTTTTGCAGACTGCATCAGATTTTCTTCAAGGATTTCCCTGTATTTGGCTCCATCCATCTTTCCCTCTATTCTGACCAGTTTCCCTGTACCTGCTGAAGAGAAGCATCCCCACAGCATGATGCTACCACCACCATGTTTCACTGTTGGGATGGTGTGCTCAGGGTGATGGGCAGTGTTGGGTTTTCGCCACACATAGCGTTTTGCATTGAGGCCAAAAAGTTCAATTTTGGTCTCATCTGACCAGAGCACCTTCTTCCACATGTTTGCTGTGTCTCCCACATGGCTTCTGGCAAACTCCAAACAGGATTTTTTATGGATCCCTTTCAACAATGGCTTTCTTCTTGCCACTCTTCCATAAAGGCCAGATTTGTGGAGTAGACGACTAGTAGTTGTCCTGTGGAGAGATTCTCCCACCTCAGCTGTGGATCTCTGCAACTCCTCCAGAGTAACCATGGGCCTCCTGGTTGCTTCTCTGATTAATTTTCTCCTTGTCCGACTCTTCAGTTTGGGTGGACGGCCTCCTCTTGGTAGGTTTGCGGTTGTGCCATATTGTTTCCATTTTCTTATGATTGATTTTATGGTGCTCAGAGAGATGTTCAAAGCTCTGGATATTTTTTTATGACCTAACCCTGCTTCATATTTCTCCACAACTTTATCCCTGACCTGTTTGGTGAGCTCCTTGGTCTTCATGATGCTGTTTGTTCAGTAATGATCTCCAACAAACTGAGTCCGTCACCGAACAGGTGTATTTATACTGAGATTAAATTGCAGACAGGTGGACCCTATTTACTAATTATGTGACTTGTGAATGCAATTGGTCGCACCAGATCTTTGTTAGGGGTTTCACAGTAAAGGGGGTGAATACATATGCACTCAACTCTTTTCAGATTTTTATTTGTAAATAATTGTGAAATCCATGTAATATTTCCCCCCACTTCCAAATGATGCACTATTTTGTGTTGGTCCATTACATAAACTCACGATGAAATAAATTTGAATCTGTGGTTATACCAATACAAAATGTAGAAAAGTCCAAAGGGGGTGAATACTTATGCAAGGCACTGTATATTACATTATATAACATTACATGTTATTTAGCTGACGCTTTTGTCCAAAGCGACTTACATTTTTAGTACACTCAACATTTTATGAGGGGCCATTTAGGGGTTCAGTATCTTGCCAAGGACACTTAGGCATGCAGATGGGAAAGAGTGGGATTTGAACCGGCAACCTTCTTGTAGCAGAACACACGCTCTATCCCCTAGGCCAGGCCGCCCCTATATATGGTGTTATATGGCGTATATGGTGTTAAAGTCTTTCTGTTTTGGTTTGGGGCTAACATAGACCCCATACAGTGAGTAGTCTATGCAGAGACTGAAAACTATAAAATGCATTATTTCCATTGAAACAACATGGTTTTATTGAAAACCACTGACAGCTCCGCAGCCCGAGGTAGAAGGCGCCAGGCCACATCGCCACAGGGACCGTGGACACCCAGGGAGCCAATGCACAGGTCAACTAAGTCCACTTACAGCGAACATTGGGGTCTTTCATTCATGTTACTGTAAAAAAGTTTTGTTCTACAGTTTTCACAGGCTCTGTCAGTAATTTACTGCTCTTCTCTGTGTCTGTATCATTTGGCTGCACATGGCCTACAGCATCGAGCCAAACCGTTTTTTTTTACAGAGTTTACACTTTTCCCTTTATTTGTTGTAATTGCTTGATTAATATGGTGTCGCTATTGTTGTACAGTCTTGTGCATAATTACCACCTTGAGGACTGGAGTTGAACAGTTTTTTGGTGCTATCGCTAGTACCTAATTTCCCCTGATCTTTAGACAACAGTAGAATAACAGGTGAACAGCAGTCTGCTGGAACCTTAGAGTTACTTGAAAAAGTTCCGGAGAATAAAACTTCAAGGTACCTTCATTCAAAACTGGGCTCTAGTCAAGACCATTTTGAGTTAATGGCAGGGTTGGGAAATATTCTTCTTATCAAGGCTTATTTAGGTTTTTATAAATTCCCTCAAAGGCCATACTAAATTACTGAAGAAATACCAATAACCTTCTTATTAATAACCTCTCCATTGTGACAGCGGGAACTGCTGCCCTTCGACAATAACAAGCACATTAAGATGTCACAGCGGATGTTTTTTTCCCTAAGAGTGGAAAAACACCAGGGTAACCCCTTTCCGGTTTCACTTAAAAAGCTTTAATTTAGCATGATAATTTGATTTCACATTTGAAAGCTGGGAACCTGATTGGAACAATGTAGTTTGATGTTCAGAGTCAAAATTCAACAGCCACTTGCCATCACTGAAGCTTTAACTCAATTTTGGGCCCTTAACCTCCGGAGGCTGCATTTGAAGACAGATTATGTCACAGCGGTTTGACTAGATCAAATTCCAAGGCTTCTCCAAATGCAGCCAAAATATGTGTCCTTTCACCCCCTTGTAACGGAGTCTCCAACATGTGGATCCTTCCTGGCCCAACATATCCCAGGATTCATTGCGCTTCTGTTTCTTGAGGGGGTGATGGCAGTAAAGAGAGAGTCAAAAACATTAGAAGATTCTATAAGAACTCAACCGAACAACTAATAGTACACGTTCTCTTGCTAGGCAACGGCTGTAAATGGTTTTGTATTTATATAGCACCTTTCTAGTCTTGATGACCACTCAAAGCGCTTTACAGTACAGATTTACATTCACCCATTCACACACACATTCATACAGTGCATCTATTCGCAGCACTTAGTTATTCTATGGGGGGCCATTCGGGGTTCAGCATCTTGCCCAAGAACACCTCGGCATGCAGATAGGTCAGACTGGGGATATAACTGCCAACCTTCAGGTTGGAGGACGACCACTCTACCCCTCAGCCACCTGTAAGGTGATAATCTGGTGCTGCATTAAGCAGGCCAGACGCAGACTACACGGCCAATGAAGGATGCAGCAGCTGCATAGACCAGGTCCTCAGGTTCCCCAAAAGGTGTGTTTTTCATCGCCATTAATTGTTTTGCTTCTTCATTGTAGTCTGTTTGTAAAACCACCACTCGTCATCCACCAGATCTCTGCAGTGAGACTAAAGTTTACTCAGTAGATTCTTGAACTGGCGGCTTTTAGCCCTCTGCTTTTGATTAACTTAATGATAGAAACAATTGTTGAATGTGCAAAGAGACTCTCTTAGTGCATGTGTGCGTGTGTGACCTGTGCAGTGAGGAAGACGTTGAAGTGCTGGCTGAAGGACAGGATGGGATGCTCAGAGATCTTGTTGAGGAAACGGTGCAGAGCTTTTCTTCTGGTCTCGATGAAGTCTTCGTTGAATCGTTCCACCATGCCTTTCATCACAAACTTCTCCGGCAGCGGCTGTGGAAAGACCAAAAGTGTGTCCTAAGTCAAAGAGCCAAATTATGGTAATGATGGTGACATAGCTCCACATGGCCAGCAGATTATGTGCTCCTCTGCACATAGGGAGTTAAACTTGGATGGTGTGTTGTTGCAGTTAGAAGTGACTCTTTTTTATTTTTTAATGTGAACTCAATCAATATGCATTTTCCATTCTAAAAGGATTGCCATAAATAATGATATATTTTTACTTTTTTCATCTTTTACACTAGTTGTTAAACATGACTCTAGTAAACAGCCCTTTATATATATTGTATGTCAGACAAGAAAATCTTACACCCATATTCACATGTTTGATTTACAAAATTTTAAATGTAAAAAAAGTGTATACAAATAAAATAGTAATATCAGAAAAAAACATGCTTAGAAGGATAAAGCAATTTGAAGCCAAAGAATAATCTCTTTTTCCGCATTAGAGAATCTTAAGTTAATGTTACATATTCATCCCATCCTCTCCATCGACCCTCTCTTCAAAGCTACGCCCATATGAACGTGCTTCGTCTAAAAACTGCAGGAATACAACTTTTTCGTGACTTGCTCGCTCACTAAATCGCCTCTGCTTCTCCTTTCTCTCTAACTGAAACTCAACTCATGCACACTGAGAGCATGGGTAGGGTGTGCACAGGTTGGTTAGTGACAGACAGGTACACTGACCAATTGTTTCATTTGGCCCTAATGAAATGATTGGTACTGTTCATTACAGTCCTATCAGGACCACAGAACCTGCCTTTTTTCCTTTTCTTTCTTTTATCTCATTAATTGATGATTATCTAGGCATGAAGGGGATGTCAACAAATAAGATAAAAAACTGTTTCAGAAATAACTTATCAAATCTAGGGGAGAGCAGGGTAATGTGAGCCATTTTTTACATTTGCTCCCCTCTAGGCGAGCTAAAATTATATATCAGTAAAATGTCCACATTTCCCATTAATTCAGGTTGTTTCCTAGCAATGGAAATGATCAGAATGTCTTCAGGACAAGGGGCAGTGAAAATATGATTGTTTTTTCAAAAGTGGTCTTGTGTCTCACTTTACCACGGCTTAGGGAAATCCAGGGGGTAAAGTGATCCACTTTCTTTTTCCACTTTAAAACTATGATAACAACACAGTTTGTAATAGTTAAAATCCTGACAGCTAGATTGACAACCACACATTCCAAAACTATTATCGGACTAGTAACAGATTTATGGGGATTGGTCAATTAAGCAAATATATGATTATTATGATTCATGTGATCTCTTGCACACCCTAGCTTACCTGCACATTGTTTCTCTGTCCATTTAGCAGAGACTGGGATATTGTTTTTCTCTGCGTATTCAAATGCCAGTTCACGGCACTTAACTGGACCAAGGCCATTGAACTGATCAGCTAGTTGTTTCAAGTGTTTGGCAAGCTCATCCTCCATCTCATCTGTGAATATTCTCTTTGCCTCAGCTACTGCACCCTAGCCTGGATGCCAGACGA
The DNA here is from genome assembly GCF_949316205.1 of Platichthys flesus. Lineage (NCBI taxonomy): Eukaryota > Metazoa > Chordata > Actinopteri > Pleuronectiformes > Pleuronectidae > Platichthys > Platichthys flesus. Next base: position 19,320,101 of record NC_084965.1, on the reverse strand, counting down.
ACTTAGCCCCGCCCACAACATTTGAGGTCGGGAAGTTTGGTCTGGAGTCGCTCCGTTGGGGAGAAATTATGCCCGGTTCGAAAGTGACCGGACCAATCAGATTGTCAGGGCGGGCTTTATACGATGATGGACAGATGATCAACGGTAACGTAATCAACCACGTCATCAAAGTGCCCTTGGGTTGAATTTGTTTTCAACAAACATGCCTGCCGCTGGAGAGCTGAGATGTGTAGATGCTGCATTTGAGTCTGTTTTAGAAGACATCGACAGCGCATTCATTTTGAAAGAGGAACAGAGAACGCGGAGGCGATGCCTAAGCGCCGCGCCGCGCTAATCCCTATCGCGCCGGCGCTTGGCCGTCACACCGGACACTGAAGCGACACTGAACCGCCGGGCAGCGCTAATAATATCACCCGTTGATCCAGTAGTATAAAAGCATATACTTACTTGTTGCTCCAACATTAAGCAACAGCGTCCCAACAACTTTATACAACATGTTCCGAGGATCATACAACTCACTGTACTTCTCCACTTCAATTATTAATTTAAGGTCATCCATGTTGAAGAACTTCTCTGTTTGCTCCGGAGGGTCGAGGGTAAATTACGTATTCTCCACTCAAGATATGTGGAGAATACTTAGCCCCCCCCTCTCTCTTTTTATCTTTATCACTGCTTGTGTGGCTGTAGTGGATGGGCAGAATGGGACATTTAATAATGTCATTGGTCAAATTAAAACTCCAGGACAACAGAAGGCGAATTCAAAGGATGGGATGCATATTTGATCATTTATATCATATAAAATATGTCATCAATATCGTTAATCATTTTTCAGTGTGTTTCCTGGCGCGATACGCTCGCGTCAAGCGCAAAAAATAGACTCGACGCCAAAACGATCGCTGCACGGCGCGAGGCAGCCTTGGCGCAGCGCGCTGCTTTAGCCTCCGGTGTGTCCAGCACAAGGGTTTACCATGGGAGTGGATGGGAGCCAGCTGTTATTTAAGGCTTGACGCTGCGCAGAAGCGTCGCTTCGGCATCGCTTCAGCGTCCGGTGTGAACCCGGCGTTAGTAAATAACTCACAATGCGTCACTTAACATACGTCACATACTACGTTGCTCTGATTGGTTGTAGGTCTATCCAATTGAGACAAGAGGCATTTTTTACATCAACTGTTTCTCTAAAAAATGCTGATCGTGTTGGTAAGCTCTCCGTGTATCCTTAAATTATTTTTACAACCCCGGCAAAAATCGTTTTTACTGATCTTCTTCTACATCTTCCAGCGTGCATGCAGCTGAGTTCTGTTGACAACAACTATGCGTCACTTTACATACGTCACATACTACGTTACGGAATTTTATTTCCTGGTTCGGTTGAAACACGCCCCATAATCACAGCCCAATGGAGCGGATTCACATTCTGACTTGAATTGTGAGTATGAAAACGTCAGGCTATCCTTTCCCAGCACCAGCTCCAACTTCTCCTTCATGGCAAGGGGGGAATGGGAGGGGCTTGAAAACATTATGGTCACATGACCACAAATGGAACACATTTGTGGTCATCGGGTAATGTCTCACATTACCCCGCTCTCCCCTACCTTTCTACCTTTAAAGACATGCAATGAGCATGGTCCTGTTTTAGACCCATAAAAAACACAGCCTACCACACTACCCAAGATATCATATAATCTACAACTTAATCGGAATGGGGATAGAAACGCTTTTTTCTGTAACACATGTAATTTCATTGTGTAGAAACATCATATCTTACCTCAACTAAGATACTCCTCCATTGTCTAATTTAACCAAAACAAGTAATGATTCAGAAAATAATTACAAAAGTAAGACAAAGATCAACTCTAAAAACCCTGAGTGCTTTGGAATATGTATGACAATAATATCAAGTATGTATGACTTGTGGTAAATGAGCTGTGGTCTCTACCCACTGGACTTGTGACGTAGTCCACAGATGTGTTCAGCAGATGATGCGGTGGGCTAATACATACGTGGACAATGAGTGTCGGGTGGTTTTCCTCCAGTCTGCTCCTGAGCCATAAGAAGTCCTGGTAGCGTCGGTGTACCTCATACTCACTGGAGTCAAACTCACTCCGCGTAGTCTGCAGAAAGAAGCAGCAAATCACTACCCAATTACCACACTGCATAGCCTACAAGACTGATGTCAATCTTCGGATTTTCACAAAATCAAAGAAATAGTATGTTTTTCCTGTTTTTAGGGAAGTAATAACATGAGATGGTGCTGGTGTGTTGATTACACAGGGATGGAAACAGAGGGAGCAGTGTCTCAGTCTTTTAACCTACACCTTATATAGATCAAGTAAATAATTTTTTATCATATAGAGTAATGACATGATCATGATGTCATTATGACGTATAGTGTTGTAATTAACAAACCTTTGCAACCAATAGAGACAGAAACTTCTGATTGTTGGTTGCCTCAACTGTAGGTTCTAATGAACCATTCCCAAAGTATCAGTCCATGTCTGATCTCCATCTCCTGCAAATCCTAACAGGTTGGCACACCCCTGTGTCTGTCCTCAACATCAGCAGAGATACTGTCATTGTCTCAAGTAAGAAAGTTGATAGAAATGTTGCATTTACTCTGAGTTATACAAGTAAGAGCAATGACTGTATGTAACTAGATGGATGCAGTCTTTTTACTATGCTGCATGTACACAGCCATTTACGACATTCTCACCTTGGTCAGAACCCTGTACATGATGAAGGTCTCAATGGCAGTGACCTGGCTCTCCGGGTTGTCGACAGTGATGAAGATGTCTTTGGTGTTAGTGTCCTGCTGCTCTTCTTCATCCTCCTCTAGTCTGTACTGGTTGACCATGGAGCTGGGAGAGTTGGGCATGGAGCTTCCATCTGCCAGGGATGTGTTCTGAACCAGTGAGGCAATGACACTGTAAGTGCTCAGCAGATTTCCATGTGAACAGCAAAGAGCAACATCATTTTCAAAGAGATACTCAACATATATGGTATTAGCCATATGTGTAAGTCACAGTGTATCTGTGACAGCTCGCTGTTTAACTTACCTCTGACTGTTTAACACGTTTGCGTTTGGTCTAATAACACATGTATGATACCATAAATCCCCAGTATACAGAACATGTATCACTTCCTGCATGTGCTCCACCTTCACTGTGCCATTCATGGTTCTTGACTGTTAAAAATGTAATTGACATCACTTTTCTAAAACTAAATGTAGAAATTCTTTACATTCTTTTGCCAGGAAAATGCCACAGAAGCTCTGATGTCACATCTTATTATCGACCAACGTTCATAATGTTGAGCATGTGAGAAAAAAAGACTGAGCTGACCAAGTTCTTTGTTGCAAAATTGGAAAATCAGGAAATGTTTCCAAGACAAGCTTTTCTTTCCTTCACTTCTGACTGGACAGAGAGGAAAGGAAGTGCTGCAGCTGATCACCACATCACTAATGCCACAACATGATTTGGGTGTCTTTTATCATGACTATTACGCCTTGTTATGACCGTTTCACATAATATTGGTGGGCTGTTGTAAGTATTTATGGTCACTAGCATCTCTGCTGGAGGTGAACAGATCATCTGGTAATAACAATATGACATTAACACAGGCAAAAAAATAACCTATTGTTTCCCATCTGCTTTAACAAATAGAATTTGGCTTCATCTGATCTGTACTGCCAGAACACCATCAAAGCAAGCTTTATTGGACTTTAAAAAAAAAGTTTGGTTGCAGTGTTACTCTTTTCAAAATAAAAAAGGTATACTATTATTTGGCGCTATATAAATTAATTGAATAACAAATGATCTACCGTATATTAAATGTCTATGATTTGACCATATATCGACATGAAGGGAAATAATTCACTCTAAGCAGGTCACTATGTTTATTTATTTCCTTTTCTTCCATCTACCCAGCCAAAAACAACCGTTTTGATTAGAGTAGTCAAAAGAGCAGTTGCCACCAAACTACAGGCAAATGCTAAATACATCCATCCATAACAGTGAAATCACTGAAGGTGTCAAGGGGGAAAACTGCACATGTTTATTCAATTCAATTTTTATAGCGCCAAATCATGATATATATCATCTCAAGGCACTTTACATAAAAGGTTTACAGATGCTTTGAACGTACAAACCATTTTAGAACTCATCAATCCCACCACTGGCTTAAAGTAAAAGGTAAGCAACCTTTTTTATAAACGTATTCACTTACCAATGGAATGATAGAATATCCGTGCTACCACCCTGTATAAAGCATCTCTATGCTTGCAAACCTCATTCACAATTTAATCAAGTGTTCAAACAACAAGTCATAATTTGAAAGATGTTGTGTCAAAAATTCTTGGCTTGTGTAATAACTTCCTACAGACTCCAGTGATTGGCTATTGGTCCTGGCTTCATTGACATTGTTGAATGTAGATAGTAAAGCCTCTTTATCAAAACCAAATACAATTTTCACTTTTTCCTCACAACACAACTATTGTTTCTCAAGTTTTCTCTTCTGAAACCCACACATTATTTAGACGCAATTAGAAGTCGTCCAGGCAAATATAATTGGTAGATAGATATTGTTGTGTATAATTGTGCTGTTATTGGTATATTCTTAATGAGCATTTCATGTTTAACCCACGGGCAAAGCACATCTTGAAAACTCAATCAGGACAAGTGTTGGTCTACTCCAGATGTGTGTATTTCGTAAATTGGAACGCGGAGGCCACAATTATAACTAGTAAGGTACTTGTCAAAGTAAGTGGCTGATTACAGTATATTTTAGATTACTGTGACTATTCTGAATTTCTGAACTGAGGATTGTGCACCTAGTTCATTTTTGAATGCTACCTCTGCGAGCCATCTGGACCATTTTCAATTTGTAAACCTAAGCAGACGTTGTAGAGGGCAATAATTTGAATTAGGCAAAAAAAATAAAAATCTCTAATACCATAACCCTTGTGCTTTGTGTGATGAATGGGTCAAATTGAGACCTGTCAAATTTGGACTACAGCAAACACAATTTTTAAATGTTTGTAGAGCCTAAAATCAGCTTGTTTTCTGTGAAAGACACAATAAATTATGAAGTACGGATACTCCCACACATTCATGGCCTTCAAACAATGTTAAGGTCAATGTGACACAGAAATATGCACACAAAGAGAGAAACTCCCTCAGTCAATTTTTAGTACTACCTACTATTATTAATAACAATATACTAAAAATCTTACTTTTTGCGATAGCATAAATTAAGATTTAAAATGGGTATAACTCAGGAAGAATTTTAGATGTAAGAAATTGAAAGATTGACTAATGTAAAAAGGTAATTGCTAGATTAATCAATGAAATCATAAATGTTACTCAGTTTTCCTTTTAGGCAGAAGCCTTTTCCACAGTGGACTTTATGTTGTCACACTCAAATGATACAGTTTATGCAAACAGTGGTGAGTTAAGAGTGAGCTGCCTGCAGGCCTGTTTCCTGTAACAACAGCCAAGAAGCTGCTGAGGTCAGCAGTAATGCCTCGCTCAACAACGACAAACACCTCATGACTTTTCTCTCCCTGATAACTTTGTTATCATGTGATCATACATATGGAACAGGGATCTCTCTATCTAACTCTTTCTGAAAAACCCACAGTCTCCCATCAGTGTTGTTGGAAATGCAGAAATATCTTGTATAGTTGACCTTTACTGAACACAGCAAAATTTTTCCAAATTATATTCAAGAGGAACCATGACCAACATCTGTGTCTTTGGGATTAAGTGGTTGTTATTGTAGCAGTCTGAGGTGAGGGGGATACAGTGATTTCTATCTGTTTACAGATACCAAAGATGTGTTTGCTATGTGTGGCAGATGTCACCAGAGCAGTTGGAAAAATGTTGGTAGCTACAGCTTCCTGCTGCACACATTATATTGACAAACGTTTGACTACACTAGTATAAGGTAACTACCGTAGGCTACCGTTAAGTGTTGCCAGAGCCATGTAGAGAGTGTGTTGCCACCACAGTTAAATGTAAAGTCAACTACTGTGAAAACAATTGCCCATGTAAATCTCTCTCAAAAATCTGAATTTTGTCCAAAGTTTCAGCAAATGTGATGCATGTTTAAGCCGCCAAATATGCGATTCATTGGGAGGAGACATAAATAACAATTTCTCGAGCTTGAATAGGTTAGTCGCAGAGGTTGCTGCTAATTAGCACTTTTGACTTGTTATGGTGAAAACAGTAATTCCATCAATTTGGATGGGTGTTTAACTCCACTCGATGAATCTAAGTCCAATAGATAAGCAAGGTAAGCTCTTCTATGCTTCCACAAACTTCTTAGAAAAATATCTGACACTTCAGCTACTACATGTTCACCAGTTGCTCCCTTACTAACTGTTGTTTACTGCTGAGCAGGTGTTTGCACAAAGGATCATAAAAGCTTTTCTTTTAAAACAGCTGTCTGACAAAATGAGACTGGGTTGTTAACACTTGGTCTTTTTTATATTTTATGAAGACTGTGGAATTTTTACTATTTTGTAATTGATTCACTATAGAAAGATGTACAAATTGATAATGAATGTGCATGTTAATTATTTTGCCACTTTTTTGCCAGTGGCAAAGAGGAAGGCAGTGTTTGACAGACTTGGCCGTGGGAGATGTGGCTGGATATGTCCTTCGAGGATCACATTGGACCCATGTCATTAACCTATCTAATGTGATGGCTAAAACTGCTGCTGTTTGTCTGTCAGGTATCTGATTTCAATGATGATGCTACTTGCATCTGGTACATACACTTTACATAAATACAGTTTATAGAACCTGAGATGTTGCATAATTTGTTTGCTTATAGCTTCATGATTTCATGTTGTCTGATAGCTTAACAAATATTGTCCTTGTCTAACGTTTACCTGCCTTGTTCTGACACCTATTGCCAAATACCTGAAGGGGTTTTGCACTTTAACCAGAATATTCAAATGTTCTTGCAGAGTAAATAAAATGCATAGTGTTTGCACATAATGTACACTTTTAATTTTAACCAGCAAAAGTAGCTCCACAGCAGCAACTTAGCTCCTACAAATTCTCCCCCTGAATGAGGTTTCGGCATCTGAGCTCAGAATCAGAATTCAGAATGTGGTCTTGTTAAAGCACCTTGCAGGACACCCAAATTCAGTTGAAGAGGGTTAATTAAAACCAAAAGCATTTGTGCTTCCACCTCATCTAATTTACCTGACACTGGGGAAAGGCTGCATGATTCCAGCTGTGCTTTTTCTTTTAATGATAATGAACACAAAGCTCACCATGATCATTGTCAATATTAAATTCAGCAAGAGATAATTAGGGCCCGAGCACTATGATAAATGTAAAAATAATTTTCTACTATATTCATCATGACTTTGTACTTCTGTGATAAATGTGGTGAGAACTGGTGAGGTAAACAAATGAGAATCTGTTGAAAACATTAACTGCTTTTTGAATTATTACATAGAAGTGGCCACAAGTTTGAGCTTTGCATATTAGGTGGTCAACTATACAGTAGCACATTTCCTGCCAACCATCACTTTTGCCGCTGACAACATTAACTAACCTTTTCTCACAGTGGTGACATTTAACACTTGTTTTACTTGTCTATTGTTTTCCAGACTAAATCTACGATCCATGAGGACTGTGACCCTGTACCTGGTCTTGGAGCCAATGGAGTTTTGATTTGAGACCAAATTTTGATCAAGATTTGTTTGAGACCTCCTTTGGTTCACATTGTGACCTCACGTAAAGCGAGCTCAGGAGAAACACACACACAAAGAAATAAAGCTATTCACCCTTTTCCTGCAACTTTGCTAAAGCCCTTAGATTATGTTCATTCATCAGCGATTACCTCATAGAATACACTATGGGAATTTATTGATTCATAGTAGATATCCAAATCATAGTCTAAGGCATCAGTTCTTAAGATACAATTTCAAACTTCTTAACTTTTTGATCCATGTCTCTGACATACTGACCTGAAATACATAAATATGAAGCCAGTGGTGGAAAAATGGCTTATTACTTATTACTTTAAGTGAAGTACTAGCGACTTTCAAATTCCATAAAGAAATGGCATGTGTACCTGTATTAAGTATAATACAGTAACAACGTCAACAATTACATCCATTATACTTGACATATAAAACATTAATCATGGCCTTTCAAAGATGTATTACATTATTCAAATTATGCAGCAAAATCATCTACCAACAACCACCGATTCAACCAACCGTGGGGATTCAGGTTCAAATCCATTTGCCTAACAGGTAAAGCTGGGCGAAGAGTTAAAAACAGTAAAGCCGGAATGAAAAGGAGAACCTAAAGATTGGTCAAGGTACTTTCAAGTGCGTTTCTACATGTGCAAGATTTGTTACATGTCAAATATACTTAAAACTGCTGAAAATCTGAATGGAGTTTGGTGTTGGTCTTTCCATAAAGGCAATTCACAGTAATAAGCAGACAGGACAGTCGGGTCCTAAGGTCAGCTCATCAGCTGATCCAGGACATGTGGTTTCCGTCTTTCTCTAAGTGACGACAAACGGAAACTATCTACACACACATAGGAGTAACTTACAATCTTCTACAAGCTGACGTTAAAGCGGTGAGTCAATGAGGTCAGTCGAATCCACGTAGCAACGAAGCCAGTGGAACAATCTGAGTGTCTGAAGCTCTCGGGTTCTGCTGAGCTTGTGTGTTTACCTTGCTGAAAACTTCCAGGTCTTCGTCCTCGTCCAGGTCCAACATGTGTCCGGAGAAGTCCGCGGGGACTGTCTGTCCGCTCATCGCACTCTCAAACTTTCTAGATGAAGTCAACTCATCGGACAGACCTGAGAGTAAACTACCACAACTTCTGAGCAGCGGAAACACCCGGGGAGTGACTGAGGGTTGCACTTCCTCTAATGCTCTTCAAAATAAAAGCCACGCAGCTACAACCAATTCGAGTGTAGCGATTCATTAGTCACCTCAATTATTTGTCTTGTTTGTTTGTTTTCGTCGTTCAGGTTCTTGTAATTGGATACTACTAGTGTATACACACGTTCTTATAATAGAACAATCGAAGTATCAGATTTTTTTATATATATAAAATAGCAAGACTAAATTGTTCAAAATCTGTTTAAAAGTTTATGTTGTACTACAAAATCTTTTCGTTGTACCTTAAGAACCATTGCAGGATATCGAATGGTTTTCCACAGCATTTTATTTCCAATAAAAAAAAACACATAAGGGAATTCTGGGTTCAAATTTGAATATTCAGTAGTTCATTTCAGATTTTCAGTAGAGGAGGAAATATATATTTTTCTTTTAGAATGTTTTATTGTATTTGATAGTCTAATGTGATTTCAGAGTGAAACAATGGTTCATATGAAGTGATGAAATGATAAAAAGTGAATTTGGTGTGTTTTGAGGGATTGACCTGCCTAGTCTCAGTGTGTAGGATTTAAGAGGATCTGCTCTAAGAAAGGATACTCAATCATAACTATTGAGTAGCTTTGGTTCAACATGAGGCATGTTCTTTATGTAGTATTTTAAAGTAATGCTTTTATTTTCACAAAAAATAAAAGTACTTCTGGTATACTTTTGATGATCTTATCCCTCTTGATACATGTGCAGGACTGAGCGCGCAGATGCGGAAGGATCAGTGCAGAATTCACTCCCTGTATGATTCATGTGGGAGAGACTGACCAGGACCGGCATCAGGCTGCAGTACTGTTGTTGTCCACAGGAGTCAACGCAATTAAAGGAATCCATGGTGGAGATGATCCGCACTGTGACAATGTCCTGGGTGTAAAAGTAAAGTAACTATGGAAAAGGAATGAAAAACATGAAAGTGAGATGTCATTAAATGAGCTGTCGCTATTGTGTCAAAGACAGACTGACAGACAACATGTCTCTGCTCAGAGGGGGTAATAGGTCCTAATTTTCCTAGTGTTGTGTACAAACTGCAGAAGTGAATTTACCGGGCCAATGGAAAAAACCACAACAGAGGACTGGTGTGTGCATATCCTGTACAGTTAGCCTGCTTTGCCAAGTTTTAGATGCAAAAGTTTAAAAATTCAAAGCTTGATTCACAGATTAGGAAACTGTCCATTACGATAAAAAAATATATGATTTTTTTTAATAATGTAATGTAGGATATATGAATTGGCACCAATGACAAAGGTTTTCATTTAGTTCTCTTGCATAACAAAACATTTTTAAAACAATCCTCAGTTGAAGATGAAATGAGGTCACTGAGTGTCTGGCCAAGGCTTAGAATATAGAGGCAAGTCTGCACCAGGAGCCACCTCAGCCTGAGATAAGCTGTAGCAGTGAGGTTGAGAAGGAGAAGGAGAAGGAGAAGGAGAAGGAGAAGGAGAAGGAGAAGAATGCCATCCCCGAGACTGGGGGAGACCAGGGGCCTCATGTACTAAGGTTGCGTACGCAGAAAAACGTGGCGTACGTCCTTTTCCACGCTCACGTTCAGATGTACAAAACGTGAAATGACCGTAAAAATGTGCGGTCCCCACGCCAGCTCCAGAGCTGTCGTACGCACGTTTCTACAGCTATTGTTCCTTTGGCGACACTTAGAGGTGACGCTGGGAAACTGGGAAAAAAGGTGAAAACAATGACTCATCAGAGTGATTTGCAAATCAGAGACACACTAATGAACAATTAACACACCTTGCAATTATATGGGTGGCTATAAAAGCATGCGCAATGGATGAAGAAAATTGTTTTAACAATGGCTGTGTTAGCGTTGTTAGAGGACATCGCAAATGGTCACATCCGAAGGGACCGTATATTTAGGGAACGCGAGGACTTACTGGCAAATGATGACGATTGGCTCATGAGCCGATTTCGTTTCCCCAGGCCAGTATTACTGGAGCTGTGCGCAGAGCTGCGGCCGGCCCTAGAGCGCCACACAGCCAGGAGCCAGGGGTTGTCCGTGCCAACACAGGTGCTGACCACGCTGGGGTTCCTGGCAACAGGGGCCTTCCAGCGGGAGCTGGCCAATCGGTCAGGAGTGTGCCAGTCCACCCTGAGCCGAGCCATGCCAGCTGTGTGGGACGGAATCATCCGAATGTCATCCAGGTACATCAAATTCCCATACAATGCTGTTGAACAGGCCCACATTAAAGCGCAATTTGCAGCAACAGCCGGTTTCCCTAATGTAATCGGAGCTGTTGACTGCACACATATTGCCATAAAAGCGCCATCACAGGATGAATTTGTTTACGTTAACAGGAAACACTTTCATTCTATCAATGTCCAAGTGATATGTGATGCGCAAATGCAGCTCCTTAACATCATGGCAAGGTGGCCTGGTTCAAAGCACGATTCATTCATTCTGACCAACAGCATGGTTGGGAACAGGCTGGAGGCTGGCACTGTACGCGATGGGTGGCTTCTGGGTGAGTAAATGCTTTATTCGTGTAATTGTCCCGTATGTATAAACCAGCGTAATGCACATCTGGGGCTTGTGCACATCCAAATATCATGTTTCTCTGACATGTTCAGTATTCACGTCAGTAAAAGCGGGCGTAAAGTTAGAAATGTCGCCCGCGGTGCACTTCTGCATTCATTCATTGTGTGGTTTTTACGTTGTGTATTGTATTCTGCGGCTTCATCTGACCCCAGGGGGCCGTGGCTACCCCCTAAGAACGTGGCTGATGACACCTCTTACAAACCCCAACACCGACCAAGAGAGGAGGTATAATGACCTCCATTCCCTGACGCGAATAATTGTGGAGAGGGCAATCGGCCTGCTGAAGGGACGGTGGCGATGCCTGGACAGGTCGGGGGGGGATGCTACTCTACAGACCTGAGAAGGTGTGCCACATTGTGATGGCCTGTGGCGTCCTCCACAATGTGGCACACCGCCATGGCATACCACTGCCAGAGCAGCACAACCCCCCACTGGAGGAACCGGATGCCGGACCCGTCAACTGCAACCCACCCCGAGGAGCCATACGGGCCTGGCAGAATGTGATTTCAAGCATGTAAAGAGGCAAGGACAGAATTTACTTTGACACAAGTGTATTTATTGACGCTCTTATGTCACCGAGTACATTTATAAGCCGATCAAGGCGATCATTAATGCCACCGATGGCTCTGACGATTTCTGCCTGTGACTCCAGCACAGCTCGGTTGAGGACACGGCCGGGCGGGTGGTTGGCAGATGAATTGGAGGCGCCGCGTGCAGCGGAGCCGGTGGAGAAACCGGAGTCAGCGGTGACGCTGGAGACACCGGGGCCGACGGAGGAGAAAAATTTAAGTAAACAAACACGAGTCAAAGTCTTTAATATCCTGGCATCTTTACGCATGACTTATGTGTATTGTAAGCAGCCAATTGTATGACCAGTATAATTACAGCATTTATTAATTCAGCATATTTACCTTGGGGATGATCGGTGTCCCCTTCATGGGCTCCCACCACTCCGGTGAGAGCTGTGTCACCGATCAAAGCGGCCACTCTCAAATCGAAGGTGGAGAGTTCCCCCACTCCCGTCCCCCCACCTGTTGCGGTCATGCTTCGGCGGTGGGCAGAAACCCTCCGCTTCACCTCCACCTTGAGGTCTGACCACTTTTTTTTAATTTGAGTGTGTGCGCTGCTGAGACCCCACTGCATTGACGGCCTCGCAAACACGCTCCCACTCATTTGTCTTTTGTTTAGCATTTATCCCTGTTGACAGGGTACCAAATAACATATGCTTGCGCATTTCTACCTCGTGTAGCAAAATCTCGAGCCCGGACTCCGTGAAGTTGCGTTTTTTAACTCTGTTCATGGTGCCAGGTGATCGGATTAAGAGGTGAATCTCAGGTCCAGGGGCCTATTTAAATGAAATTGCATATTTAAATGAGGGCGTGGACAGGGAGGAGTTTGGCACGTCGGCATGTGCGCTCAATTCCACGTTGATTGAGATGTACAAAAGAAACGTGCTTGGATCCATGCGTTCGCACACTTTGATACATCTGAATTTATTTGTGCGTAAGACAGTTTCTGGGTTTTGGCGTACGCCAAGTTTCAGTATGAAATCCACGCAAGTCTTAGTACATGAGGCCCCAGGAGCCTGCGTTGTCTGACATGGACGAGGGGAGCCCAAGCACCGGAGCCGCGGCAAGGCTAGCCAAGTTAGCAGGAAGCTACCTGTGTATCACGCGGACGTCAGTCGCCTCAGAGCGAGTTTTTTCGGCGGCTTGACTGACGGTCACCAGGCTGCGTTCGCGTCTGACCTCGGGGAATGTTAACATGCTCATCTTTCTCAACACAAACCCGTAGGCTGGTGCTGAGGTTTTATGTGAGTTACTGGTTATTTTTATGAAGCTTTCTCGACTCGGTGCCTTTTTTGATAGTTTTGAGTTACATCTGGCAAAACCTGTCAGACCTAAGTATTTTATAGATGTGGTTAAGTTGTTGATTAGCATGATGTTTTTTATATTATTATTATTATTATATTATTTTGGAGAAAAAAAAAACGAGGGTCAGTTGTGTTTTTTAGCACACGCTTCTAGCTGTCGGCTCCGCTGCTTAAGATTACGGCAGCGCATATTTTGTTCAACCAGTAATAAAGATCTCAATGAGGAAACACGCTTTGTTTTTTCACTTCATTTTAATATAGCCTATAAATAGTGAATTTTTGAACTTGAAAATATGAATGATTAATCGAAAATTCGTCATTGATTCTCCCGACGATCGATGAAGAATATTTAATCTAACGTCCATCCCTAGTAGCCACCTTAGCCTATGACAACCTGGAGCAGAATGGTGAAGTTCGAGAAGGAGATCCAGGCTCTGTAGAGGCAGGTGGAGCAGCTGCAACATCAGTTGAATGACAAAGTTGGTGTCATAAAGAATGAGACCGCGAAACACTGTGCTTGCGCACTACAAAAGAAAAGGAGTATCGGGTGCTGGAGAAGGAACTCCAACTATGGGACTGAGCTGCAGAAAGGTGGAGGCCGAGATGAGCTGGAACAGAGAGAAGAGGTGGAGAAGCACTTACCTCATCCACTCCTTCCCTCCTTCCCCCGCCTCCCTCATCCTTTTCCTACTATACATTTTATTAATAATTTAATGATGTGAATGTTGCAAATATGTTACATTTTGTGAATAAATATAACTAGTACAGTAAAATCTACCTCTGTCTTTCTGAATATAGATACAGGATTCATGGCCCTGATCAATTAACACAGTGTTGGAGTCAAACATATCAGTGTGATTCATTTAGTTTGCTACTATTCATAGCAACACAGCCCAGCAACAAAGACAAACAATGTTTCTTAACTTTTTAACATTTGGTCTAATCTATATATTAATAATGACAACAATCCAATAATAATAGTAAATAAATATGTGTATATATATATATATATATATATATATATGCAGGGCTTTACACTGTTTAGTAGTGAATGTTGTACTTAGCAGATTCATGTGAAAATTTAATAAAATACAATTTCTAACATTTCTAGGACTGCAAAGGAGCACTGGGCGGGCCTGAGCACATGCATTTCGAAGCATTGCATTCGTTTTACATAAAAAAATTTATAATGACTGAGGAAATATTTACACAAAGAGCTGTTCAGGCTTGGACTCTGATCATGAGACAGAAGACTGGTGGTGATAGGACAAAGCACAGGGGAGTTATGACAACATCGTCTCCTTTGCCGAAGGATGAACCTTCGCCGTACATCAATGTTTACACGGTTTTGTCCCAATTCTGAGAGAGACAGAGAGCGACGTAACCTTTGCAAGATATATAGATTCCTTGGATCGTTGACCACTGACACTGCAGGAGTGGAGTTGTTTGTTTACGGCTCACCATCAAAGGATTCATGGTCCATGTATGTCCGCGATACAGAACTTCATGTTTTAATGGCGTGTAATCAAACTGTGAAGCCACGCCACAGTCACCCCGTGTGACTTAAAATCGATCTTTTAATAAGTTTGTATATCCGTCTTGTTGTGATGACACTCATCTCAATTTGAAGTTGATCTGATGTAAGCCCTGGTACAAGCACCTCAAAGTAAAAATGTGGAATATGGCCAAAATGGCCACTAAATGCAAAATAGCAGGCTTCCTATAGCGTTTTTCTAATTGCTCCCAAGACTTGTTTATCTGGTCATGATACACCTATGTGTCGATTTTTGTGAAAATCGGTCAATGTGAACACGTTCCGGGGGTCTCAGGGGGCCCCGCTGAGCCATTTTGCAACAGCCATTGAAAATCCTCTAGTATACGTACATTTTCATCACTTTCTAACTTTCTGCAAATTCTGGTAAGAATTTGAGCACGTTTAAGCCCTTAAAAAGCCAATTCATTTGACTGAATAATTATCCTTACAATTTCAATAGGGCCTCACCCTGTCAGTGCGTGTCAGTGCTCGGGCCCTAATAATCCTTACAATTTCAATAGGGCCTCACCCTGTCAGTGCTCAGGCCCTAATTATCTCTTGCTGAATTTAATATTGACAATGACAATGATCTTGTTCATTATCATTAAAAGAAAAAAGTATTTTCTTCACATGCATTTAAGACACACAGTAAGCTTGCATCATGTCGGTTCTCTTTCGCTTTGGAGTTTGAACTCACAAGCAATGCATTCATTTGAATGCGACAGATTGGTTTCTTTCAAGACTACATTTACTAAATTGACATAAAAGTTTTTTTATGAAGAGTTTATTTATTTATTATTTCATTAACTCATTATGTAGCTCCGTAGCTAGAGCGTGTTGTACACTTATCAGAAGGTCGGTGGTTCGATCCTGGGCTCCTCTAGAAGATAGCGAACCTTAAACGTCCCTTGACGGCTGTACTGGCAGAGTGTCAATGGTATTTGATGGAAAAAAAGTTGCATACACAGCTCTGTATGAATGGTTGTGATTGTGTGTCAATGAGTGAGTGATTCTTCTAGCAATTGGAGTCAGAGGACCTCAATTAAAACAACTTGCAGCTAAAGTCTGAAAATTCACAGTACAATTGCCTTAACTTACATTAAGTGGAAATGTATAAGACTACCATGGATTTTAAGAGTGGTCACAGGTGATCCTCATCCGTATAGACAGTATTGTGGCTGGCCTGCAGGATGCTCTGACTCACCATGCCTGCTCCACCAGCACAGGACAAACCTACAGATGTCACTGTTGTACAAGCCATGCTGTGTGTCGCGCCTCAGCTGGTCCCTGATAGACTGCATCCTGGCCAATGATTACAAGCTGCACTTCACCACAACTGCTGCTATCCCACATATTCACCATTCCTTCAATCCGCAGCAAACACACATCCTGACAAGAAAGAAATCTTGCACAAGAAAACAAGTGCTTTTAACCATTGTAAAATATTTTTAGAGAGACTGTTTCAAGGTTAAGGTAGCCAGACATTCTTTGCTTGTATTTAATTCCCTCCAGAAAAATAAGTCTCTTGGAAAGCAATTTTTGGTTTGTTTTGTTGATCCTATATATATATTACTATTTCTGAAGCATGGCGTTATAATATGTACTTGTAATTGCTGACAGTGCTGGTAATATTGATTTCTTTTCTTTGTTTGTCATACATGTTGTCTTATCTTAAGCAGTCTTTACTCGTCTGGCTGGGTGGGGGAAATGGTTTGATAAGTTGGAGATGGATATAAGGAGATGGGGGGATATTGCAGCCTATTTTTTTTTCTGTTAAATCATAGTTTTAGGAATTATTGCTTTTGAAGTAGTTTGTAAGGAAATAATAGAGTCAAGAGATCGAGAAGGCTTCTTGTGCATATCTGGCAATCAATCCATTAAACAATTTTGTTTTGTTCCAATGAAAAATGGTTTTGTTAACAATGTATAAATAGCTATACAATAGCTATCTAGTTCATGTACATAATATCATATTGATTGAATTTGTTTGGATTCAAATGTAGTTATTTGAAAAAATTATGTATTGACTTATCCCAAGAAACCAAAGCTGTGGATGATCAAGTTGTAATACATAAACTAAACTTTCAAACGGTGCATTATGTTTGAAATCGATAAGGTTTTATTCCCAGCTCACTTGTGTTGATGTGTTTTCACATCGCTCACTGAAACATCACCAATTATTCCTAATGGACAGAAGATAATCTATATTTATTGATTCATTCTCTCCTCTACAGTAACAATTACTGCTTGTCCTCCACTTGCCTGAGTCAGATTGTTCAGTTTGCAGTCAGCACATGCACACACTAACAAACGCACACACACATCGCCACACATAATCATCTATTCAAACACTCCACAGGATATTTTTCTTGTATTTTTTCTAAATGCACAGTGCCAATAGCATTACAAACACTGCGTCGCTCCACTTTTGGCACTTTGCAATTCAAAATTATGTGAGCGCTGCCTGAACAGAATACTGAGAATCATGAGGATGCGCTACGGACAGTGGCATTAACATACAGGAAGCCATTATCACATATGACCTTTGCAGCTAACAGGAAGGCTGCTGAGTGAATGTTTGCGTCAGTGTGTTTGCATGCATGTTTCAGTCTTATTGCATGTTGCTAACCCTGGGTGTGTGTATTAATTGTTTTTATGCACAAATGCAATCGTGCGCACGTTTAAAAATATTATCTACATGGTTTCATGTGATGTGTATGCATGTGTGTGTGTGTGTGTGTATATTTTCCCCGTCCCCCACCTTTCAGATTAGAGGCTTCTGTAATGGTTCTACAAAGGTCAGGGTTTTTCAGTGGTTAGGATGTAGCAGTAGGCCGTGTTTAAAAGGTCACAACGCCAAACCATTGCATTATCTCTGTGCCATTTCATACCAGTTCAGTCTGTCTGATTGATTTTTTAAAATAAAGCCTCACCTCCTCCAAGCCTCATTTTGGCTGCTGTTTCTCTCACAGTGAAAGTAGCGACAACGGAGGAGGATGGTGGGGGTGTGGGAGAGGCTGGGAGGAGGGAGGGTGTGTTGTCATAGCATTTCGGAGTCTTCGACCTGAAGAGAGACATCTAGTTGTCGTGCCTCTGATGATGATGGCGATTGTTTGGTGCTGTGTGGCCGGCCGGGTTTTGTCGTGGTTAACTCTGATGATTAACACTTACATTTAAGAATGTGTAGAGATCAAACATCACCTTGGCCACTGCCCTGGTTTAAACATAGGGGTTTAAAGCGTTGTTGTGTGTGTGGTACATGATGCTGTCTTCTATCTGCTGCCCTCCAGCCCAGCAGACGAGACAAGATCTGTTCATCAGACCACAAAATGGTTTGATTTGACATAGCAACACTAACATCCTGTTGTCTACCTGCCTATGTGCAGAGCCTCAACATCTAAATGGAGGATTATTTGAGTAACACTACTAACAGAGACTCTCCATGTTCTCCACTCACAAGATAACTGGCAGAGTATCAGGATCTCTGCACAGCCACCAGCAGCCTAGTAATCATATCAGCCAATCCCCAAGCCTCCTTCAACGATGGCTTTAGTAGATCACCGTTGTCAAACTGCTTTTACCCACTGTCACCGCCATTAGCCTGAACAGGTCTGAGGGGCTTCTCTGTAAGACATGGAGGGAAAGAAATCTAAGCAAATGTAAAAAACATTCACTGTGACCGTTTTCCCTGTACCACGTCCAAAATGACTAAAGTAGAAAAGTATTACTGACAATTATGGCACAACTCTTGTGATTGTCGGTTTCCGTTGAATTTTTCTCTCCCCCTCATCTCCATCCATCCTATCTGTCTAATGTTGAATGAATTGCTCTTGTTCAGGAAACCGCTGCTAACAGTGGCAGGCAGCTCCAAACATGTTCCACTTAAAGAGAGGGAGAGAGAGAGGCAGACACAGAGAGAACTTGGCCACCTGGATGAATACAGGGACTGAACAATTAAAATCAATTTGTCGTCAAAAAGCTTTGCCTTCTAATTAGGACTGCCTGCAGGCCAGAGGGGCTTTTCTGTTGAAGGATACTGTTTTTTTCCCACACAGTATTTCATATTTGTGTAAATGTTTCCCTCCCCCAATAGTTATCTCATTCTTTTTCATCCTCTGCCTACAGGCCCACATAATGATAATGCAGCAGTAAATAGTGTATTATTTCGACACGGACAAGCACAATAGGCCTAAATGCATCTGCCAAAATGGAGCGACGTGCGTTTTGATTCTCAGCAGGTGTGCAGTATTTGGACCACTCTTCATTCTGATGGAGATGACAGTGTCCCAACGCGTCGCATGGAATAAAACTCGCAGCAACAAATACATAAATGTTGTAGGGGAAAAAAAGCATTTTAAGTTGGATCTAAAAGGTTGCTCAAGCACTTTGTCTGACAGTTTGTGAGGTTGTATGGCAGCCATGTTATTGATTCTGTCACATTGACAGACTGCTGTGTTTCCACTGTCTTAACCGCTGTATTCATATTAGAAGGAAAAAAAAGCAACATTATATTTAAGACATTCAATTTGCAAACATTTATGAAGTTTATTCCCACAAGTTGGAAATAGGTGAACAAGAATAATAAAGGAATTATTGGTAAACCATTAATATACATGTTTATTCTTCCCAACTACACCTTATGCATCTATATAATTTAGCTAATTACAGACCAGTATCTAATCTCCCCTTCCTGTCTAAAATCATAGAAAAAGTTGTGGGAGTTTCTCCAGGAAAATCATATATGAAAACTTTCAGTCTGGGTTTAGAGCTAATCCTAGCACAGAGACAGCCTTGTGTCTGTCCTTGTTCTGTCAGATCTTAGTGCAGAATTTGACAGAATTGACCACCCCTTTTGATTACATCATCCAAACATTTTGCGACCCCCCTGCATACCTCTGCGGACGCCCGAGGGGTCGCGGACCCCCTGTTGAAGACCTCTGCTTCAGAGGATAGTTCATACATGTCCTCAAAAAATGGTTCTATTATAGGATTCAGATGAGGATTGCAGGACAGGCAAAGGCGATGTAACATTAATTCCGCTGTGGAGATCACTAGGTTTTGGTTACGGTACATCGACATTGGCTCTCATCACCACAAACTCTATTGACCTCTTGGTCTGTCTTCTACATGTGTGCCACCGCTTTTTCTTTTTTCAATTTTGCATCTGTGGTGGTACGGCTGTGGCTGAGGGGTTGTGTGGTCGTCCTCCAACCTGAAGGTCAGTGGTTCAATCCCCAGTCTGACCCATCTGCATGCCGAAGTGCCCTTGGGGAAGATGCTGAACCCTGAATGGCTCCCCATAGAATATCAAAGTGCTGCGATTAGATGCACTGTATGAATGTGTGTGCGAATGGGTGAATTTAAAACTGTACTGTAAAGAGCTTTGAATGGTCATCAAGACTAGAAATGCGCTATATAAATACAAATCCATTTACACATTCTCAGAGTAAAAATTGTTAACACCTATGTGTTTTTTCTTCCAGCAGAGGGAGAGGTTGGATTTTGAAGAGCAGAAATAACAACATGCTTTTTTTGTTAAAGAGATTGATATATGTTGGGTTTGAAAGGGCAGCATGATGGAACAATGGTTAACACCCCACAGAATGTACCTCATCTCTCCACTAAAGTCAGCTGGGATTGGCTCCAACCTCCTACAACACTCAGGGGTGTAAGAGCTGTAGTGGATGGATGGATGGACGGACGGAGGGGCTTGAAAAGGTCTGTATTTCATTCCAAATTCTGGACCTTTGAAGGCAGTATGTGCACTAAGATTAGTGGAACATTTTTGTCGTCTGATTGACATTGACAATATTATTACCTATGTTGCCTTTTTTATTAAGCTGACTTTTTGGATACTACTAAGATTATCTTCTGGTATAAGCCACATATCATTTGCAATGATTTTCCTTCCTGCAGATATGCTTTTTTAATCTTCCAGGTACACACAAATATACAGACAAAAGTATTTTAATAAAGTTGCTTGCATTGCAGCCACTTGTTTTTGCATTCTCATAATTTTAAAAGCAATATAACAATATACAGTATAACAATATGCGATAATGTATAATTATCACAGCCTTAGAATATGATGTGGTCGGAGCCAGATTTGATACGTACGCACACATCATATTTACAGTATCTGCCTGAAATATTTATATACAGGTACAGTTTCCCCTGGTCCAATTCATGCGGAGTCTATTCTAGACAGACTGGTAAAGAAAGTCCACAGAAACTCTGGAGGCTCTCACTCCAACATTTGCGTTAACACACATATAGCCCCTCCTGAGAAAGTGAGGACTCATGTCAGACAGAAACTTTAAATACATAAGATATACAGTTGTATTAAACTAGTGGCCCATGAATGTGCAGATATGTTCGAAAAGAAGATAATTCAAAGCCAAGTAAATGGTTTTGTATTTATATAGTGCTTTTCTAGTCTTGATGACCACTCAAAGCGCTTAACAGAACAGATTTACAATCACCCATTCACACACACATTCATACAGTGAATCTATTCACAGCACTTTGTTATTCTATAGGGGGCCATTCGGGGTTCAGCATCTTGCCCAAGGAAACTTCGGCATGCAGATGGGACAGCCTGGGGATCGAACTGCCGACCATAGGTTGGAGGACGACCACTCTACCCCTCAGTGAAATTTCTGATCCACTGCTGAAAAAGAAAATCTTGTGATTTTCAACTAAAACTGTCTATACAGCTTACTCAGAATAATGAACACAGAATGACGGATATTTTTCATGTGCAATTTGCCAACCTTATAGGAATGAAATATATCACATTGTGCACTATCTGGTGGGGAATTATGATGTAAATATTATGGACACAATTAGGGAAAAGGAAAAAGGTGAGTAAGAGGGTGTGGGCTCGCTATTTTCTTGGCAGAATCGTATGTGCCTATTCTTTATTTTGCATCTGTTGATCTTACTTCAAGCTTCCCTATTGGTTGATGATAAATAGCGTCATAAGTTTAAATCTCACTAATGAGATTGTCACAGAAAGTAAGCATAAAAGCATAAAACAGTAAATTTCAAAATAAAAGCATATAATGTAACCAACAAATCGCATAAAAACACAAAATAAAATATAATCCATTTGAAATACAAATATGAAGCCAATCATAATATAAACACACACAATTATGAATAGAAAAAATAAAACTAACATAAAGGTTATGTTAGTTTGATTAGAAATGTTTCCTCTTCTGATAAAGAGACTGTCCCCAGCCTCAGTCCTTCCAGGGACTTGAAAGCCCTCACCCAACCCACCCACACACTTTCTCCATCTGTCTCTCTTGCTCGCTCTTCACTTCAGCTCAATTCTTTATTGGAACAATCAAGATTTATCAGTATTTACTTCATTAAATAGCATATTTATATACATTTTTCAATGCATTATTTATAAACTCTTCCCAGTCATCTTGACCTTTTTCTTAGTTAATTCTTTTGACACTCCATCACCCTACCTCACTTTATCTTTATCCTTTTATCTTAGAGCTCTGTTTCGCTCTAATATATATTGTAGGTAATTACCTGAAACAGTAGTAGTATTAAACCTAACTTTGGGTTGTTCTAAACTCAATGATTTAAAAAACATTACTCAGTCAATATTTTTTTTTTCTTTTTCATAAAAACATTACATAAAAATCAGGATCACTTGATTTTGGCTAAAAAATAACTGAAGAAGATAGTGTAAAAACAAACTTGAATTTTAACGACACTTCTTATTCCTCAGTTGACATATATGCATATCTGTCCGAGGATAACATCTGCTGCCCCAGCCCCCAATTGGTTGGACATGGGCAAAGTACACAACTAAGTCATCCAACCTGAATGTCAATGCTGTCACGGTTTGAGGGAGGAGATGGACCCAGGATGCAGAGGTTATAACAAAAAGGGGATTTAATATACAAAACAAAACAAGAACACTAACAAAAGTCACACCGGCGACAGGGCGCACAGGAACGAGGAAGCAGGAGAAGTTGGTGGAGACAGCAGGAAACAGACAAACCATTTCTCACGACGTGGGGAGAAAACAACTAGTACAACCCGACACCAGACAAAGGGAAACAGAGGCTTAAATACACAGAAGGAAGGCAGGGGCAATTACACACAGGTGACACACATGAGGATTGGAGATCACAATCAAAGACAGGAAGTGAGACACCGAGAAGCTGAAACAAGACAGTGAGAGCCAGGCTACAAAATAAAACAGGAAATAGAAAACACACAGACGACTGAAATTAACAGACTAAGATGACAGGACACCACAGTACCACACCCCCCCCCCCCTTTGTGAACCTGGCACAATGTCTCAGGTGGACGGCCGGACAGGAACGCAACACGAGGGCTCCTCAGGAGGACGGCCCAGAGGCCGGTCAGGGACAAAGTACATAGTCTAAACCCGACGGCTCCGTGGCCGCTTCGGGGCTGAGCGCAGAGGCTCGGGAGGACGGTGCCGTGGCCGCACAAGAGCAGTATTCTGAGGCTCTTGGGGGCGGTGCCTTGGCCGCTCAGGGACAGAGTTCAAGGGCTCCGCTGGACGACCTGGAGGCTGGTCAGGAGCCAAGTAAGGAAGCTCCTCAGGAGGGCGGCGCCTTGGCCGCTCCGGGACAGAGTTCTGAGGCTCAGGAGGGCTGCGCCGTGGCCACTCGGGGACAGAGTTCTGAGGCTCGGAAGGGCGGTCCGGAGCCCAGCACGGGGGCTCCACGGGCAGGTGGACCGAAGACCAGTCAGGGGCAGAGGGCAAGAGCTCCGGCCTCAACCCTGGACGTGGGGCAAGAACTGGAGCTGGCACCGCGAGGATCTCCGACGTCGAAACACAGAGGACGTCAGCCGAGAGCCTCCGGCACGGAGCAGGGACTGGAGCAGGGACTGGAGCTGGGTGCGGAGCTGGCACCGCGAGGATCTCCGACGCTGGAACACAGAGGACGTCAGCCGAGAGCCTCCGGCGCGGAGCCGGCACTGGAGCAGGGTGCGGAGCTGGCACCGCGAGGATCTCCGATGCCGAAACACAGAGGACGTCAGCCGAGAGCCTCCGGCGCGGAGCAGGCACTGGAGCTGGCACTGGTGCTGAAGCAGGCGCTGCTGTGAGGACCACTGACGTCGGAGAACGCGAGACATCAGCTGAGAGCCTCCGGCGTGGAGCTGGGACCGGAGCAGGTGCTGGAGCAGACACCGCTGTGAGGACCAGTGACGTCGGAGAATGAGTGACATCAGCTGAGAGCCTCCGGCGCGGAGCTGGGACCGGAGCAGGTGCTGGAGCAGACACCGCTGCGAGGACCACTGACGTCGGTGAACGAGAGACATCAGCTGGGAGCCTCCGGCGCGGAGCAGGGACTGGAGCCGATGCTGGAGCAGACGCCGCTGTGAGGACCACTAACGTCGGAGAACGAGAGACATCAGCTGGGAGCCGCCGGCGTGGAGCTGGGACTGGAGCCGGTGCTGCAGCAGACGCCCCTGTGAGAACCACTGACGTCGGTGAACGAGAGACATCAGCTGGGAGCCTCCGGCACGGAGCAGGGTACTGCGACCCAGTCGGGACTGGAGGTGGCTGGTCCCTGTGAGCATGCTGCTGGAGGGATTGGCTTCTGCTGTGGATCCCCCCTCTCTCACGTCCGCAACCCGCCAGAGGAAACCCCTTGAGGTTGCGGGGTCCCCAAAAAACCCCGTCGCTTCTAGCGTACAGGACTACGGCTGGGGCTGGAGGGTGGTGCCTGCGAGCTGGCCTTAAAGATGCGGGGGTACAGCTCCGACCTCTGCCACCAACTGCAGACCTCTGCTGAAGGCTGCGGGGTCCACCAAGAGCCAGGCAGATCCCCTCTAACGGGTTTGAGCGTCCCACCTCCAGCTCCGTCATTAAACTATCCCTATTAAAAACCCGACGGCTCCGTGGCCGCTTCGGGGCTGAGCGCAGAGGCTCGGGAGGACGGCGCTGTGGCCGCACAAGAGCAGAGTTCTGAGGCTCTTGGGGGCGGTGCCGTGGCCGCTCAGGGACAGAGTTCAAGGGCACAGAAGGAAGGCAGGGGCAATGACACACCGGTGACACACATGAGGATTGGAGATCACAATCAAAGACAGGAAGTGAGACACCGAGAAGCTGAAACAAGACAGTGAGAGCCAGGCTACAAAATAAAACAGGAAATAGAAAACACACAGATGACTGAAATTAACAAACTAAAATGACAGGACACCACAAATGTGATTTTATTTTGACGCACTTTCTTTTCTTGGTCATGTCCAAATGTTTGAAATACATCCCTTGATAAAGGTACATCTATATTGACTGATACGTTAGGAACCGTGAAAGATGATTTAATGGTTTATGTCTTGAAAAGGTCATGGTCTCTGGACAATATAGGCTGAATGCTTTCCATGTGTTCAGTGTACATGCAAAGAATCAAACAAGTCAACATCGCGTCATGAGCTTTACTCATTTGGAATACATACCATTATAGGTTTGGTTTCAAACAACAACTGAGCTGTCACCAAAATGCATCTATGCCATTGTATTTGGGGGAATAGTGTGTGTAATAGGGCAGTGCAAAACAACATCAGAGGTGGGTGAAGGTAAGACCCTGCCTCATAGTTCATAGTTGTAGTGTGGGTCCTGTATCCAGGTTTGTGGTAGATACGGGTACTGCGTGGCAGGCATCGGCTGAAGCATCTGTCCAACCACAGAGGTCATCTACTGGACATGGGCTTATCTACTTGCGTCTCTCTCCGTAACCGTTTCTCATATTCCCTCTGCGTCAACAAACAAAGCCATTCTTTCTGAGTTGTCTGGTACCTCCAACTCCATTTCTTAAATGGGGGACAGCACAGCACAACGACACCAGACAAATATAACAGAAACAACAATAGTTTAACAATGGTAAAGAAGCTATTGTTATATTCAGTTCCACTCTGTGTCATGTGATGAAAAGGAGCAATAAAGTTTAAAAACTCACTCTGACTGGAACCCCACACTGTTCACACTATACATAATAGCACCAGTTATGGGACTTATTGCCACTCCGGCCATTGTAGTCAACGCCTAGTGGTAATGTTTCTTTTAGTAAAATACCTCAGTTCGTACAATAGGCTATAGGGTCTTGTAAACGGTTTGGGAATTTTTCGTAAATTGCCAAAAGGTATTAATCTCATTGTCTTTCCAAGTGGATATCTCCGTTGGTGTCTTGTATCTAGCTCATCTTTTTCATACTGAGATATTTTTATTCTTCTGTCTCGGCCATTGCATATTACAAACTTTATCAACATTCTATTCAATGTGAATATATTTCAGAGAATCTCCCGCAGTATTCTCACATGGGGTCACTGACATTATTCAGAGTTTTACAAGTTGTTTGGCAGGAGAAACTGTGGAGACTATCCACAGACACAAACATAAGCTATGCTTCTAGACATTGCATGTCTGGAAGCATCTTATGTGTCATGTGTAGATTCTGTCACCACCAGTTCCTGCCTTGCTCCTGTCATCATTTTTGATGGGCATGGAGACATTTTCTTTAAGGAATTTGAATAAGTCAGATTTGCATGAAATATGGTTCATGTGTGCCCCCCAGTATGCCGGAAGAAGGTATGCAACACAATGGTGCCAAGACCTCACTGGCTGAATGTGTTGTACATCGTGCCTCAAAACATCCACCATCATCCCCGTTTTTGCAAGAAGCAGAGGATCACAGGCCTTAATGACTACAGACCAGTCGCCCTGACCTCTGTAGTAATGAAGTCCTTTGAGCCCCTCGGGCTGACCCACCTCAAGACCACAACCCACCACCTCCTCGACCCACTGCAGTTTGCCTACAGAGCCAACAGGTCCGTAGATGGCACAGTCAACATGGGACTCCACTTCATCCTCCAGCCCCTCGACTCCCCCGGCACATATGCCAGGATCCTGTTTGTGGACTTCAGCTCCGCATTCAATACCATCTCCCCAGCTCTTCTCCGGGACAAGCTGACACAGTTGAGCGTGCCTGAGCCCCTCTGCAGGTGGATCACTGACTTCCTGACTGACAGGAAGCAGCGTGTGAGGCTGGGCAAGCTTGTCTCTGAGCCCCAGACCATCAGCGCTGGAGCCCCACAAGGTTGCATGCTCTCCCCTCTACTCTTCTCCCTCTACACCAACAACTGCACTTCCAGCCACCCCTCTGTCAAACTCCTGAAGTTAACAGCCTGGCTTCTTGGTGCAGCCGGAACCACCTGGAGCTGAACGCTTTGAAAACTGTACAGATGGTAGCAGTTTTCAAAAACTGTTCCATCTGAACAGTTTTTTCCCCATGGCAGTGGGGCTCACAAACAACCCCCCAGCATCACACTGACTCTGCATCACACGGACTCTGCTCTCCCCCGCCCCCCCCCCTCCTTGCTTTGTTACTGTATATATTTTGTTCTATATTGTTGTTTTATGTTCAGTGCACCAACGAACGACACCAAGGCAACATACTTGGCATATAAAAGAATTCTGTTTCTGATTCTGATTCTGTTATAGAATAATTCCTGAGATTATTCCTCCTACCAGTTGGTTTCTTGCTGACTTGCCAGTAGGGACACAGAGCAGGGTCTAATGATGCCAATCCGTTTGGCGAAATCACACCCATATAAACTGCACACGTAAACAAACAAGAATATAGTTGGACTAATCTGTAATGTAATATCTTTATCAGAAATCTGTATCATGAATATACATCATGGGAGTGTGAAAAGTCTGAATGATGCGCAATACGAAAAGTGCTTTGTATGGAAGCGTTGTATTGTGTGTGAAAGTGACTGTACTGTAAAGCACTTTGAGTGGCTGTTAAGACTTGAAAAGACATGAAACAACTTTATTCTTTTGACCATTTACCATAAATATAACAGTAATTATCTGTTTTGACTTGTAATTTTATCTCTGCTAGAAGTGTAGAGATATGAGGGATAAATATTTGTCACTGATATGAATATGTATGGTGTGCTTAGTGAAAGTGTGTGTGGGCATGGGCATGACAATGAGTATCAGCCGTGGCCTAAATACACTCAGCAGGGAAAATACTGTGGGATGATGCAGATGACTTCACCAGGTTGAGAGGTCAGCTTGTTGATTTTTTACCGAACCTGTGAGCCTCTTGTTCTGAATCCCCTCTGGAAATAATTAACAACAGGGAGAATTATTCATCCCCGCGATTCAGCGTCACTTCTTACCATCACAGATCCTAATAACAAAATTCTGCATAAACGCATCGGTTGTCAGCTGATAAGACTTGGCACAGTTGTGGCTCAGTGCGCTAAGAAGTTATTTTCCCTCTGCCAAATGAATTGATTGCATTAATAAAGATGATGAGTTCAAATGAATTTAATGAGTGACTCGAATAAAGATTTCTCCATTCTATAACATGGCCAAGTGGGGCTGATATTTAACACATGGCAACCCTCTATTGCCTACCTCTTTATTCACTTTTCCTTTTCTCTCTCCCCCCTCTTTCCTTCTCTTCTTCTGATCGTCTTCTTGTTCTTTTCTTCCTTCGTCAGCAAGAATGCCGCGGGACCACAAAACCGCGGGACCACAAAACTCCTCTGATCCAGAAGATAGCGAAGCAAGCCTTGTAAAAATGTCCTCACCTGTGCACGCCCACTCCGGAGCAAAACAGCATTACCTTTTCTGTAAAAACTGTATCTATTGAAAACAAGCAGCTGGGCAGAGTTTAATATATCTGTGGATTCATCTAACTGTAAAGCATATTTCCCTTTCTTAACTCTATACACCAGCTGTGACGTTATGTCCTGGGCCATGTTGGTGATGCTCCGGGCAATAGTCCCGTTAGACAGCGGCACTTCTTCAAAATCACAGGCTTATAATTTATCCCTATGCATGGCCAGATATATAGCTAAAGCAGCAGGTTTAATTAACGTTTC
The DNA here is from genome assembly GCF_949316205.1 of Platichthys flesus. Taxonomy (NCBI): domain Eukaryota; kingdom Metazoa; phylum Chordata; class Actinopteri; order Pleuronectiformes; family Pleuronectidae; genus Platichthys; species Platichthys flesus. The sequence continues at coordinate 19,291,317 of NC_084965.1, read as the reverse complement.
GCCGATTGTGTCTGGCTTTTTTGCCTGTGCAATAAATTATGCCAACTCATATGAAGCCCTTCAAGCTGCGGCTGGGCTTGTCTGTTTAGTGAGGACTTTCTTTTGGCCTTTCAAATTTCACTCGTTCCGCTAATCCGTGTCGTAATAACCTCATGGGTCAACAAAGAAAAAGGAAAAAACTGATGGAAATGTTTTATTCGTGGTTTTATTCTAATTTCAACTGTAAGCTATTTTATTTAGTGACTTTAAGGTTGAAGGTTAATGTGTAGTTCCTGTGGTAAGCGGGTTGTTTGTGGAGACTCTTATTTTGAAAGTTTTTTTTAGCGGAAGGGGGTTCTGTGAGAAGAGTTGTTGCGGAATGAAATGGATAATACGGGTGTGATGTCCAAAGTTAATGACCCTCTCTTTTGTCCTCTTTCGGCTGGGGCCTGATATAATACGAAAACAAAACGCTCGGCTACACAACTCATATTTATGTTTATATTTATACAATAAAAAAAAACTTAAATTATTTAAATGTTTATTTAAATACACCATCTCACGACTTCTCTCTGTGTCTCGGGGTCGCAACCCCCACTTTGGGAACCCCTGGTCTAGGCGTGAGATGACCAGAGCCAGGACCAGAACCTGCAACGCCTTCTGAGTGAGGATGGGGCGTATTCTCCTGATGTTGTGCAGCATCTGGAGAAGGAGCTTGTGCCAACTGTCTACTGAGTCTGCTGAGTGAGTCTACTAATCCACTTAACTTGCATGACACCTGCAAGCATGGTAACTTTGTATCTGTAGGGAATGAAGATGGTACGGTTACTTGACTGCGAAAATGCTTAACTCAAAATCCATGACAAAAATGTAAAAATGCATGACCAATCTGATAGCAAATGGACAGAACCTGGTAAATTAAAATTAAGTGCCTATATTAGCACCGGAGAAGTACGACTAAATCATATAATGTCAGTAGTAATGATTAACATGTTGCACAATGCTCATGATTCGGGATGCAGCAATCCCTCACTACATGTAAATTCAAATTCCTCAAAAACAGGAGAAGACTGCAGACAACCATACTGTTTCCTTTCATCCATTTCTTTTCATCCTTCCTGCCAATAAATCCATCCCCCCTCAACCTCTACCCTATTCATTCCTATCTTTCATTATTAGCCATCACCCTCCCTCAATTTCCACATTCTGCTCTCTGTCTCCCGTACCTCTACCTCTAGTGTTGTGTCGTTCGTGAACGATTCGTTCGTTTTGAACGAATCGTTACAAGGACTCGGGAGTAACGAGTCCTTTCAAAGAGTGATTCGTTCATTTTCTCGTGGCCGCGCATCGGGACTGTTGCATAGGCAGCTGCAGGTCACGTGGAAAATGATCCGAAGACTCGTATCCGGCAGATGAACGAATCACTGATCCGAAGACTCTGTTGGCAGAAGAACGAGTCACTGATCTGAAGACACGATTTCCCCCCCCAAATATTGCGATTAAGATTTAATATGCGATTCTTTTATTTTATCCTCTTTCCCCCGAAAAAAAAATGTAATGAATGATTTAAATATGACCAACACAATATTAGATACTGTACAATATTCTTTCCCACATTTTTATTTAACTGCTCATTACAGAAACCAGAATAACAAATCGGTGTGCATTTAAGTAATTTAATCAAAGTCATTTTAAGTATAAACACAATGCATGCACTTTTTAAAAAGTGTGTGCAAATTTACCATCTTGAGAATTTTTTTTTTTTAAATATAGGTGTCTTACTGCTCTCAAGTCAGTAACATTTCCAGTGTTGGGAAGGATACTTTCAAAACGTATTCTGTTACAGAATGCAGAATACATGCCAAAAAATGTAATCTGTAACGTATTCCGTTACATTAACTAATCTGAGTAACGTATTCTGAATACTTGGATTATTCCACATTGAATTACATTTTATAAGTGTAGGAATGCGGCGTTGTTATAGTGAGTGGATCAGCAGCAGTTTAAGCTCTGTGTCCGCGGATGCGGCGGGCCAGCTGGATGTACTGGCAGCGTGCGGATCAGTAGCTCCGTAGATCCCCGTTCATGTCCGGGTGGACGTGCAGCATTATGGAGCCCCGGAGCTCGGCTTGCTTTTCCGAGGAGCGATTTTCACCGGCGAAATGAGCTCTGTGTGGCCGACACGTTGGCCGAAGACTCTGCGGGCAGATGAACGAAACACGTCGGGAGTTGAACGATTCGTTCATCTGCCGGGTACGAGTCTTTGGATCGTTTGCACCCCCCGTTGAAACAAACGAATGACTCAAAAAGAGATTCGTTCATTCTAGTGAACGAGATTCAAAGAACCGACACGGTAAAAAGATCCGAACTTCCCATCACTATCTACCTCTCCTCCATTGTGTTCTGGCACATCCCTTCTTACTTAATTCCTTCATTGTGTTGGCTTGCTTTTGCTATTCCCATTTTTCCTCCCTTTTTGTTTTTCTTTCAGTCAAACTCTTCCCTCTTTGTCTTGTCCCTGTTCCTCCTCATCCGAGAACTCATTATATGGTAGGCTCTTTTATTGTCCTGTATTGCAGGGGCGCATATGTGCACTCACAAAAACACACACACACTCAATGACACATAGAGGGTCTGGCAGGACCAAACTGTAGTGATGTCTTCAGGAGGCTGGTTAATTATTTAGGAAAAAAGGTACGATCACAACGTTATCAATCTATTTATTTAGAGTATTTCCTGCTTAAGTAGATATTTGTGTAGGCTTTTCACATTGACTGTGTATAAAATTAGCGACCAGTTTCGATTCAAATTAACTATATTTAATTAAATATCAGACTCATACGTCAGTAGAAGAAAATCCATTGAGACAATAGAGGATAGGATAAAAGAGCAAACATTCCAAAAACAAAGGGGTCGTTGTTAAAATACATAGATCCAGGGCAGTGTTGTGCATGAACGCCCTCAAGAAACATTCAATGAGCGCGTTCATATTTGTTATGAACGCTGATCTGAACGAATCAGTTACCATTTGATGAATGTGAAAGTGAGCGCCTTTCACTCCAGCGAGATTGATCATCTTATGTGAAATACCAGGATAAAGAAGAAATGTGTGTGTGTGTGTGTTTGTGTGTGTGTGTGTCCTCCACATACACCTGCATACACAAAGGCTACGGGGCTCCGCCCTCACTCACTCGCTCAGAGCAGCACACACATTGAGATAAGAGAAGCGGTAACGTAAAGCAGCCAGTAGGTCGCTAACAGTGTGAACGAATTGTGAAAATACAGAGTTTCCACTACAGTCCACAGTTGCTCAATGATCAGAAGTTTGCTTTGTACCATGCTGGTGTTTCTGTGTCCTCCCCCCACACTCCTGCTGACTTGCCCTCACTTTAACTTATAAATACCAACACCCATCACAAGCTATTAGGATCTGATCAGAACACAAAGTGTTTGATTCGCTCAAGTGTTTATGAGTGTGCATTTAAACATCATGAGTCTTCAACATTTTACGGCTCAGTACATCATGAGATGTGACACTCACAGCCAGAATCCGGATTCATGATCTAAAACCATTGATTAATAACTAAATACATGATTATAAGTTTGTCATCTAAATCATCCCAAAAAAATATGGAACAAATGAACATGAGCTAGTTCATTTTAAGTGTGAACTTGCACATCACTGATCCTGGGAGTGTTAGCAAGGATGAAAAACTACTTCCGCAGTACAACAAAACAAGTAGTATGGTATGGACGTACCGGTCTGGATTTGAGCTTATCCTATACAGATACAACATAACTCATGATCTATACCCATTTTGACTTTAGAAAAAAGTGTATGGACAGTGCCTGTATTGAGCGATTGCAGCGTTTGTGAACACTATTTGTCACTGCTCCTGCCATTGTGCGTTTCAGCAGTGAAGTAGTGCTCTGTCTTTTGTCTGTAAACTTCCTTTCTACGCCAGCAGTGATGTGTTCATTTGTAGCACTTGCCCAAGGATACTTTGAAATGTGTACTGGGGGAGCCATTGATCAACCTACCGATTATTTGATGACTGACAAACCTGGACAGAAATAAGACTTTCTCCTCCAGCAATCTGACAAAGATCAGACATCTTTAGCGGCGCACATTAAATATATACTGCAGAGATAAGCTTACTCTCTGATTGAAAATTAATTTGAATCTCATCAGATCGAGGTAAGGCATGTTGGGACATGGTTTTTGTGCAAACCACAGGCCTCCTTTCAGTCAAACTTGTTACAAACATGCCGCATTTGCTGGAGTGGACTCAATCCCCCAAGATGCCACAGGTTCCATCGATCTTAGAAAGTCAAGGAACTCAGTCTCCCAGAGGATATAAAAGGATGCTGCATGTCCTGGGGTCTGGGCAATGTCACACAAAGGTGTCAAGAACCACCAGGGTCAACTCCTATTGGTCACTCTGGTCCAAGACCTGTGAGGTCACCGGGGCCAATATAAGGAGAGGTCTCCCCAAGCTCTCTCTCTTTCTACAATCCTTCGAAGGCCAGCAGGATGTCCAGCCTCGCTTCTCCTACATCGCCAAGGGGGGGGCCTGGCTGATCCAGCTTCCTTCTCTATCCAACCCACAACCAACCACAAAGCCAGGAGACGTCACCGAACTGCAAACTGAACAGCAACTTCCTTTTCCTCTTTCCCTCGGACTGGTAACATAATCTGGGCTTAATAATTATACATGCTAAGCAAGACTGTTTATTTGATCGGTGTGTGTTTATAAGTTTGATATGTGGTGTGATATTGTGGCAACAAGTTATTTGAAAGTAATTGTTAATTAGGCCCTTCACAGGCCTCCTTTGTAGGTCTCTCTGACTCTTGCATTATCTGATTAACATCTACACAGACACACGCATAGTCAACAGTTTAGTAATTTGTGTTGTTATACTTTATTATGTTCATAATAAATGTTCTTCTTTCACAATTGTTATTTCATTAATATTGCATAAGTGAATTTTGCCAACAGTCACACTGTTAAGAACTCCATAACCTTCATTGTTCATTATATAATCTTTAATGGTAAAATATTGAGATTTCTAATTGAACTAGATCTAAATGAGACTGATCTTAATCAATAAATTGGCTATCTTTTCCCTTCTATGAAGGGTGGTGCCCCGCGAGAACTTTAACCAATTAAATTTCTGATTTAATATTAATATGTAAAATATTAATGTTTTATATTTTATTTTGATAACCAAATTTATTGAGTGCCTAAAGGCACACCATTCTATGGTAACACTTTTTACGTACTATTGCACAACATAAATGGTGCCCCGTGTGAGGCCATAAGGCTGCACCTAACAACATAAATGGTGCAGCCCGTGTGAGGGAGAGTACAGTGGGCAAAAACTTCATGACTATGCAATATTAATGTGTTTTTCATTTTTGGCAACAGCCAGAAATAGGTGAATTTGGAATTTCCAGTCAAGCCAAAGGTTTGAATTCAATTCCACTAGTCTGCTACCGGAGTAGACATTCAACCGTATTTACAAACAAGTGCATTGTGGTGAAATTTAATTTACTCCTAAATTAAATGTTTATTAATAATTACTTATTAGGAACTACATTTGAATATCACATATTCAATGTTAACTGGTCAAGCTGCGAAATTGCCTGTAACTGTTAAATGCTTTTGAATTAAGACATAGCGTGTCACCGGCCCTATCTAACAGAGCTTGTACATGGCTGTTACTGCCTAGCATATCAGCCTAAGTTGGATAAGAGAACCTGAGAAAGAGCCAAAGCGTTCTTCCCTAGCACCGAGCCTGAACCCTGGCTATCCTGAATTCATCAACAAGTTGAACTTCAATGAGTGTAATAAAGAAATAGATTCCTTACTTAATGACAGGTGTGATGCACAAACAGCATCAAAGGGTCCATTGTTGAGATGTATGATTCTTAATTTTCCACAGGCAAATCAACCTTGCCTGTCAGAGCAAAGCAGCCACGGAGCAGGAGGTAAATGCCCTTAGAGCACAAAATGCTTTTCTCCTCCAGGAGGTTCAGACTGCTAGTAAGAAAACTCTGCACTATTTGGAAGACCTGCACTCAGCAGAGTCAGATCTATTTTCACACAAGAAGGAATTGTTAAAACTTAGTTTAGAAGGCGCGGCCTCACATCAGTATTTGAACCAATGTGATTCTGGTTACTCCAATTCATACTCCTCTGATAGTGTACGGTTACCTCCCTCTTCACTCCCAAGATGGGACAGAATCCCATCCGACCCGAAGTCTTTGGGAATGAAGTCACTTTCTGATCCTCCAATGACAGGAAAAGGTAACAGCTTCCTAACCGCCCATCTTTCTGACTCTGAGACGGACATTGATGACATATGTAGTTTATCTTCAAGAACACATCGTGCCTCATACACTTCTCATCCACTGCGGCATGACACATTGCTCCTCCACAACTCTCGAAAGGGGGGACTTCAACATTCAAAAATGTTTTAGCACCTCCCCCTCAACCAGAGAGACCTGTAGCAGGAGATGCACGCAGCCGGACCTCACAGTGTCCGCGCTTCGAGTTGCTGGAGTTTCTAGCTAAAGATATTGAACAATTTGATCCAAACAACTGTGATCACAACATTGATAATTACTTTAGAGAACTAGATCTCAGCTTAAGTGATGTGCCAAATGCAACAGAAAGAGAGAAGGTTGGACTTGTGTTAAAAACCAGCTCTACAGCTGTTCACAAGTTAATTTGGTCACTTCCTTCCAGTGTCACGAGTAACTACACAGAGCTCCGTCAAGCACTAGTCGAGGAATTCTCTTCTACTGCTGATGAGATAATAGCCATTGTTACAGCATCCGAAATTAAACATTCACGTCGCAAAAATCCCAAGGATTATTTCAAACGTTTGAGGCATGTTTATTTTCAAGGAAAGAAAGAACCAGGCCTAGAAGAAAATCCCACCTTCAAGGCCATGTTCTTACGTAACTTACATCCATGTATACGCACACATGTCGTACTGATGACACAGGAAGGAAAACCTTCAATGCAGCAGATCAGGAAGATGTCACAGGTGGCTTGGGAAACTGTTATCACTCTCAAGGCTACAGTTGGTGCAACCGAGCCTGTCAGAACAAACACCAAGGTGTCAAATTTATCCACAGCCTCAAAAAGGCCCCCTCACAACAAAACGAGGGGGGGGGGGACAGCAGGCAGCATGGGGAAACAGAGCGTATCCGCCATGTTCACCAACTGCCCAGAGATAGGCATTCCCACAGTAGAAGCTGCAGGAAGCCGTACTCTGACATTCTGGCCTAAACAGACAACCACTACTCGGAAGATGACGACAGCATCTCTGAGTACAGTTCAAAATATGGTTATTACCGAGCACACAGTGACAGCACCTCTGAACGCAACTTAGAGCCTGGCCCCGCAGCGCGTTACAGCCCTGAGCCACGACACAGGCGATCCAGAGCTCGCTCCTCACGGCCATAACCATAACACAGTTAAATCCTGTAAGGACAGTCAATATTAAGTTTCATGCAGTTAAATAGGAAAACTGTTTTTGTTAGCAACAGCAGCAAACTCAAAAACCAAAATTCTGATTAAACTTATATACCACTGCCAACTTTGTAAATATGTTTGGATCGACCACCTTTCATATCACAATAAAGAGTCCATACCAAACAGGGTATGACATTAGCATATTATTACAGAAACAATGATACAGTCATTTGAATTTTGAGATTTTAAAAATGACATCCTTCTGCAGAAAACCTGAGGAGTTTGAAATTGTTAAGTCTAACAGATACGACTGAGTACTACATTAAGTAAGATCCAATGAGGAAACAAAACTCTTGGACATTCCCCAAAAAAATGACCTTATATAGTACGTGTCTCTCTCTACATCTTGTCTTACAATTTACAAATGTCACATTTTTCTGTTTTCTCTCTAAACCTAGTGAACAGCACAGGTTGTTCATATTGTACTGTTTCTGTAACTCTGAATGATTTGTCTAATTTGAATCTTGCTTAGCTTAACTAGATAGTATAAACAAATGCCCAGATGTTACCGTCCAAATGAACTGACAATGGACTTTTCCAGCATTGCACTAAACATGTTCAGATATGCCCTCAGGAACCCACGTCAGGTGCGATCCCTGAAGCCACAGGGGGGATGTTGGGACATGGTTTTTGTGCAAACCACAGGCCTCCTTTCAGTCAAACTTGTTACAAACAAATGCCGCATGTGCTGGAGTGGACTCAATCCCCCAAGATGCCACAGGTTCCATTGATCTTAGAAAGTCAAGGAACTCAGTCTCCCAGAGGATATAAAAGGATGCTGCATGTCCTGGGGTCTGGGCAATGTCACACAAAGGTGTCAAGAACCACCAGGGTCAACTCCTATTGGTCACTCTGGTCCAAGACCTGTGAGGTCACCGGGGCCAATATAAGGAGAGGTCTCCCCAAGCTCTCTCTCTTTCTACAATCCTTCGAAGGCCAGCAGGCTGTCCAGCCTCTCTTCTCCTACATCGCCAAGGGGGGGGGGCCTGGCTGATCCAGCTTCCTTCTCTATCCACCCACAACCGGAGGTCGGAGGTGCAGCTCCCCTGCTCTTCCTTATAAAGTATAACAACACAAATTTTGGGAGGCCCCTAATTTACACACATACACACACACTCATATTTAGTCAGTTAGTCGTTAGTTAGTTGGATTGTTTAGTCATTTGTGTTGTTACACTTTATTATGTTCATAATAAATGTTCTTCTTTCACAATTGTTACTTCATTAATATTGCATAAGTGAATTTTGAACTCCATAACCTTCATTGTTCATTATATAATCTTGAATGGTAAATATTCAGATTTCTAATTGAACTAGATCTAAATGAGACTGATCTTAAACAATAAATTGGCTATCTTTCCCTTCTATGAAGGGTGGTGCCCCGCGAGAACTTTAACCAATTAAAGTTATGATTCAATATTAATATGTTCAATATTAATGTTTTATATTTTATTTTGATAACCAAATTTATTGAGTGCCTAAAGGTACACCATTCTATGGTAACACTTTTTACGTACTATTGCACAACAGGCATCATGATGTCCTCTGCATAGATCAGGGATTAGAATATGTATCCATCAAGTGAACATTCTCAAAGCCTAATACACACACATACACTCACAAACATACAGCTCGCAACACATCTTACAGTTACATTATTAGAATAACATGTAATATGAATATTGTATTCACATTCTCACAAACAATCACATCTTAGTTTCAGTCTTGTAAATCTCTTGCTGCTTTGTTATATAACGCTTCCTTGGAGCAATATGCACATTTTATTTTTCACTACAGGGAACTAATAAGTGATTTGCATAAGGTTCCTGAGTTTAAGAGTAAGCAGCGTGAAACTGAAGGTGACCTTGCATTGAAAAAGAAACATACCAAAAAATATCGTCCAGCTTACAAGGAAGAACAATCATTAGTGAGGAAGACAGCTCTGCTGAGACTGTAACCTTCCACACAAGGAAAGAGATTTCATCCAGTTCTTCATACCAGATTGACAACTGAAAATCCTACCAAGATGACCCCAAGGCCGAGAAGGCGGGGACATCTCAGACTGATAACATCATATCCAGTTTTCTGGATAGAGCCAATGGAACCATCAACCTACTAATTCCACAAAGGTCTGTCTGTCTGTCTGTCTGTCTTTATGTGAAACACATCTCTCGGAACAACTCATCTAATCGTCTTTATGTCATATGACTATTGTGAATGTCCTGGGGACAGTGTTCTGCGCGTTCACACTTCTCATGAACTAGTTAAAAGCTCAGTTCATACAAGTAAACAAGAATAGTCCACGTATTTAGTTCGCCATTTAAATCTGAACTAGTTCATAGTTCAGTTAATTTCATAGTTTTAAGTTGGAAAGTGAGGCGCTCGGCTGTTCACCCCGGACACGCATTTGTCAGCGCCGATCAGCCCGCGATTCTGCTTCTTCCGCTTGTTTTTGAATGTAACCCTTTCAATGTACTGGTTTGGGGGGTATATGATGATGGTTTCATTATTAGGGCCCGAGCACCGAAATCGGTGGGAGGCCTATTGAAATTGAAATGATTATTAGGGCCCGAGCACCGAAATCGGTGAGAGGACCTATTGAAATTGAAAAGATTATTATTATTATTATTTTTCTTCGCTCAGTGAATTGGCTTTTTGAGGGCTTTAACGTGCTCAAAAAGTTTCTAAAGTGTACAGTAAATTACAAATGTGCGCAAGTTTACGTTTTCTGAAGTATTTTGAAAAGGGCGTGGCAAAATGGCTCAAGAGCGCCACCTACGGAAAAGCCCCTCATTTAGCATTCACCGATCCTCAAAAAAAACAAAGATTATTGTGTATCATGACTAGATGCACAAAAAAGTCCATCAGTGCATTATGAATAACGCAACAGGAAGCCCGCCAGTTTGACTTTAGTGTCCATTTTGGTCATATTCCATATTTTTTCTTTGATGTACTTGTCGTACAGCTTTCATCAGATCAACTTCAAATTTAGACGATCGTCATCACAACAAATTGGAGATCTAAAGTTATTGAAGGATTACGTTTTAGCAAAACCGTCTGACCGTGGTGTGGCGTTAAAGTTTGATGAAACGCCATCAAAACACACGCTTCCATATTTCAGACATATTTTATCCAATTGAGTCCAAACTAGACACATACGACAAGAGTCGCCGCCAGAAGACATCGGTGCAGAAATTGTGACTTACAATCACAGCGCCCCCTGGTGGCAACAGGAAATGTCTTGTTTTTGGTACGTGTTATGTTTTTATGTACTACTCAGACAGCTTTCATCAGATCAACTTAAAAATTAGATGAGACTCTACAAAACAAGATGAAGATCTAAAGTTATCAATATTTAAACTTTTCATCATACCGTGTGACCGTGGTGAGGTCTCAAAGTTCGACTAAACGCCAATATAAGCGAGCTTCTGTAACTTAGACATATTTTGTCCAATCGACTCCAAACTACACATATAAGACAAGAGTCGCGACCGGAAGACATCTACCTAGAAATCATGACTTAAAAGGAAAGCGCCCCCTGGTGGCATCAGGAAATGTCTTGTTTTTGTACATCGTGCGCTTTGATTTATTTGTCGGAGAGCTTTCATCACATCAATTTAAAATTTAGACGGGTGGCATCACAACAAGATGGAGATCTAAAGTTATCAAAGAAACAACTTTTCGACACACCCTCTGACTGTGGCGGGGCGTCAAATCAGCTCACCATGACACACGAAAACGCTTAAAGGGGACATATTCGCTTTAAAGGGGACATATTATTTCCATTTCAACACAGTTGATATGGTTCCTTGGGGTCTTAATGAAATGTCTGTAAAATATTTTGGTAAAAATACCCCAAGGATAATTTAAAACAGCACCTTTTTACTCTGTCTAAAACAGACCTCCTCAGATCAACCTGTTTTGAGGGCTTTAATGTGCTCAAAAAGTTGTAGGAGTTTGCAGCAAATTCGAAGGCGGCTTAAATTTACGTATTCTGGAGTATTTTGAAAAGGGCGTGGCAAAATGGCTCAAGAGCGCCACCTACGGAAATGCCCCTCATTTAGCATTCACCGATCCTCAAAAAAAACATAGACTATTGTGTATCATGACTAGATGCACAAAAAAGTCCATCAGTGCATTATGAATAACGCAACAGGAAGCCCGGCAGTTTGACTTTAGTGGCCATTTTGGTCATATTCCATATTTTTTCTTTGATGTACTTGTCGTACAGCTTTCATCAGATCAACTTCAAATTTAGACGATCGTCATCACAACAAATTGGAGATCTAAAGTTATTGAAGGATTACGTTTTAGCAAAACCGTCTGACCGTGGTGTGGCGTTAAAGTTTGATGAAACGCCATCAAAACACAAGCTTCCATATTTCAGACATATTTTGTCCAATTGAGTCCAAACTAGACACATACGACAAGAGTCGCGACCAGAAGACATCGGTGCAGAAATTGTGACTTACAATCACAGCGCCCCTTGGTGGCAACAGGAAATGTCTTGTTTTTAAGACGTGTTATGTTTTTATGTACTACTCGGACAGCTTTCATCAGATCAACTTAAAAATTAGATGAGACTCTACAAAACAAGATGAAGATCTAAAGTTATCAATATTTAAACTTTTCATCATACCGTGTGACCGTGGTGAGGTCTCAAAGTTCGACTAAACGCCAATATAAGCGAGCTTCTGTAACTTAGACATATTTTGTCCAATCGACTACAAACTACACATATAAGACAAGAGTCGCGACCGGAAGACATCTACCTAGAAATCATGACTTAAAAGGAAAGCGCCCCCTGGTGGCATCAGGAAATGTCTTGTTTTTGTACATCGTGCGCTTTGATTTATTTGTCGGAGAGCTTTCATCACATCAATTTAAAATTTAGACGGGTGGCATCACAACAAGATGGAGATCTAAAGTTATCAAAGAAACAACTTTTCGACACACCGTCTGACTCTGGCGGGGCGTCAAATCAGCTCACCATGACACACGAAAACGCTTAAAGGGGACATATTCGCTTTAAAGGGGACATATTATTTCCATTTCACCACAGTTGATATGGTTCCTTGGGGTCTTAATGAAATGTCTGTAAAATATTTTGGTAAAAATACCCCAAGGATAATTTAAAAAAGCACCTTTTTACTCTGTCTAAAACAGACCTCCTCAGATCAACCTGTTTTGAGGGCTTTAATGTGCTCAAAAAGTTGTAGGAGTTTGCAGCAAATTCGAAGGCGGCTTAAATTTACGTATTCTGGAGTATTTTGAAAAGGGCGTGGCAAAATGTCTCAAGAGCGCCACCTACGGAAAAGCCCCTCATTTAGCATTCACCGATCCTCAAAAAAAACATAGACTATTGTGTATCATGACTAGATGCACAAAAAAGTCCATCAGTGCATTATGAATAACGCAACAGGAAGCCCGCCAGTTTGACTTTAGTGGACATTTTGGTCATCGTCCATATTTTTTCTTCGATGTACTTGTCGTACAGCTTTCATCAGATCAACTTCAAATTTAGATGATCGTCATCACAACAAATTGGAGATCTAAAGTTATTGAAGGATTACGTTTTAGCAAAACCGTCTGACCGTGGTGTGGCGTTAAAGTTTGATGAAACGCCATCAAAACACAAGGTTCCATATTTCAGACATAGTTTGTCCAATTGAGTCCAAACTAGACACATACGACAAGAGTCGCGACCAGAAGACATCACTGCAGAAATTGTGACTTAGAATCACAGCGCCCCCTGGTGGCAACAGGAAATGTCTTGTTTTTAAGACGGGTTATGTTTTTATGTACTACTCGGAGAGCTTTCATCAGATCAACTTAAAAATTAGATGACACTCTACAAAACAAGATGAAGATCTAAAGTTATCAATATTTAAACTTTTCATCATACCGTGTGACCGTGGTGAGGTCTCAAAGTTCGACTAAACGCCAATATAAGCGAGCTTCTGTAACTTAGACATATTTTGTCCAATCGACTCCAAACTACACATATAAGACAAGAGTCGAGACCGGAAGACATCTACCTAGAAATCATGACTTAAAAGGAAAGCGCCCCCTGGTGGCATCAGGAAATGTCTTGTTTTTGTACATCGTGCGCTTTGATTTATTTGTCGGAGAGCTTTCATCACATCAATTTAAAATTTAGACGGGTGGCATCACAACAAGATGGAGATCTAAAGTTATCAAAGAAACAACTTTTCGACACACCGTCTGACTGTGGCGGGGCGTCAAATCAGCTCACCATGACACACGAAAACGCTTAAAGGAGACAAATTCGCTTTAAAGGGGACATATTATTTCCATTTCACCACAGTTGATATGGTTCCTTGGGGTCTTAATGAAATGTCTGTAAAATATTTTGGTAAAAATACCCCAAGGATAATTTAAAACAGCACCTTTTTACTCTGTCTAAAACAGACCTCCTCAGATCAACCTGTTTTGAAGGCCCCGCCCCCCTCTCACCCCGCCCCCATCTTACCCCACCCCCTTTCACCCCTCTCATCCCTCCCCCTTCTCACCCCTCCCCCCTCTCATGGAGGTGTAGGACATGTGCTTGAATGTGTTCTCACTACAGAATGCATTCAACATCTATAGGGCAGATTATGGGCCTCGTGAAAATTTACGTATTCTGGGGTATTTGGAAATGGGTGTGGCAAAATGGCTCAACAGCGCCACCAACGGTGCTTTCCCTCATTAACGGAGAAACACCTCATTTAGCATTCACTGATCCGCACGAAATTGAAGACAGTTGTGTATCATCACCAGATGCACAAAAAACGCGCCGGAGCAATATGAAAAACGCAACAGGAAGCACGCCATTTTCGATTTCGTGGCCATTTTGGTCATATTCCATAATCTTTTACTTTGATATACTTCTCGTACAGCTTTCATCACATCAACTGAAAATTTAGACGAGTGTCATTACAACAAGATGGAGATCTAAAGTTATCAAAGAAACAACTTTTCGTCACACTGTCTGACTGTGGCGGGGCGTCACATCAGCTCGCCATGACACACGAAAACGCTTTAACTTCCGTGTTCATGGGTCCATCTCCATCAAACTACATGTGTGTATCATCAGCCCCCCTCCCTTGAAGATATTCAGATGGTTTTAAAGAATGGGCGTGGCAAAATGGCTCAACAGCGCCACCAACGGAGCTTCCCCTCATTTATGGAGAAACACCTCATTTAGAATTCACTGATCCTCACGAAATTGAAGACAGTTGTGTATCATCACCAGATGCACAAAAAACGCGCTCGGAGCAATTGGAAAAACGCAACAGGAACCCCGCCATTTTCGATTTGGACCATATTCCATGTTTTTTATTTACAAGTACTTCTTGGAGAGCTTTCATCAGATCAACTGAAAATTTAGACGAGTGTCATCACAACAAGATGGAGATCTAAAGTTATTGAAAGATCAATTTTTCGCCACACCGTGTGACCGTGGCGAGGCGTCAAAATGTGACTAAACACCATCAAAACACAAGCTTCTGTATCTTGGACATATTTGGTCCAATCGAGTTCAAACTACACATGTAAGACAAGAAGCGCGACCTGATGACATCAACAAAGACACCATGACTTAAAATCATAGCGCCACCTGCTGGCTACAGGAAGTGAAGCGTTTATCTTGCAGCAGTGCGCAAATGCATGCAACGCTGAGACGAGCGCTTGGTCATCGAACGTTCTCTCTTCCCCGACCGCAACAGACTTGAAATTGCCTGTGCTCGGGCCCGTTAGTGCTACAACGTAGCCCTAGTTAGGGCCCGAGCACCGAATGGTGAGAGGCCCTATTGAATCTGTAAGGATTTTTATTATTATTATTATTATTAGGGCCCGAGCACCGAAATCGGTGAGAGGACCTATTGAAATTGAAAAGATTATTATTAGGGCCCGAGCACCGAAATCGGTGAGAGGACCTATTGAAATTGAAAAGATTATTATTATTATTATTTTTCTTCGCTCAGTGAATTGGCTTTTTGAGGGCTTTAACGTGCTCAAAAAGTTTCTAAAGTGTACAGTAAATTACAAATGTGCGCAAGTTTACGTTTTCTGAAGTATTTTGAAAAGGGCGTGGCAAAATGGCTCAAGAGCGCCACCTACGGAAAAGCCCCTCATTTAGCATTCACCGATCCTCAAAAAAAACATAGACTATTGTGTATCATGAGTAGATGCACAAAAAAGTCCATCAGTGCATTATGAATAACGCAACAGGAAGCCCGCCAGTTTGACTTTAGTGGCCATTTTGGTCATATTCCATATTTTTTCTTTGATGTACTTGTCGTACAGCTTTCATCAGATCAACTTCAAATTTAGACGATCGTCATCACAACAAAGTGGAGATCTAAAGTTATTGAAGGATTACGTTTTAGCAAAACCGTCTGACCGTGGTGTGGCGTTAAAGTTTGATGAAACGCCATCAAAACACAAGCTTCCATATTTCAGACATATTTTGTCCAATTGAGTCCAAACTAGACACATACGACAAGAATCGCGACCAGAAGACATCGGTGCAGAAATTGTGACTTACAATCACAGCGCCCCCTGGGGGCAACAGGAAATGTCTTGTTTTTAAGACGTGTTATGTTTTTATGTACTACTCGGAGAGCTTTCATCAGATCAACTTAAAAATTAGATGAGACTCTACAAAACAAGATGAAGATCTAAAGTTATCAATATTTAAACTTTTCATCACACCGTGTGACCGTGGTGAGGTCTCAAAGTTCGACTAAACGCCAATATAAGCAAGCTTCTGTAACTTAGACATATTTTGTCCAATCGACTCCAAACTACACATATAAGACAAGAGTCGCGACCGGAAGACATCTACCTAGAAATCATGACTTAAAAGGAAAGCGCCCCCTGGTGGCATCAGGAAATGTCTTGTTTTTGTACATCGTGCGCTTTGATTTATTTGTCGGAGAGCTTTCATCACATCAATTTAAAATTTAGACGGGTGGCATCACAACAAGATGGAGATCTAAAGTTATCAAAGAAACAACTTTTCGACACACCGTCTGACTGTGGCGGGGCGTCAAATCAGCTCACCATGACACACGAAACCGCTTAAAGGGGACATATTCGCTTTAAAGGGGACATATTATTTCCATTTCAACACAGTTGATATGGTTCCTTGGGGTCTTAATGAAATGTCTGTAAAATATTTTGGTAAAAATACCCCAAGGATAATTTAAAACAGCACCTTTTTACTCTGTCTAAAACAGACCTCCTCAGATCAACCCGCCCCCATCTTACCCCACCCCCTTTCACCCCTCTCATCCCTCCCCCTTCTCACCCCTCCCCCCTCTCATGGAGGTGTAGGACATGTGCTTGAATGTGTTCTCACTACAGAATGCATTCAACATCTATAGGGCAGATTATGGGCCTCGTGAAAATTTACGTAATCTGGGGTATTTGGAAATGGGTGTGGCAAAATGGCTCAACAGCGCCACCAACGGTGCTTTCCCTCATTTACGGAGAAACACCTCATTTAGCATTCACTGATCCGCACGAAATTGAAGACAGTTGTGTATCATCACCAGATGCACAAAAAACGCGCTCGGAGCAATATGAAAAACGCAACAGGAAGCACGCCATTTTCGATTTCGTGGCCATTTTGGTCATATTCCATAATCTTTTACTTTGATATACTTCTCGTACAGCTTTCATCACATCAACTGAAAATTTAGACGAGCGTCATCACAACAAGATGGAGATCTACAGTTATCAAAGAAACAACTTTTCGTCACACTGTCTGACTGTGGCGGGGCGTCACATCAGCTCGCCATGACACACAAAAACGCTTTAACTTCCGTGTTCATGGGTCCATCTCCCTCAAACTACATGTGTGTATCATCAGCCCCCCTCCCTTGAAGATATTCAGATGGTTTTAAAGAATGGGCGTGGCAAAATGGCTCAACAGCGCAACCAACGGAGCTTCCCCTCATTTATGGAGAAACACCTCATTTAGAATTCACTGATCCTCACGAAATTGAAGACAGTTGTGTATCATCACCAGATGCACAAAAAACGCGCTCGGAGCAATTTGAAAAACGCAACAGGAACCCCGCCATTTTATATTTGGACCATATTCCATGTTTTTTATTTTCAAGTACTTCTTGAAAATAAAAAACTAGTGTCATCACAACAAGATGGAGATCTAAAGTTATTGAAAGATCAATTTTTCGCCACACCGTGTGACCGTGGCGAGGCGTCAAAATGTGACTAAACGCCATCAAAGCACAAGCTTCTGTATCTTGGACATATTTGGTCCAATCGAGTTCAAACTACACATGTAAGACAAGAAGCGCGACCTGATGACATCAACAAAGACACCATGACTTAAAATCATAGCGCCACCTGCTGGCTACAGGAAGTGAAGCGTTTATATCGCAGCAGTGCGCAAATGCATGCAACGCTGAGACGAGCGCTTGGTCATCGAACGTTCTCTCTTCCCCGACCGCAACAGACTTGAAATTGCCTGTGCTCGGGCCCGTTAGTGCTACAACGTAGCCCTAGTTATTATTATTTTTCTTAGCTTAAATGAATTGGCTTTTTGAGGGCTTTAATGTGCTCAAAAAGTTGTAGGAGTTTGCAGTAAATTCGAAGGCGGCGTAAAATTACGTATTCTGGAGTATTTTGAAAAGGGCGTGGCAAAATGGCTCAAGAGCGCCACCTACGGAAAAGCCCCTCATTTAGCATTCACCGATCCTCAAAAAAAACAAAGATTATTGTGTATCATGACTAGATGCACAAAAAAGTCCATCAGTGCATTATGAATAACGCAACAGGAAGCCCGCCAGTTTGACTTTAGTGGCCATTTTGGTCATATTCCATATTTTTTCTTTGATGTACTTGTCGTACAGCTTTCATCAGATCAACTTCAAATTTAGACGATCGTCATCACAACAAATTGGAGATCTAAAGTTATTGAAGGATTACGTTTTAGCAAAACCGTCTGACCGTGGTGTGGCGTTAAAGTTTGATGAAACGCCATCAAAACACAAGCTTCCATATTTCAGACATATTTTGTCCAATTGAGTCCAAACTAGACACATACGACAAGAGTCGCCACCAGAAGACATCGGTGCAGAAATTGTGACTTACAATCACAGCGCCCCCTGGTGGCAACAGGAAATGTCTTGTTTTTGGTACGTGTTATGTTTTTATGTACTACTCAGACAGCTTTCATCAGATCAACTTAAAAATTAGATGAGACTCTGCAAAACATGATGAAGATCTAAAGTTATCAATATTTAAACTTTTCATCATACCGTGTGACCGTGGTGAGGTCTCAAAGTTCGACTAAACGCCAATATAAGCGAGCTTCTGTAACTTAGACATATTTTGTCCAATCGACTCCAAACTACACATATAAGACAAGAGTCGCGACTGAAAGACATCTACCTAGAAATCATGACTTAAAAGGAAAGCGCCCCCTGGTGGCATCAGGAAATGTCTTGTTTTGGTCATCTTACTCTTTGATGTATTTCCCTCCAGCCACTTTACTAAACCATGTCAAACTGTGTCAAATTGGTCTCAAGATATTGATAATGTAGGCATAACATTATTGTGACTTTTCATCATGCAGATTGTTAATGGCGTGGCATCAAAGTTCATCAGCTCACCATGACCCATGAAACCCATTTTAACAGAGTTACCCTGAACGCAGCATGAGACCGCTTTCGGTTTGTTACGTCTCACACTTGGATGTATTTCTCCTCATTCACTTTGCTAAACCATGTCAAACTGTGTCACATGGGTCTCAATATATTGATAATGTAGGCATAACATTGCTGTGAGTTTTCATCATGCGGATTATTCATAGCTTTGCAGCAGACTTCTTCAACTCGCCATGACAAACGAAGCTGCATTTAACACAGCTGCAAGTGAACGCCTCATGAGACTCTGAAAAAAGTTACGTCGTCACAAGCTGCGGAGCTGTGTATCACGAAGAACCGGAGAACGGTTGGCGAGTCTGGATGAGAGGACGGCGGCGGAGTCACTGTGGACGTTGTTCGCTCAGCAGGTTAGAGTGTGGGACGCTCTCAAAGCTTTTTTCCCCCGTCCGTCGTGTCTTTTCCTGTGTGAACTCTGCCGCTCTCAACAGCAGCACTGGCTATGAGCTAGCTCCTGCTAGCTCCAACGAAGCATCTCTCAACTGCTACGTAAGTTAAACGGACACTTCTGACTGACTGACTGACTCTGATGATAAGCAAAAGAGACACTGTGGACTGACTTTGCAGAGTCAATTCCGTAGCGACATTGAGACTGCATGCTGGTGCACGTGTGATGTGTTGTACTGCATTTGTTTGATCTGTTTACTAATACTAGCTCTAATAAATACTGTATAAATTATATTTTGCTCCTGAATTGAACTGTGTTAAAGGGGTTCACATGGAAAATATATTTTCAATTATGTAAAGGGTGATTTTTGTTACTATTATACTAATGGAGATTTAGCACTTGATACACATTGTAAGAGCAGCTGTTCAAAGGAGCACTACGTCTTTTAAGGCTCTTTATTCAGAGTCACGGTGTTGATGTCCTGTCACGTGTTACAGTGAAAAATAACCGTGTCTCCCACCTTCAGTATTTAAATCGTTAATCTCAGACAGACTTCACTGAATTCTTTTGTTAAATATGAGTAAGTCATAGCCTTGTAACTTTACTAGAACAGACAGTGTCATACAGAGTTGTAGGCTTATATGCACTACCTATTTCCTAATCTGAAATGATTATGCTCTGATTAACTTTGAACTAATATTTTATTTTTACCATTTAAAAGTCTGTTAATTACTTAACCTGGCCCATGTATGACTTTACATATCTGTGTATTGGTTTCATGTTCCTCTAGAAGGTCCAACTTGACACACAACTTGAATCCAACCAGACTGAACACTGACTCCAGGTACAGACCTGATCTCATTACTTAAAAACAATCAAAGTATTGCACATAATACATAATGTATTAAATTATAATGCAATACTTTTAATGTGAAATAGCTCCATTAAAAACATTCATTGTCATGGTAGTGCACGTTTTAATCCAAAAGCATATTCAAATACACAGTTGAATATCCACAGAAAATAAGATTACACACTTTGTTCATATGTAACTCTTCCTCTACAATAATGACGATCACTTTCATGTTTCCTATCATTTTATTAGGGACAGACGAGCCTGAAGGACACAGCTGTGATGACCATGTTCTGTCTCTTATGGCAAAGCAGAAATATAAAACACTGGCTTCTTATCTAAAGTGTATCAAATCAGATCTCCACCATGTTGCTGCTGAGGACATCAGGTGCTGCAGTTCTTCATCTATGAAGAGAAAAAACGCACTGTTAAAGAATGTTTTGTGTTGTGTATAAAGCACAACAGATTTCAGATAGAACTGTTGTACTGTGGTCTTGGTTTATATCCTCATGGTGAAATGTACATATTTTAAGTCCCTTCTGATAAAAGTGCTGAAAGAAATACAACATTGTACAAATACATAAAATGTCTTTCTACCTCATCAGTACTATTCAAGGTGATAATCTCCCACAGACCTATTGATAACAGTCCAAATCAAGTCTTTCCACTTCTCTCAGTGTGAAAACATAATTCTATAATTAATTTGAGAACTGTTTACAACACTGATGTGTGGAGATTAAAATCATACCTAAACTGTCTAATTCACTGTAAAACTCCATGACATTCGCAGGCCATCTGTAGTTAAGGGAGCAACGCATGGAGTGATGTGTAGATTACTAGTTAGATGATGCATGAGGAGAGGCTGTGGTCGAGTGGCAGAAACTTGGACTATGGGCAGAGAAGGTCTCTGGTCCGTCTTTGGTTCGACTCCATGGAGAGACAACAAAAGTCGAACCTGGATTGATCTGTCCAAAAATCCAAGAGTCTCCCTACCCTCTCTAGTGCCCATGAGCAAGGCACCTCACTCCCCCAACATCTGCTCCCCCGAGCGCCGTACATGGTCGCTCACTGCTCTGTGTGTCCTGCACCAGATGGGTAAAAAGCAGCGATTAAATTTCCCTACCTGCATGAGTGTGCCTTTGCATGTCTGTGCATGTGTTTGGGATGAATAAATGGATTTTAATCTTAATCTTTTAATCTTAATCAGTTGTCTTCCAGTTGACCAGCATGAAGCTGCAGATCTCCACCATGTTGCTGCTGGGGACATCAGGAGCTGCATTAATGAGGAGCAGAAGCGTACTGTTATGAATGTTTTGTGTTGTTTATGAAGCACTACTTATTTCAGCTAGAACCGATGTACTAGGGTCTGGGTTTGTATCCTAATGGTTAAATGCACATACTTTAAATCGCTTTTGATAAAACGTGACAAAGAAATACAACATTGTACACATAGATAAAATGTCTTTCTACCTCATCTGTAATATTCAAGGTGATGATCTCCCACAGAGCTGTTGATAACAGTCCACATCAAGTCTCTCCACTTCCCTCAGTGTGAAAACATAATTATATAATTAATTGGAGAAGTGTTTACAACACTGATGTGTGGACATTATAATGTTATCACTACTGTCTAATTCACTCTACAACTCCATGCCAGACTAAATAAACAATGTGAAAATAGTAATGGCGGATATACCATCCTGTATCAGAATATTGGTGAAACAGTTACTATCACATGAAACGTACACGTGTAGCGTATTGATAGTAACTCATTAAAAAAAATAATGTCACAACCAAAACAAGACTGTCGAGTTATCTTGCTTCAATCTGTTCATTAGACGTGATAAATAAACGGTAACTTTTGTAACAATTACATATTACAAAAAACTTGAGGCATGTAAGCATATGATGATAGATAAAGCAATAGGTTATGTTGGATAGTTTCAAGGTTACTTACCTCTAGTTCAGCACCAGCGGCTGGCCAGAAGAAGTGGAGCGATCTTCCTTGCCGCACAGGGCAAACGCAGGCAATGTGGAGACGAGCGCTTGGTCATCGAACGTTCTCTCTTCCCCGACCGCAACAGACTTGAAATTGCCTGTGCTCGGGCCCGTTAGTGCTACAACGTAGCCCTAGTTATTATTATTATTATTATTTTTCTTAGCTTAAATGAATTGGCTTTTTGACGGCTTTAATGTGCTCAAAAAGTTGTAGGAGTTTGCAGTAAATTCGAAGGCGGCGAAAAATTTTGTATTCTGGAGTATTTTGAAAAGGGCGTGGCAAAATGGCTCAAGAGCGCCACCTACGGAAAAGCCCCTCATTTAGCATTCACCGATCCTCAAAAAAAACAAAGACTATTGTGTATCATGAGTAGATGCACAAAAAAGTCCATCAGTGCATTATGAATAACGCAACAGGAAGCCCGCCAGTTTAACTTTAGTGGCCATTTTGGTCATATTCCATATTTTTTCTTTGATGTACTTGTCGTACAGCTTTCATCAGATCAACTTCAAATTTAGACGATCGTCATCACAACAAATTGGAGATCTAAAGTTATTGAAGGATTACGTTTTAGCACAACCGTCTGACCGTGGTGTGGCGTTAAAGTTTGATGAAACGCCATCAAAACACAAGCTTCCATATTTCAGACATATTTTGTCCAATTGAGTCCAAACTAGACACATACGACAAGAGTCGCCACCAGAAGACAACGGTGCAGAAATTGTGACTTACAATCACAGCGCCCCCTGGTGGCAACAGGAAATGTCTTGTTTTTGGTACGTGTTATGTTTTTATGTACTACTCAGACAGCTTTCATCAGATCAACTTAAAAATTAGATGAGACTCTACAAAACAAGATGAAGATCTAAAGTTATCAATATTTAAACTTTTCATCATACCGTGTGACCGTGGTGAGGTCTCAAAGTTCGACTAAACGCCAATATAAGCGAGCTTCTGTAACTTAGACATATTTTGTCCAATCGACTCCAAACTACACATATAAGACAAGAGTCGCGACCGGAAGACATCTACCTAGAAATCATGACTTAAAAGGAAAGCGCCCCCTGGTGGCATCAGGAAATGTCTTGTTTTGGTCATCTTACTCTTTGATGTATTTCCCTCCAGCCACTTTACTAAACCATGTCAAACTGTGTCAAATTGGTCTCAAGATATTGATAATGTAGGCATAACATTATTGTGACTTTTCATCATGCAGATTGTTAATGGCGTGGCATCAAAGTTCATCAGCTCACCATGACCAATGAAACCCATTTTAACAGAGTTACCATGAACGCAGCATGAGACCGCTTTCGGTTTGTTACGTCTCACACTTGGATGTATTTCTCCTCATTCACTTTGCTAAACCATGTCAAACTGTGTCACATGGGTCTCAATATATTGATAATGTAGGCATAACATTGCTGTGAGTTTTCATCATGTGGATTAATCATAGCTTTGCAGCAGACTTCTTCAACTCGCCATGACAAACGAAGCTGCATTTAACACAGCTGCAAGTGAACGCCTCATGAGACTCTGAAAAAAGTTACGTCGTCACAAGCTGCGGAGCTGTGTATCACGAAGAACCGGAGAACGGTTGGCGAGTCTGGATGAGAGGACGGCGGCGGAGTCACTGTGGACGTTGTTCGCTCAGCAGGTTAGAGTGTGGGACGCACTCAAAGCTTTTTTCCCCTCTCCCGTTGTGTCTTTTCCTGTGTGAACTCTGCCGCTCTCAACAGCAGCACTGGCTATGAGCTAGCTCCTGCTAGCTCCAACGAAGCATCTCTCAACTGCTACGTAAGTTAAACGGACACTTCTGACTGACTGTGATGATAAGCAAAAGAGACACTGTGGATGTGTGATGTGTTGTACTGCATTTGTTTGATCTGTTTACTAATACTAGCTCTAATAAATACTGTATAAATTATATTTTGCTCCTGAATTGAACTGTGTTAAAGGGGTTCACATGGAAAATATATGTTCAATTATGTAAAGGTTGATTTTTGTTACTATTATACTAATGGAGATTTAGCACTTGCTACACATTGTAAGAGCAGCTGTTCAAAGGAGCACTACGTCTTTTAAGGCTCTTTATTCAGAGTCACGGTGTTGATGTCCTGTCACGTGTTACAGTGAAAAATAACCGTGTCTCCCACCTTCAGTATTTAAATCGTTAATCTCAGACAGACTTCACTGAATTCTTTTGTTAAATATGAGTAAGTCATAGCCTTGTAACTTTACTAGAACAGACAGTGTCATACAGAGTTGTGGGCTTATATGCACTACCTATTTCCTAATCTGAAATGATTATGCTCTGATTAACTTTGAACTAATATTTTATTTTTACCATTTAAAAGTCTGTTAATTACTTAACCTGGCCCATGTATGACTTTACATATCTGTGTATTGGTTTCATGTTCCTCTAGAAGGTCCAACTTGACACACAACTTGCATCCAACCAGACTGAACACTGACTCCAGGTACAGACCTGATTTCATTACTTAAAAACAATCAAAGTATTGCACATAATACATAATGTATTAAATTATAATGCAATACTTTTAATGTGAAATAGCTCCATTAAAACCATTCATTGTCATGGTAGTGCACGTTTTAATCCAAAAGCATATTCAAATACACAGTTGAATATCCACAGAAAATAAGATTACACACTTTGTTCATATGTAACTCTTCCTCTACAATAATGACGATCACTTTCATGTTTCCTATCATTTTATTAGGGACAGACGAGCCTGAAGGACACAGCTGTGATGACCATGTTCTGTCTCTTATGGCAAAGCAGAAATATAAAACACTGGGTTCTTATCTAAAGTGTATCAAATCAGATCTCCACCATGTTGCTGCTGAGGACATCAGGTGCTGCAGTTCTTCATCTATGAAGAGAAAAAACGCACTGTTAAAGAATGTTTTGTGTTGTGTATAAAGCACAACAGATTTCAGATAGAACTGTTGTACTGTGGTCTTGGTTTATATCCTCATGGTGAAATGTACATATTTTAAGTCCCTTCTGATAAAAGTGCTGAAAGAAATACAACATTGTACAAATACATAAAATGTCTTTCTACCTCATCAGTACTATTCAAGGTGATAATCTCCCACAGACCTATTGATAACAGTCCAAATCAAGTCTTTCCACTTCTCTCAGTGTGAAAACATAATTCTATAATTAATTTGAGAACTGTTTACAACACTGATGTGTGGAGATTAAAATCATACCTAAACTGTCTAATTCACTGTAAAACTCCATGACATTCGCAGGCCATCTGTAGTTAAGGGAGCAACGCATGGAGTGATGTGTAGATTACTAGTTTGATGATGCATGAGGAGAGGCGGTGGTCGAGTGGCAGAAACTTGGACTATGGGCAGAGAAGGTCTCTGGTTCGTCTTTGGTTCGACTCCATGGAGAGACAACAAAAGTCGAACCTGGATTGATCTGTCCAAAAATCCAAGAGTCTCCCTACCCTCTCTAGTGCCCATGAGCAAGGCACCTCACTCCCCTAACATCTGCTCCCCCGAGCGCCGTACATGGTCGCTCACTGCTCTGTGTGTCCTGCACCAGATGGGTAAAAAGCAGCGATTAAATTTCCCTACCTGCATGAGTGTGCCTTTGCATGTCTGTGCATGTGTTTGGGATGAATAAATGGATTTTAATCTTAATCTTTGAATCTTAATCAGTTGTCTTCCAGTTGACCAGCATGAAGCTGCAGATTTCCACCATGTTGCTGCTGGGGACATCAGGAGCTGCATTAATGAGGAGCAGAAGCGTACTGTTATGAATGTTTTGTGTTGTTTATGAAGCACTACTTATTTCAGCTAGAACCGATGTACTAGGGTCTGGGTTTGTATCCTAATGGTTAAATGCACATACTTTAAATCGCTTTTGATAAAACGTGACAAAGAAATACAACATTGTACACATAGATAAAATGTCTTTCTACCTCATCTGTAATATTCAAGGTGATGATCTCCCACAGAGCTGTTGATAACAGTCCACATCAAGTCTCTCCACTTCCCTCAGTGTGAAAACATAATTATATAATTAATTGGAGAAGTGTTTACAACACTGATGTGTGGACATTATAATGTTATCACTACTGTCTAATTCACTCTACAACTCCATGACAGACTAAATAAACGATGTGAAAATAGTAATGGCGGATATACCATCCTGTATCAGAATATTGGTGAAACAGTTACTATCACATGAAACGTACACGTGTAGCGTATTGATAGTAACTCATTAAAAAAAATAATGTCACAACCAAAACAAGACTGTGGAGTTATCTTGCTTCAATCTGTTCATTAGACGTGATAAATAAACGGTAACTTTTATAACAATTACATATTACAAAAAACTTGAGGCATGTAAGCATATGATGATAGATAAAGCAATAGGTTATGTTGGATAGTTTCAAGGTTACTTACCTCTAGTTCAGCACCAGCGGCTGGCCAGAAGAAGTGGAGCGATCTTCCTTGCCGCACAGGGCAAACGCAGGCAATGTGGAGACGAGCGCTTGGTCATCGAACGTTCTCTCTTCCCCGACCGCAACTGACTTGAAATTGCCTGTGCTCGGGCCCGTTAGTGCTACAACGTAGCCCTAGTTAGGGCCCGAGCACCGAATGGTGAGAGGCCCTATTGAATCTGTAAGGATTTTTATTATTATTAGGGCCCGAGCACCGAATGGTGAGAGGCCCTATTGAATCTGTAAGGATTTTTATTATTATTATTAGGGCCCGAGCACCGAATGGTGAGAGGCCCTATTGAATCTGTAAGGATTTTTATTAGGGCCCGAGCACCGAATGGTGAGAGGCCCTATTGAATCTGTAAGGATTTTTATTATTATTATTATTATTATTATTATTATTATTATTATTATTATTTCCATTTGGGGGGCTTTTTCAGGGTCTAGACATGCTCAAAAAGTTATGAAACTTTGCAGGAAATTCAAGGTCTGCGGATATTTTAGTATTCTGGAGTAATTGGAATTGGGCGTGGCAAAATGGCTCTACAGCGCCCCCTGGAACCAGCCCCTAGGTTTCCACATAACGGATTTTCATCAAAATCTGGATATAGGTGTATCGTGACCAGTCATGAAAAAAGTCTCATGGAGCATTATGAAAAACGCAACAGGAAGTCCGCCATTTTGCTTTTAGTGGCCATTTTGGCAATATCCCACATTTTTACTTTTACGTACTTGTCCCAGGGCTTTCATCAGATCAACTTCAAATTCAGATGAGTGTCATCACAACAAGATGGAGATAAAAAATGATTGAGGGATTTTTTTTTTATCACACCGTGTGACCGTGGCATGGCGTTAAAAATTGGTTACACGCCATCAAAACACGGGCATCTGTATCTCGGACATACATGTTCCAATCAAGTCCAAACTAGACATGTAAGACAATAGTCCCCGCCTGATGACATCTATGCATAAATGATGACTTAAAACCGCAGCGCCCCCTGGTGGCAACAGGAAATGTCTTGTTTTTTGCTTGTCTTACACTTGGATGAATTTCTCCTCATCCACTGACCTCAACCATGTCAAACTGTATCAAATGGGTCCCAAGACATTGACAATGAAGACATAAGATTACCGTGACTTTTTCGTCAAACGCCATATGAATGGCGTGGCATTAAAGTTCATCAACTCGCCGTGAAACACGAAATTGCTGTAACTTCAGTGTTCATGATTCTATCTCTCTCAAACTACATGTGTGTAACAACAGCCCCCCCCTGAAGATATTCATATGGTTTTAAGAAATGGGCGTGGCAAAAAAACTGACCAGCGCCCCCTATAGGGCAACCCCGGCACTACGATGGCCGACATTTATACAAATCTATCGGGACATGTGTCGTTTCATAACAAACAAAAAAATATCTTGGATAGGTATGCTTGACCAAACAGGGAGGCCGCCATTTTGGATTAAGTGGCCATTTTTTTTCCATATTCCACATTTTTACTTGATGCACTTGTCCCAGGGCTTTCATCAGATTAACTTCAAATTAAGATCAGTGCCATCACAACAAGATGGAGATAAAAAGTGATTAAGAGATTGACCTTTCGTCACACCGTGTGACCGTGGCGTGGCGTCTTGAGTTTGATTAAACGCCATCAAAACACGAGGTTCTGTATCTCGGACATACATTGTCCAATCGAGTCCAAACTAGACATGTAAGACAAGGGTGCCATCCTGATGACATCTACACAGAAATTATGACTTGAAATTACAGCGCCCCCTGGTGGCTACAGGAAGTGACATGTTTTATACTTTGATGAACTGCTCCTGGCTGATTTACAATATACAGCTCAAATCAGATCAGTCAAGTCATTAGATCATGGTCAGAATTGTGATGTTTCCTCAAACCGTGTAAACATTGATGTGCGGCGAAGGATTTTCCTTCGCCAAAGGACAAGATGTTATCATAACTCCACTGTGCATTGTCCTATCACTACAAAACTTCTGTCACATGGTCAGAGTCCAAGCCTGAACAGCTCTATGTGTCAATATTTCCTCAGTGTCATAGCGCCACCTACTGATTCGCCAGGAAACAGGAAGTACTTTGTTAATCCACTCTGCATTATCCAACCGGCTCCAAACTACTGACCTATGATCACAATACTGATCTGAACAGCTCCACATATAAATATTAGTTCAGGGTCATAGCGCCACCTACTGATCAGTGTGAAAATTAAGTTGTGTTAACATTGTCCAATTGACACAAAATTGCTCACGCTACATCAGAGCGCCTACATGAACAGATATATATGTCTGTGCGTAATAATAGTGATGGTGCCACCTACTGGCAAACCTACTGCCGCAGAGCGCAAAACGCATGCAACGTGGAGAAGTGCATGCTCGATCGATGATGTGCGCTTGGTCATCGATCGCTCTCTCCACCGACCGCAACAGGCTTCAACGTGCGGGTGCTCGGGCCCGCAAGTGCTACAACGTAGCCCTAGTTAGGGCCCGAGCACCGAATGGTGAGAGGCCCTATTGAATCTGTAAGGATTTTTATTATTATTATTATTATTATTATTAGGGCCCGAGCACCGAATGGTGAGAGGCCCTATTGAATCTGTAAGGATTTTTATTATTATTATTATTATTATTATTATTATTATTATTATTTCCCTTTGGGGGGCTTTTTCAGGGTCTAGACATGCTCAAAAAGTTATGAAACTTTGCAGGAAATTCAAGGTCTGCGGATATTTTAGTATTCTGGAGTAATTGGAATTGGGCGTGGCAAAATGGCTCTACAGCGCCCCCTGGAACCAGCCCTTAGGTTTCCACATAACGGATTTTCATCAAAATCTGGTTATAGGTGTATCGTGGCCAGTCATGAAAAAAAGTCTCATGGAGCATTATGAAAAACGCAACAGGAAGTCCGCCATTTTGCTTTTAGTGGCCATTTTGGCAATATCCCACATTTTTACTTTTACGTACTTGTCCCAGGGCTTTCATCAGATCAACTTCAAATTCAGATGAGTGTCATCACAACAAGATGGAGATAAAAAATGATTGAGGGATTTTTTTTTTATCACACCGTGTGACCGTGGCATGGCGTTAAAAATTGGTTACACGCCATCAAAACACGGGCATCTGTATCTCGGACATACATGTTCCAATCAAGTCCAAACTAGACATGTAAGACAATAGTCCCCGCCTGATGACATCTATGCATAAATGATGACTTAAAACCGCAGCGCCCCCTGGTGGCAACAGGAAATGTCTTGTTTTTTGCTTGTCTTACACTTGGATGAATTTCTCCTCATCCACTGACCTCAACCATGTCAAACTGTATCAAATGGGTCCCAAGACATTGACAATGAAGACATAAGATTACCGTGACTTTTCGTCAAACGCCATATGAATGGCGTGGCATTAAAGTTCATCAACTCGCCGTGAAACACGAAATTGCTGTAACTTCAGTGTTCATGATTCTATCTCTCTCAAACTACATGTGTCTAACAACAGCCCCCCCCTGAAGATATTCATATGGTTTTAAGAAATGGGCGTGGCAAAAAAACTGACCAGCGCCCCCTATAGGGCAACCCCGGCACTACGATGGCCGACATTTATACAAATCTATCGGGACATGTGTCGTTTCATAACAAACAAAAAAATATCTTGGATAGGTATGCTTGACCAAACAGGGAGGCCGCCATTTTGGATTAAGTGGCCATTTTTTTTCCATATTCCACATTTTTACTTGATGCACTTGTCCCAGGGCTTTCATCAGATTAACTTCAAATTAAGATCAGTGCCATCACAACAAGATGGAGATAAAAAGTGATTAAGAGATTGACCTTTCGTCACACCGTGTGACCGTGGCGTGGCGTCTTGAGTTTGATTAAACGCCATCAAAACACGAGGTTCTGTATCTCGGACATACATTGTCCAATCGAGTCCAAACTACACATGTAAGACAAGGGTGCCATCCTGATGACATCTACACAGAAATTATGACTTGAAATTACAGCGCCCCCTGGTGGCTACAGGAAGTGACATGTTTTATACTTTGATGAACTGCTCCTGGCTGATTTACAATATACAGCTCAAATCAGATCAGTCAAGTCATTAGATTATGGTCAGAATTGTGACGTTTCCTCAAACCGTGTAAACATTGATGTGCGGCGAAGGATTTTCCTTCGCCAAAGGACACAATGTTATCATAACTCCACTGTGCATTGTCCTATCACTACAAAACTTCTGTCACATGGTCAGAGTCCAAGCCTGAACAGCTCTATGTGTCAATATTTCCTCAGTGTCATAGCGCCACCTACTGATTCGCCAGGAAACAGGAAGTACTTTGTTAATCCACTCTGCATTATCCAACCGGCTCCAAACTACTGACCTATGATGACAATACTGATCTGAACAGCTCCACATATAAATATTAGTTCAGGGTCATAGCGCCACCTACTGATCAGTGTGAAAATTAAGTTGTGTTAACATTGTCCAATTGACACAAAATTGCTCACGCTACATCAGAGCGCCTACATGAACAGATATATATGTCTGTGCGTAATAATAGTGATGGCGCCACCTACTGGCAAACCTACTGCCGCAGAGCGCAAAACGCATGCAACGTGGAGAAGTGCATGCTCGATCGATGATGTGCGCTTGGTCATCGATCGCTCTCTCCACCGACCGCAACAGGCTTCAACGTGCGGGTGCTCGGGCCCGCAAGTGCTACAACGTAGCCCTAGTTATTATTATTATTATTATTATTTCCCTTTGGGGGGCTTTTTCAGGGTCTAGACATGCTCAAAAAGTTATGAAACTTTGCAGGAAATTCAAGGTCTGCGGATATTTTTGTATTCTGGAGTAATTGGAATTGGGCGTGGCAAAATGGCTCTACAGCGCCCCCTGGAACCAGCCCCTAGGTTTCCACATAACGGATTTTCATCAAAATCTGGATATAGGTGTATCGTGACCAGTCATGAAAAAAAGTCTCATGGAGCATTATGAAAAACGCAACAGGAAGTCTGCCATTTTGCTTTTAGTGGCCATTTTGGCAATATCCCACATTTTTACTTTTACGTACTTGTCCCAGGGCTTTCATCAGATCAACTTCAAATTCAGATGAGTGTCATCACAACAAGATGGAGATAAAAAATGATTGAGGGATTTTTTTTTTATCACACCGTGTGACCGTGGCATGGCGTTAAAAATTGGTTACACGCCATCAAAACACGGGCATCTGTATCTCGGACATACATGTTCCAATCAAGTCCAAACTAGACATGTAAGACAATAGTCCCCGCCTGATGACA
Organism: Platichthys flesus; assembly: GCF_949316205.1. Lineage (NCBI taxonomy): Eukaryota > Metazoa > Chordata > Actinopteri > Pleuronectiformes > Pleuronectidae > Platichthys > Platichthys flesus. The sequence goes on along the minus strand of NC_084965.1, from coordinate 19,259,059 downwards.
TCTATGCATAAATGATGACTTAAAACCGCAGCGCCCACTGGTGGCAACAGGAAATGTCTTGTTTTTTGCTTGTCTTACACTTGGATGAATTTCTCCTCATCCACTGACCTCAACCATGTCAAACTGTATCAAATGGGTCCCAAGACATTGACAATGAAGACATAAGATTACCGTGACTTTTCGTCAAACGCCATATGAATGGCGTGGCATTAAAGTTCATCAACTCGCCGTGAAACACGAAATTGCTGTAACTTCAGTGTTCATGATTCTATCTCTCTCAAACTACATGTGTGTAACAACAGCCCCCCCCTGAAGATATTCATATGGTTTTAAGAAATGGGCGTGGCAAAAAAACTGACCAGCGCCCCCTATAGGGCAACCCCGGCACTACGATGGCCGACATTTATACAAATCTATCGGGACATGTGTCGTTTCATAACAAACAAAAAAATATCTTGGATAGGTATGCTTGACCAAACAGGGAGGCCGCCATTTTGGATTAAGTGGCCATTTTTTTTCCATATTCCACATTTTTACTTGATGCACTTGTCCCAGGGCTTTCATCAGATTTACTTCAAATTAAGATCAGTGCCATCACAACAAGATGGAGATAAAAAGTGATTAAGAGATTGACCTTTCGTCACACCGTGTGACCGTGGCGTGGCGTCTTGAGTTTGATTAAACGCCATCAAAACACGAGGTTCTGTATCTCGGACATACATTGTCCAATCGAGTCCAAACTAGACATGTAAGACAAGGGTGCCATCCTGATGACATCTACACAGAAATTATGACTTGAAATTACAGCGCCCCCTGGTGGCTACAGGAAGTGACATGTTTTATACTTTGATGAACTGCTCCTGGCTGATTTACAATATACAGCTCAAATCAGATCAGTCAAGTCATTAGATCATGGTCAGAATTGTGACGTTTCCTCAAACCGTGTAAACATTGATGTGCGGCGAATGATGTTCCTTCGCCAAAGGACACGATGTTATCATAACTCAACTGTGCATTGTCCTATCACTACAAAACGTCTGTCACATGGTCAGAGTACAAGCCTGAACAGCTCTATGTGTCAATATTTCCTCAGTGTCATAGCGCCACCTACTGATTCGCCAGGAAACAGGAAGTACTTTGTTAATCCACTCTGCATTATCCAACCGGCTCCAAACTACTGACCTATGATCACAATCCTGAATAGAACAGCTCCATATATGAATATTAGTTCAGGATCATAGCGCCACCTATTGATCAGTGTGAAAATTAAGTTGCGGAAACATTGTCCAATTGACACAAAATTTCTCACGCTACATCAGAGCGCCTACTTGAACAGATCTATATGTCTGTGCGTAATAATAGTGATGGCGCCACCTACTGGCAAACCTACTGCCGCAGAGCGCAAAACGCATGCAACGTGGAGAAGTGCATGCTCGATCGATGATGTGCGCTTGGTCATCGATCGCTCTCTCCACCGACCGCAACAGGCTTCAACGTGCGGGTGCTCGGGCCCGCAAGTGCTACAACGTAGCCCTAGTTATTAGGGCCCGAGCACCGAATGGTGAGAGGCCCTATTGAATCTGTAAGGATTTTTATTATTATTATTATTATTATTATTATTATTATTTCCCTTTGGGGGGCTTTTTCAGGGTCTAGACATGCTCAAAAAGTTATGAAACTTTGCAGGAAATTCAAGGTCTGCGGATATTTTAGTATTCTGGAGTAATTGGAATTGGGCGTGGCAAAATGGCTCTACAGCGCCCCCTGGAACCAGCCCCTAGGTTTCCACATAACGGATTTTCATCAAAATCTGGATATAGGTGTATCGTGACCAGTCATGTAAAAAAGTCTCATGGAGCATTATGAAAAACGCAACAGGAAGTCCGCCATTTTGCTTTTAGTGGCCATTTTGGCAATATCCCACATTTTTACTTTTACGTACTTGTCCCAGGGCTTTCATCAGATCAACTTCAAATTCAGATGAGTGTCATCACAACAAGATGGAGATAAAAAATGATTGAGGGATTTTTTTTTTATCACACCGTGTGACCGTGGCATGGCGTTAAAAATTGGTTACACGCCATCAAAACACGGGCATCTGTATCTCGGACATACATGTTCCAATCAAGTCCAAACTAGACATGTAAGACAATAGTCCCCGCCTGATGACATCTATGCATAAATGATGACTTAAAACCGCAGCGCCCCCTGGTGGCAACAGGAAATGTCTTGTTTTTTGCTTGTCTTACACTTGGATGAATTTCTCCTCATCCACTGACCTCAACCATGTCAAACTGTATCAAATGGGTCCCAAGACATTGACAATGAAGACATACGATTACCGTGACTTTTCGTCAAACGCCATATGAATGGCGTGGCATTAAAGTTCATCAACTCGCCGTGAAACACGAAATTGCTGTAACTTCAGTGTTCATGATTCTATCTCTCTCAAACTACATGTGTGTAACAACAGCCCCCCGCTGAAGATATTCATATGGTTTTAAGAAATGGGCGTGGCAAAAAAACTGACCAGCGCCCCCTATAGGGCAACCCCGGCACCACGATGGCCGACATTTATACAAATCTATCGGGACATGTGTCGTTTCATAACAAACAAAAAAATATCTTGGATAGGTATGCTTGACCAAACAGGGAGGCCGCCATTTTGGATTAAGTGGCCATTTTTTTTCCATATTCCACATTTTTACTTGATGCACTTGTCCCAGGGCTTTCATCAGATTAACTTCAAATTAAGATCAGTGCCATCACAACAAGATGGAGATAAAAAGTGATTGAGAGATTGACCTTTCGTCACACCGTGTGACCGTGGCGTGGCGTCTTGAGTTTGATTAAACGCCATCAAAACACGAGGTTCTGTATCTCGGACATACATTGTCCAATCGAGTCCAAACTAGACATGTAAGACAAGGGTGCCATCCTGATGACATCTACACAGAAATTATGACTTGAAATTACAGCGCCCCCTGGTGGCTACAGGAAGTGACATGTTTTATACTTTGATGAACTGCTCCTGGCTGATTTACAATATACAGCTCAAATCAGATCAGTCAAGTCATTAGATCATGGTCAGAATTGTGACGTTTCCTCAAACCGTGTAAACATTGATGTGCGGCGAAGGATTTTCCTTCGCCAAAGGACACGATGTTATCATAACTCCACTGTGCATTGTCCTATCACTACAAAACTTCTGTCACATGGTCAGAGTCCAAGCCTGAACAGCTCTATGTGTCAATATTTCCTCAGTGTCATAGCGCCACCTACTGATTCGCCAGGAAACAGGAAGTACTTTGTTAATCCACTCTGCATTATCCAACCGGCTCCAAACTACTGACCTATGATCACAATCCTGAATAGAACAGCTCCATATATGAATATTAGTTCAGGATCATAGCGCCACCTATTGATCAGTGTGAAAATTAAGTTGCGGAAACATTGTCCAATTGACACAAAATTGCTCACGCTACATCAGAGCGCCTACATGAACAGATATATATGTCTGTGCGTAATAATAGTGATGGCGCCACCTACTGGAAAACCTACTGCCGCAGAGCGCAAAACGCATGCAACGTGGAGAAGTGCATGCTCGATCGATGATGTGCGCTTGGTCATCGATCGCTCTCTCCACCGACCGCAACAGGCTTCAACGTGCGGGTGCTCGGGCCCGCAAGTGCTACAACGTAGCCCTAGTTAGGGCCCGAGCACCGAATGGTGAGAGGCCCTATTGAATCTGTAAGGATTTTTATTATTATTATTATTATTTCCCTTTGGGGGACTTTTTCAGGGTCTAGACATGCTCAAAAAGTTATGAAACTTTGCAGGAAATTCAAGGTCTGCGGATATTTTAGTATTCTGGAGTAATTGGAATTGGGCGTGGCAAAATGGCTCTACAGCGCCCCCTGGAACCAGCCCCTAGGTTTCCACATAACGGATTTTCATCAAAATCTGGATATAGGTGTATCGTGACCAGTCATGAAAAAAAGTCTCATGGAGCATTATGAAAAACGCAACAGGAAGTCCGCCATTTTGCTTTTAGTGGCCATTTTGGCAATATCCCACATTTTTACTTTTACGTACTTGTCCCAGGGCTTTCATCAGATCAACTTCAAATTCAGATGAGTGTCATCACAACAAGATGGAGATAAAAAATGATTGAGGGATTTTTTTTTTATCACACCGTGTGACCGTGGCATGGCGTTAAAAATTGGTTACACGCCATCAAAACACAGGCATCTGTATCTCGGACATACATGTTCCAATCAAGTCCAAACTAGACATGTAAGACAATAGTCCCCGCCTGATGACATCAATGCATAAATGATGACTTAAAACCGCAGCGCCCCCTGGTGGCAACAGGAAATGTCTTGTTTTTTGCTTGTCTTACACTTGGATGAATTTCTCCTCATCCACTGACCTCAACCATGTCAAACTGTATCAAATGGGTCCCAAGACATTGACAATGAAGACATAAGATTACCGTGACTTTTCGTCAAACGCCATATGAATGGCGTGGCATTAAAGTTCATCAACTCGCCGTGAAACACGAAATTGCTGTAACTTCAGTGTTCATGATTCTATCTCTCTCAAACTACATGTGTGTAACAACAGCCCCCCCCTGAAGATATTCATATGGTTTTAAGAAATGGGCGTGGCAAAAAAACTGACCAGCGCCCCCTATAGGGCAACCCCGGCACTACGATGGCCGACATTTATGCAAATCTATCGGGACATGTGTCGTTTCATAACAAACAAAAAAATATCTTGGATAGGTATGCTTGACCAAACAGGGAGGCCGCCATTTTGGATTAAGTGGCCATTTTTTTTCCATATTCCACATTTTTACTTGATGCACTTGTCCCAGGGCTTTCATCAGATTAACTTCAAATTAAGATCAGTGCCATCACAACAAGATGGAGATAAAAAGTGATTAAGAGATTGACCTTTCGTCACACCGTGTGACCGTGGCGTGGCGTCTTGAGTTTGATTAAACGCCATCAAAACACGAGGTTCTGTATCTCGGACATACATTGTCCAATCGAGTCCAAACTAGACATGTAAGACAAGGGTGCCATCCTGATGACATCTACACAGAAATTATGACTTGAAATTACAGCGCCCCCTGGTGGCTACAGGAAGTGACATGTTTTATACTTTGATGAACTGCTCCTGGCTGATTTACAATATACAGCTCAAATCAGATCAGTCAAGTCATTAGATCATGGTCAGAATTGTGACGTTTCCTCAAACCGTGTAAACATTGATGTGCGGCGAAGGATTTTCCTTCGCCAAAGGACACGATGTTATCATAACTCCACTGTGCATTGTCCTATCACTACAAAACTTCTGTCACATGGTCAGAGTCCAAGCCTGAACAGCTCTATGTGTCAATATTTCCTCAGTGTCATAGCGCCACCTACTGATTCGCCAGGAAACAGGAAGTACTTTGTTAATCCACTCTGCATTATCCAACCGGCTCCAAACTACTGACCTATGATCACAATCCTGAATAGAACAGCTCCATATATGAATATTAGTTCAGGGTCATAGCGCCACCTACTGATCAGTGTGAAAATTAAGTTGTGTTAACATTGTCCAATTGACACAAAATTGCTCACGCTACATCAGAGCGCCTACATGAACAGATATATATGTCTGTGCGTAATAATAGTGATGGCGCCACCTACTGGCAAACCTACTGCCGCAGAGCGCAAAACGAATGCAACGTGGAGAAGTGCATGCTCGATCGATGATGTGCGCTTGGTCATCGATCGCTCTCTCCACCGACCGCAACAGGCTTCAACGTGCGGGTGCTCGGGCCCGCAAGTGCTACAACGTAGCCCTAGTTATTATTATTTCCCTTTGGGGGGCTTTTTCAGGGTCTAGACATGCTCAAAAAGTTATGAAACTTTGCAGGAAATTCAATGTCTGCGGATATTTTAGTATTCTGGAGTAATTGGAATTGGGCGTGGCAAAATGGCTCTACAGCGCCCCCTGGAACCAGCCCCTAGGTTTCCACATAACGGATTTTCATCAAAATCTGGATATAGGTGTATCGTGACCAGTCATGAAAAAAAGTCTCATGGAGCATTATGAAAAACGCAACAGGAAGTCCGCCATTTTGCTTTTAGTGGCCATTTTGTTAATATCCCACATTTTTACTTTTACGTACTTGTCCCAGGGCTTTCATCAGATCAACTTCAAATTCAGATGAGTGTCATCACAACAAGATGGAGATAAAAAATGATTGAGGGATTTTTTTTTTATCACACCGTGTGACCGTGGCATGGCGTTAAAAATTGGTTACACGCCATCAAAACACGGGCATCTGTATCTCGGACATACATGTTCCAATCAAGTCCAAACTAGACATGTAAGACAATAGTCCCCGCCTGATGACATCTATGCTTAAATGATGACTTAAAACCGCAGCGCCCCCTGGTGGCAACAGGAAATGTCTTGTTTTTTGCTTGTCTTACACTTGGATGAATTTCTCCTCATCCACTGACCTCAACCATGTCAAACTGTATCAAATGGGTCCCAAGACATTGACAATGAAGACATAAGATTACCGTGACTTTTCGTCAAACGCCATATGAATGGCGTGGCATTAAAGTTCATCAACTCGCCGTGAAACACGAAATTGCTGTAACTTCAGTGTTCATGATTCTATCTCTCTCAAACTACATGTGTATAACAACAGCCCCCCCCTGAAGATATTCATATGGTTTTAAGAAATGGGCGTGGCAAAAAAACTGACCAGCGCCCCCTATAGGGCAACCCCGGCACTACGATGGCCGACATTTATACAAATCTATCGGAACATGTGTTGTTTCCTAACAAACAAAAAAATATCTTGGATAGGTATGCTTGACCAAACAGGGAGGCCGCCAGTTTGGATTAAGTGGCCTTTTTTTTTCCATATTCCACATTTTTACTTGATGCACTTGTCCCAGGGCTTTCATCAGATTAACTTCAAATTAAGATCAGTGCCATCACAACAAGATGGAGATAAAAAGTGATTAAGAGATTGACCTTTCGTCACACCGTGTGACCGCGGCGTGGCGTCTTGAGTTTGATTAAACGCCATCAAAACACGAGGTTCTGTATCTCGGACATACATTGTCCAATCGAGTCCAAACTAGACATGTAAGACAAGGGTGCCATCCTGATGACATCTACACAGAAATTATGACTTGAAATTACAGCGCCCCCTGGTGGCTACAGGAAGTGACATGTTTTATACTTTGATGAACTGCTCCTGGCTGATTTACAATATACAGCTCAAATCAGATCAGTCAAGTCATTAGATCATGGTCAGAATTGTGACGTTTCCTCAAACCGTGTAAACATTGATGTGCGGCGAAGGATTTTCCTTCGCCAAAGGACACGATGTTATCATAACTCCACTGTGCATTGTCCTATCACTACAAAACTTCTGTCACATGGTCAGAGTCCAAGCCTGAACAGCTCTATGTGTCAATATTTCCTCAGTGTCATAGCGCCACCTACTGATTCGCCAGGAAACAGGAAGTACTTTGTTAATCCACTCTGCATTATCCAACCGGCTCCAAACTACTGACCTATGATCACAATACTGATCTGAACAGCTCCACATATAAATATTAGTTCAGGGTCATAGCGCCACCTACTGATCAGTGTGAAAATTAAGTTGTGTTAACATTGTCCAATTGACACAAAATTGCTCACGCTACATCAGAGCGCCTACATGAACAGATATATATGTCTGTGCGTAATAATAGTGATGGCGCCACCTACTGGCAAACCTACTGCCGCAGAGCGCAAAACGCATGCAACGTGGAGAAGTGCATGCTCGATCGATGATGTGCGCTTGGTTATCGATCGCTCTCTCCACCGACCGCAACAGGCTTCAACGTGCGGGTGCTCGGGCCCGCAAGTGCTACAACGTAGCCCTAGTTATTATTATTATTATTAGGGCCCGAGCACCGAATGGTGAGAGGCCCTATTGAATCTGTAAGGATTTTTATTATTATTATTATTATTATTATTATTATTATTATTAGGGCCCGAGCACCGAATGGTGAGAGGCCCTATTGAATCTGTAAGGATTTTTATTATTATTATTATTATTATTATTATTATTATTATTATTATTATTATTATTATTTCCCTTTGGGGGGCTTTTTCAGGGTCTAGACATGCTCAAAAAGTTATGAAACTTTGCAGGAAATTCAAGGTCTGCGGATATTTTAGTATTCTGGAGTAATTGGAATTGGGCGTGGCAAAATGGCTCTACAGCGCCCCCTGGAACCAGCCCCTAGGTTTCCACATAACGGATTTTCATCAAAATCTGGATATAGGTGTATCGTGACCAGTCATGAAAAAAAGTCTCATGGAGCATTATGAAAAACGCAACAGGAAGTCCGCCATTTTGCTTTTAGTGGCCATTTTGGCAATATCCCACTTTTTTACTTTTACGTACTTGTCCCAGGGCTTTCATCAGATCAACTTCAAATTCAGATGAGTGTCATCACAACAAGATGGAGATAAAAAATGATTGAGGGATTTTTTTTTTATCACACCATGTGACCGTGGCATGGCGTTAAAAATTGGTTACACGCCATCAAAACACGGGCATCTGTATCTCGGACATACATGTTCCAATCAAGTCCAAACTAGACATGTAAGACAATAGTCCCCGCCTGATGACATCTATGCATAAATGATGACTTAAAACCGCAGCGCCCCCTGGTGGCAACAGGAAATGTCTTGTTTTTTGCTTGTCTTACACTTGGATGAATTTCTCCTCATCCACTGACCTCAACCATGTCAAACTGTATCAAATGGGTCCCAAGACATTGACAATGAAGACATAAGATTACCGTGACTTTTCGTCAAACGCCATATGAATGGCGTGGCATTAAAGTTCATCAACTCGCCGTGAAACACGAAATTGCTGTAACTTCAGTGTTCATGATTCTATCTCTCTCAAACTACATGTGTGTAACAACAGCCCCCCCCTGAAGATATTCATATGGTTTTAAGAAATGGGCGTGGCAAAAAAACTGACCAGCGCCCCCTATAGGGCAACCCCGGCACTACGATGGCCGACATTTATACAAATCTATCGGGACATGTGTCGTTTCATAACAAACAAAAAAATATCTTGGATAGGTATGCTTGACCAAACAGGGAGGCCGCCATTTTGGATTAAGTGGCCATTTTTTTTCCATATTCCACATTTTTACTTGATGCACTTGTCCCAGGGCTTTCATCAGATTAACTTCAAATTAAGATCAGTGCCATCACAACAAGATGGAGATAAAAAGTGATTAAGAGATTGACCTTTCGTCACACCGTGTGACCGTGGCGTGGCGTCTTGAGTTTGATTAAACGCCATCAAAACACGAGGTTCTGTATCTCGGACATACATTGTCCAATCGAGTCCAAACTAGACATGTAAGACAAGGGTGCCATCCTGATGACATCTACACAGAAATTATGACTTGAAATTACAGCGCCCCCTGGTGGCTACAGGAAGTGACATGTTTTATACTTTGATGAACTGCTCCTGGCTGATTTACAATATACAGCTCAAATCAGATCAGTCAAGTCATTAGATCATGGTCAGAATTGTGACATTTCCTCAAACCATGTAAACATTGATGTTTGGCGAAGGATCATCCTTCGTTTGGCGAAGGATCATCCTTCGCCAAAGGACACGATGTTTTCATAACTCCACTGTGCATTGTCCTATCACTACCAAACTTCTGTCACATGATAAGAGTACAAGCCTGAACAGCTCTATGTGTCAATATTTCCTCAGTGTCATAGCGCCACCTACTGATTCACCAGGAAACAGGAAGTACTTTGTTAATCCACTCTGCATTATCCAACCGGCTCCAAACTACTGACCTATGATCACAATACTGATCTGAACAGCTCCACATATAAATATTAGTTCAGGGTAATAGCGCCACCTACTGATCAGTGTGAAAATTAATTTGTGTTAACATTGTCCAATTGACACAAAATTGCTCACGCTACATCAGAGCGCCTACATGAACAGATATATATGTCTGTGCGTAATAATAGTGATGGCGCCACCTACTGGCAAACCTACTGCCGCAGAGCGCAAAACGCATGCAACGTGGAGAAGTGCATGCTCGATCGATGATGTGCGCTTGGTCATCGATCGCTCTCTCCACCGACCGCAACAGGCTTCAACGTGCGGGTGCTCGGGCCCGCAAGTGCTACAACGTAGCCCTAGTTATTAGGGCCCGAGCACCGAATGGTGAGAGGCCCTATTGAATCTGTAAGGATTTTTATTATTATTATTATTATTTCCCTTTGGGGGGCTTTTTCAGGGTCTAGACATGCTCAAAAAGTTATGAAACTTTGCAGGAAATTCAAGGTCTGCGGATATTTTAGTATTCTGGAGTAATTGGAATTGGGCGTGGCAAAATGGCTCTACAGCGCCCCCTGGAACCAGCCCCTAGGTTTCCACATAACGGATTTTCATCAAAATCTGGATATAGGTGTATCGTGACCAGTCATGAAAAAAAGTCTCATGGAGCATTATGAAAAACGCAACAGGAAGTCCGCCATTTTGCTTTTAGTGGCCATTTTGGCAATATCCCACATTTTTACTTTTACGTACTTGTCCCAGGGCTTTCATCAGATCAACTTCAAATTCAGATGAGTGTCATCACAACAAGATGGAGATAAAAAATGATTGAGGGATTTTTTTTTTATCACACCGTGTGACCGTGGCATGGCGTTAAAAATTGGTTACACGCCATCAAAACACGGGCATCTGTATCTCGGACATACATGTTCCAATCAAGTCCAAACTAGACATGTAAGACAATAGTCCCCGCCTGATGACATCTATGCATAAATGATGACTTAAAACCGCAGCGCCCCCTGGTGGCAACAGGAAATGTCTTGTTTTTTGCTTGTCTTACACTCGGATGAATTTCTCCTCATCCACTGACCTCAACCATGTCAAACTGTATCAAATGGGTCCCAAGACATTGACAATGAAGACATAAGATTACCGTGACTTTTCGTCAAACGCCATATGAATGGCGTGGCATTAAAGTTCATCAACTCGCCGTGAAACACGAAATTGCTGTAACTTCAGTGTTCATGATTCTATCTCTCTCAAACTACATGTGTGTAACAACAGCCCCCCCATGAAGATATTCATATGGTTTTAAGAAATGGGCGTGGCAAAAAAACTGACCAGCGCCCCCTATAGGGCAACCCCGGCACTACGATGGCCGACATTTATACAAATCTATCGGGACATGTGTCGTTTCATAATAAACAAAAAAATATCTTGGATAGGTATGCTTGACCAAACAGGGAGGCCGCCATTTTGGATTAAGTGGCCATTTTTTTTCCATATTCCACATTTTTACTTGATGCACTTGTCCCAGGGCTTTCATCAGATTAACCTCAAATTAAGATCAGTGCCATCACAACAAGATGGAGATAAAAAGTGATTAAGAGATTGACCTTTCGTCACACCGTGTGACCGTGGCGTGGCGTCTTGAGTTTGATTAAACGCCATCAAAACACAAGGTACTGTATCTCGGACATACATTGTCCAATCGAGTCCAAACTAGACATGTAAGACAAGGGTGCCATCCTGATGACATCTACACAGAAATTATGACTTGAAATTACAGCGCCCCCTGGTGGCTACAGGAAGTGACATGTTTTATACTTTGATGAACTGCTCCTGGCTGATTTACAATATACAGCTCAAATCAGATCAGTCAAGTCATTAGATCATGGTCAGAATTGTGACGTTTCCTCAAACCGTGTAAACATTGATGTGCGGCGAAGGATTTTCCTTCGCCAAAGGACACGATGTTATCATAACTCCACTGTGCATTGTCCTATCACTACAAAACTTCTGTCACATGGTCAGAGTCCAAGCCTGAACAGCTCTATGTGTCAATATTTCCTCAGTGTCATAGCGCCACCTACTGATTCGCCAGGAAACAGGAAGTACTTTGTTAATCCACTCTGCATTATCCGACCGGCTCCAAACTACTGACCTATGATCACAATCCTGAATAGAACAGCTCCATATATAAATATTAGTTCAGGATCATAGCGCCACCTACTGATCAGTGTGAAAATTAAGTTGTACTAACATTGTCCAATTGACACAAAATTTCTCACGCTACATCAGAGCGCCTACTTGAACAGATCTATATGTCTGTGCGTAATAATAGTGATGGCGCCACCTACTGGCAAACCTACTGCCGCAGAGCGCAAAACGCATGCAACGTGGAGAAGTGCATGCTCGATCGATGATGTGCGCTTGGTCATCGATCGCTCTCTCCACCGACCGCAACAGGCTTCAACGTGCGGGTGCTCGGGCCCGCAAGTGCTACAACGTAGCCCTAGTTATTATTATTTCCCTTTGGGGGGCTTTTTCAGGGTCTAGACATGCTCAAAAAGTTATGAAACTTTGCAGGAAATTCAAGGTCTGCGGATATTTTTGTATTCTGGAGTAATTGGAAGTGGGCGTGGCAAAATGGCTCTACAGCGCCCCCTGGAACCAGCCCCTAGGTTTCCACATAACGGATTTTCATCAAAATCTGGATATAGGTGTATCGTGACCAGTCATGACAAAAAGTCTCATGGAGCATTATGAAAAACGCAACAGGAAGTCCGCCATTTTGCTTTTAGTGGCCATTTTGGCAATATCCCACATTTTTACTTTTACGTACTTGTCCCAGGGCTTTCATCAGATCAACTTCAAATTCAGATGAGTGTCATCACAACAAGATGGAGATAAAAAATGATTGAGGGATTTTTTTTTTATCACACCGTGTGACCGTGGCATGGCGTTAAAAATTGGTTACACGCCATCAAAACACGGGCATCTGTATCTCGGACATACATGTTCCAATCAAGTCCAAACTAGACATGTAAGACAATAGTCCCCGCCTGATGACATCTATGCATAAATGATGACTTAAAACCGCAGCGCCCCCTGGTGGCAACAGGAAATGTCTTGTTTTTTGCTTGTCTTACACTTGGATGAATTTCTCCTCATCCACTGACCTCAACCATGTCAAACTGTATCAAATGGGTCCCAAGACATTGACAATGAAGACATAAGATTACCGTGACTTTTCGTCAAACGCCATATGAATGGCGTGGCATTAAAGTTCATCAACTCGCCGTGAAACACGAAATTGCTGTAACTTCAGTGTTCATGATTCTATCTCTCTCAAACTACATGTGTGTAACAACAGCCCCCCCCTGAAGATATTCATATGGTTTTAAGAAATGGGCGTGGCAAAAAAACTGACCAGCACCCCCTATAGGGCAACCCCGGCACTACGATGGCCGACATTTATACAAATCTATCGGGACATGTGTCGTTTCATAACAAACAAAAAAATATCTTGGATAGGTATGCTTGACCAAACAGGGAGGCCGCCATTTTGGATTAAGTGGCCATTTTTTTTCCATATTCCACATTTTTACTTGATGCACTTGTCCCAGGGCTTTCATCAGATTAACTTCAAATTAAGATCAGTGCCATCACAACAAGATGGAGATAAAAAGTGATTAAGAGATTGACCTTTCGTCACACCGTGTGACCGTGGCGTGGCGTCTTGAGTTTGATTAAACGCCATCAAAACACGAGGTTCTGTATCTCGGACATACATTGTCCAATCGAGTCCAAACTAGACATGTAAGACAAGGGTGCCATCCTGATGACATCTACACTGAAATTATGACTTGAAATTACAGCGCCCCCTGGTGGCTACAGGAAGTGACATGTTTTATACTTTGATGAACTGCTCCTGGCTGATTTACAATATACAGCTCAAATCAGATCAGTCAAGTCATTAGATCATGGTCAGAATTGTGACGTTTCCTCAAACCGTGTAAACATTGATGTGCGGCGAAGGATTTTCCTTCGCCAAAGGACACGATGTTATCATAACTCCACTGTGCATTGTCCTATCACTACAAAACTTCTGTCACATGGTCAGAGTCCAAGCCTGAACAGCTCTATGTGTCAATATTTCCTCAGTGTCATAGCGCCACCTACTGGTTCGCCAGGAAACAGGAAGTACTTTGTTAATCCACTCTGCATTATCCAACCAGCTCCAAACTACTGACCTATGATCACAATACTGATCTGAACAGCTCCACATATGAATATTAGTTCAGGATCATAGCGCCACCTATTGATCAGTGCGAAAATTAAGTTGCGGAAACATTGTCCAATTGACACAAAATTTCTCACGCTACATCAGAGCGCCTACTTGAACAGATCTATATGTCTGTGCGTAATAATAGTGATGGCGCCACCTACTGGCAAACCTACTGCCGCTGAGCGCAAAACGCATGCAACGTGGAGAAGTGCATGCTCGATCGATGATGTGCGCTTGGTCATCGATCGCTCTCTCCACCGACCGCAACAGGCTTCAACGTGCGGTGCTCGGGCCCGCAAGTGCTACAACGTAGCCCTAGTTATTATTATTTCCCTTTGGGGGGCTTTTTCAGGGTCTAGACATGCTCAAAAAGTTATGAAACTTTGCAGGAAATTCAAGGTCTGCGGATATTTTAGTATTCTCGAGTAATTGGAATTGGGCGTGGCAAAATGGCTCTACAGCGCCCCCTGGAACCAGCCCCTAGGTTTCCACATAACGGATTTTCATCAAAATCTGGATATAGGTGTATCTTGACCAGTCATGAAAAAAAGTCTCATGGAGCATTATGAAAAACGCAACAGGAAGTCCGCCATTTTGCTTTTCGTGGCCATTTTGGCAATATCCCACATTTTTACTTTTACGTACTTGTCCCAGGGCTTTCATCAGATCAACTTCAAATTCAGATGAGTGTCATCACAACAAGAAGGAGATAAAAAATGATTGAGGGATTTTTTTTTTGTCACACCGTGTGACCGTGGCATGGCGTTAAAAATTGGTTACACGCCATCAAAACACGGGCATCTGTATCTCGGACATACATGTTCCAATCAAGTCCAAACTAGACATGTAAGACAATAGTCCCCGCCTGATGACATCTATGCATAAATGATGACTTAAAACCGCAGCGCCCCCTGGTGGCAACAGGAAATGTCTTGTTTTTTGCTTGTCTTACACTTGGATGAATTTCTCCTCATCCACTGACCTCAACCATGTCAAACTGTATCAAATGGGTCCCAAGACATTGACAATGAAGACATAAGATTACCGTGACTTTTCGTCAAACGCCATATGAATGGCGTGGCATTAAAGTTCATCAACTCGCCGTGAAACACGAAATTGCTGTAACTTCAGTGTTCATGATTCTATCTCTCTCAAACTACATGTGTGTAACAACAGCCCCCCCCTGAAGATATTCATATGGTTTTAAGAAATGGGCGTGGCAAAAAAACTGACCAGCGCCCCCTATAGGGCAACCCCGGCACTACGATGGCCGACATTTATACAAATCTATCGGGACATGTGTCGTTTCATAACAAACAAAAAAATATCTTGGATAGGTATGCTTGACCAAACAGGGAGGCCGCCATTTTGGATTAAGTGGCCATTTTTTTTCCATATTCCACAATTTTACTTGATGCACTTGTCCCAGGGCTTTCATCAGATTAACTTCAAATTAAGATCAGTGCCATCACAACAAGATGGAGATAAAAAGTGATTAAGAGATTGACCTTTCGTCACACCGTGTGACCGTGGCGTGGCGTCTTGAGTTTGATTAAACGCCATCAAAACACGAGGTTCTGTATCTCGGACATACATTGTCCAATCAAGTCCAAACTAGACATGTAAGACAAGGGTGCCATCCTGATGACATCTACACAGAAATTATGACTTGAAATTACAGCGCCCCCTGGTGGCTACAGGAAGTGACATGTTTTATACTTTGATGAACTGCTCCTGGCTGATTTACAATATACAGCTCAAATCAGATCAGTCAAGTCATTAGATCATGGTCAGAATTGTGACATTTCCTCAAACCATGTAAACATTGATGTTTGGCGAAGGATCATCCTTCGCCAAAGGACACGATGTTTTCATAATTACACTGTGCATTGTCCTATCACTACCAAACTTCTGTCACATGATAAGAGTACAAGCCTGAACAGCTCTATGTGTCAATATTTCCTCAGTGTCATAGCGCCACCTACTGATTCGCCAGGAAACAGGAAGTACTTTGTTAATCCACTCTGCATTATCCAACCGGCTCCAAACTACTGACCTATGATCACAATCCTGAATAGAACAGCTCCATATATGAATATTAGTTCAGGATCATAGCGCCACCTATTGATCAGTGTGAAAATTAAGTTGCGGAAACATTGTCCAATTGACACAAAATTGCTCACGCTACATCAGAGCGCCTACATGAACAGATATATATGTCTGTGCGTAATAATAGTGATGGCGCCACCTACTGGCAAACCTACTGCCGCAGAGCGCAAAACGCATGCAACGTGGAGAAGTGCATGCTCGATCGATGATGTGCGCTTGGTCATCGATCGCTCTCTCCACCGACCGCAACAGGCTTCAACGTGCGGGTGCTCGGGCCCGCAAGTGCTACAACGTAGCCCTAGTTATTATTATTTTTCTTCGCTCAGTGAATTGGCTTTTTGAGGGCTTTAACGTGCTCAAAAAGTTTCTAAAGTGTACAGTAAATTACAAATGTGCGCAAGTTTACGTTTTCTGAAGTATTTTGAAAAGGGCGTGGCAAAATGGCTCAAGAGCGCCACCTACGGAAAAGCCCCTCATTTAGCATTCACCGATCCTCAAAAAAAACATAGACTATTGTGTCTCATGACAAGATGCACAAAAAAGTCCATCAGTGCATTATGAATAACGCAGCAGGAAGCCCGCCAGTTTGACTTTAGTGGCCATTTCGGTCATATTCCATATTTTTTCTTTGATGTACTTGTCGTACAGCTTTCATCAGATCAACTTCAAATTTAGACGATCGTCATCACAACAAATTGGAGATCTAAAGTTATTGAAGGATTACGTTTTAGCAAAACCGTCTGACCGTGGTGTGGCGTCTTGAATTTGATTAAACGCCATCAAAACACGAGGTTCTGTATCTCGGACATACATTGTCCAATCGAGTCCAAACTAGACATGTAAGACAAGGGTGCCATCCTGATGACATCTACACAGAAATTATGACTTGAAATTACAGCGCCCCCTGGTGGCTACAGGAAGTGACATGTTTTATACTTTGATGAACTGCTCCTGGCTGATTTACAATATACAGCTCAAATCAGATCAGTCAAGTCATTAGATCATGGTCAGAATTGTGACGTTTCCTCAAACCGTGTAAACATTGATGTGCGGCGAAGGATTTTGCTTCGCCAAAGGACACGATGTTATCATAACTCCACTGTGCATTGTCCTATAACTACAAAACTTCTGTCACATGGTCAGAGTCCAAGCCTGAACAGCTCTATGTGTCAATATTTCCTCAGTGTCATAGCGCCACCTACTGATTCGCCAGGAAACAGGAAGTACTTTGTTAATCCACTCTGCATTATCCAACGGCTCCAAACTACTGACCTATGATCACAATACTGATCTGAACAGCTCCATATATGAATATTAGTTCAGGATCATAGCGCCAACTACTGATCAGTGTGAAAATTAAGTTGCGGAAACATTGTCCAATTGACACAAAATTTCTCACGCTACATCAGAGCGCCTACTTGAACAGATATATATGTCTGTGCGTAATAATAGTGATGGCGCCACCTACTGGCAAACCTACTGCCGCAGAGCGCAAAACGCATGCAACGTGGAGAAGTGCATGCTCGATCGATGATGTGCGCTTGGTCATCGATCGCTCTCTCCACCGACCGCAACAGGCTTCAACGTGCGGGTGCTCGGGCCCGCAAGTGCTACAACGTAGCCCTAGTTCAACATACCTCTGAAATAGCCGCTAACAATATAATTATTAAATTATTCAGTATCCTTTATAAATCACACATTAAAAAGTAGTCAAGCTAACTCAGCTTAATTTTATTTCAGTCAGACAACTCACCTTCAAACGTTTATTGCAACAGTAGAACATGTTAGTATTTGGCGTTTAGGCTCCGAATTAATTACTCCCCCCCGTTATGATTACATAGATATGATGGGAGAAATGCATTGCAAACTGTTTGAACTGATGTAAACAATGACTTTTGACTTATTCTAACTGTACTTTAATGATAGCAATGGTAAACACACGATTTCAGCATAGATGGTCCCTGTTTTAACTCATTTACTTTGCCTTGGCTGGTCATTTGGCTGGTCACACAAATTCTGTCTCTCCTTACATATTACTGTTAAGTGCTTTGAGTGGTTATCAAGAATAAAAAAGTGCTTTATAAATACTTACTTTTCCATTGCCCTGAATTCCAGTCGAATATTAAGAGACCAAATGTACCCATGATTGCATTGTATGAATAACTACATCAGATAACAGTTAAGGAGATGGGAATAACATAAACTGTGGATATAACATGATTCTATAACTGCTAGCCACAGTTATTAAATCATTATGGAACTTTTAAATGGTATATCCAGTATTACATGACTACAGAACAAGTGGACCATGCTTTTCAACCGCTCACATTAGTGTGTTGCCTCAGTTTGGAGGCTGCCCTAAACATTAAAGTCACGGGTCAAACACTCCAAATAGCCATGTGATGTTACCTGCCTGGACTCCCCACCAGTCGTGTGGGGAGATGCTTTGTAGTATCCGTAGCTTGTAGCAGGAGCTAACTCACAGGCCAGTGCTGCCGTGGACAACATCAGCAGCAGAGGTCACGCGGGAGGAGGGTTAGGGTTCTGGTTCCTCGCGACCCACAGCTCCTCAGATTGTCCTTTTTTCACTTTTTCACCGGCTCCCACACTGCACCGCCGTCTTCTCTCTGCCACCTCCCTCTCCTGGAAGTCCCTACCCCCCACACGCTCTCCTTCTCTGTTGTCTCCTCCCATCGGTCCAAGTCTGTCAGTCATGGGCTCGTCACATTCCCCCTTTTCAAACTCTCCCACTACCAAGACTTCTCCACAGCACTGGGACGTAGTGAAAACTGTCCATCAGTTACCTTTTTCCCAGATAGTTTAACTGGTAGGACTTAAGGTGGAACATTCACAATCAACATAAAGCATACATGGGTACATTAGCACACAAATAAATATCTAAAACAAAACACAATCACCAGAAATATTTAAAAACATAGTCGTTAAACCTCCCCGAAAGTTGACCCCTTGTGCTTCTCTGAGGCCGAGTAGGCCTGACAAATCTTCACTGTCTGTGCTAGACTCATCTGCGTCCTCAGACTGCGCCCTGCCCTCGAACTCACCACCCAAGGCTCCCTGGTCTCCACCCACTTTTGACTGTGGGCCATCTGTGTTAGACTCATCTGTGTCTTCAGATGGCGACCTGCGCTCTAACTCACCACCCAATGCCCCCTGGTCTCCACCCACTTCTGACTGTGCGCTAGGCTTCCCTTCCCTCTCCGTGTCAGGTGATGTACTGCTGGGGGTGTTATGGTGGTTCTGAGTGGTGTAGGGAATACTGCTGGGAAAAAATATTGCATCAAAGGTGTCAGACATGGACTGATACTGGGCCCTATCTTGAGTGTTGGGTTTATGGGTATTTGGATTGGTCCCCAAAAAGGGGACTTCGAAAACACAGGGTTTTAGCTGGTCTCGGTGCACAACTCTAGTAGGGCCGCTAGCCTCAGGCCTAATGGTGAAAATGGGCAAATCAGAGTGGTTTTGTGCTACAACGAGGTAAGACTCTGACTCCCACCGATCCTGGATTTTATTTCTTGGTCGATGGTTGCGCAAAAGGACCCTGTCCCGAGGCCTGATGAGGGCTCCTTGTGCCTTGCGGTCATATATCCTCTTGTGCTTCTGAGAGGCCTCTTGCCCTGCCCTACGGGCGGCATTAGCTGCTACCTGTGGTCGCTGGTGATGGCCCAGGACCAAGTCATCAAGGTTGTCCACATCACTTACTTCCAGGTCCTTGCCTGCGAGAATGTCCATCGGGACTCTTGCATGCCTTCCGAAAACTAGGTAAAAGGGAGCATACCCGGTTGAGGAATATATACGACCATTAAATGCCATGGCCAACTCTGGGAGATGCTCCTTCCAGTTTCTTTTCTTTTCTACAGGTAGAGACCTTAACATGTCGTGCATTGTCCTATTAAAATGTTCGCACTGGGCATTGCCCTGAGGGTGGAAGGGGCTCGCCCTACTCTTGGCAATCCCATAAGAACGGCAAAGCTCTTTAATGACACTTGCTTCTAAATTACGGCCTTGGTCAGAATGTAATCTGGCAGGGCAGCCATAATTCACGAACCAGTTCTTGATTAAAGCATTCGCCGTTGTGCGTGCCGTTTGGTCCTTGGTTGGCACTGCAATAGTGAACCTTGTAAACATATCTGTAAGTACAAGGACATTTTCATAGCCTCCAGTAGATGGTTCCAACAGGGTATAATCCATGGCGAGCACCTCCAGAGGGCCCACAACATTTATGCAGGTCATGGGGGCCTGGGACTTTGGGAATACATCTCTCCTTAGGGCACAGCGCTTGCATTGTTGTACCCAGCATTTCACATCTTTAGTCATAGCGGGCCAATAACAGCTCCGCTACAAGGCCTCAATCGTGCCCCGATCCCGAAAGTGTCCACCATGGTCATGTTGTGCCTCATGCAAATGCCCTCGCAAGGACACTGGCACGACCAGTTAGTGTACCTCTTCACCATGACGTGGATCTCGTACACACCAGAACAGGGCGGCATGCTGCACTTTCAGTCGCCCCCACTGACCGATAAGTTTCTGTTGCAGCCAAATCATTTTGCGCACCACTTGCTTTACAGGTCTTTCATGCGCTTTCAGAGCAATCAGCACCGGGCTTATGTCAGGGTCGTGTATCTGTAATTCCCGTAGCTCCTCCCAGCTGTGTCCGCAGATCTGGCTTCACACCCTCGACTGAGTTGCTGAATGTGCCACTGACTCTGACTGACTAACTTCGCCAGTGGACCACAAGCAGGCACGCACTTCCTCTTCTTTTATAACTAGGAAATCCTTCTCTAAAGGCCTCAGTATGCTTCTCCGAGTCCGTTGCGGACTGACGGACGTACGGAGCCTTTTTGTTGTGAAAACAATTCACCGCCAGAACAGTAGATGGCGCAACTGAAGTCGAGCTTAGAGAAGCCTACCTCATGAGGTATATAGAAGAAGTCCACGCTGGTTTATTTATGTCCCCCCGGCTCCTCACACACAGTGAACGATGACAACTAACAGAAAAAGGATGTTGATGACGCGACAGTTTTTGCTGAAATAAAGTGACACCCAGCGGGTCAAAATGCTTGTGTTATTGTGTCTTAACGCAGCGGTTCCCCGGTCTTGTTTCCAAACTGCGTTGCTACTTCAACAGCTGCAACAGCTTGAAGCTACATGGAGGCAGCTAGCTTCCCCCCAGCTTCCACACACAGTCAGCAGGGACACCCGATACTAACTACTACCAAGTGTTTGCTTCTAACCTGACGGTGTTTGAGAAACAGTGTCATGAGCCGTGGGATTAAATTCAGCGGGTTTTTGCGCTGTTCACACCGCAGTTAGCATGGTGGCTAGCCCGCTAGCCCCGTTATGAAAGTTCGTTATAACCATATGTGACCGTACACACATGCCGTATGTGCTCTAACCAGCCACCGTCAGCCGGACAACGCCGCTGGCTTAACACACTTGTCACATAAATCATAGAGTCGTAGTTGTGATTTTGGTTTATTGTGATGTAGGGAATGGAACAGGAAGTTTGAGGTCCCGAAATGCTGGCGTTAGCGGACCAATCACAGCCAAGGGCTATCCGTAGGCTCTCCGCCATTTCGACGTGTAGTTAGGAAAATGAGAGCTGCACGAAAAGCTCTCCCAGGAGCCGCAGAGAGGCCCGGAGAGGGCGTTCCACGTTGGAGAAGGCGGTCCTATCTGTCCGTGTCCGTCAAAACGGAGAAGCATACATTGGCCTTCAGTCCTCAACTTCAGGCCCTGCAGCCAGTGGAATGCGAGTCAACACGTCAGCGTTTTGGTTCATCTTGCCCGGCTTATAGTGCAACTCAAAATTTAACTCGGCCAACTGGGACACCCATCTTTGTTCTACTGCTCCGAGGTTTGCGGTCTCTAAATACCTCAGGGGGTTGTGGTCTGTAATGACAGAGAACTTAGCATACAACAACAAGTCACAGAATTTTTCAGTGACTTCCCACTTTATGGCAAGGAGCTCAAGTTTAAAGGCACTATCATTTCTGTCATTTCTTTCGGACCCCCGCAAACCCCTGCTGACGAAGGCTATCACCCTCTCCACCCCTTCTTGTTTTTGACTCAGGACCGCCCCAAGACCTAAACCACTCCCATTTGTGGTTACAATAAATGGTAAGCTCAAGTCAGGATATGCAAGTATGGGAGGGGCTGTCAGATACTTTCTCAGACTATCAAACGGCACTCTTCTCTCCAGACAAATTGGGGTAATGGAGCCTTATGAGCACCCTTTTTTTCCTTGCCCATCAGTGCTTGTAATGGCTTCGCCATTTGTGTGAAACCAGGAACAAATTGCCTGTGATAAGACATGAAGCCCAGCACCTGTCTTACTTATTTTACAGAGCAGTGACAGGCCAATCCTCCAGGGCCCTCACCTTTTCCATATCTACGCGAACCCGATCAGCTGACACTACATGCCCGAGAAATTTTACTTCACTCCTGAGTAGGAAGCACTTTTGGGGCTTGAGTTTCAAGCCATGTTCACGCAAGCGCCCAAATACGAGGTCTAACTTCTCCAAGTAACTTTCAAAGTCTCTTGAAAACACCAGGACATCGTCTAATTAGACCAACAGCACCTCAAAAGCCAAATCCCCAAGGACTGCCCCCATTAGGTGCTGAAATGTCGCTGGGGCATGCGTGTCCATTGGTACAACGCAAAAGGCGTGGTTATAGCGGTTTTCTCCTGGTTTTGCTCAGCTACAGCCACTTGGAAATACCCTGCAGTCAAATCCAAGGAGAAGACCTACCCTAACCCATGACGTAGAGCGTCCAGCGACCCTTCAACCCTAGGGAGTGGGTAGGCGTCTTGGTGCATTACATTGTTGAGCCCACAGACTGCAGCTCTCCTTCAGCACACCCTGTGCGACCAGGCCTTTTACGTGCTGCCTGACTTCTTGAAAGATATTAGGCATAATCCTGCGATGCCTTTGCTTGATGGGGTATGCCCCGCCTGTTGGAATACAGTATGTGACCGTGGTAGTATGTCCATAGTCTCGGTCATTTTGTGAAAATGCAGACCGATGCTTCTCCAACAGCTGGTTAAGCCGATGTACTTGGTCTGAGGTAAGCCCCTGGAGATTGGCCTGTACTAGAACAGATAACGGCCGTGGTTCTTCCTGCTTAGACACAGCTCCCTTCTCGCCTGCCACTGCTCTGAACTTAAGTTCACCCACCACCTCTTCAAAGGCCACCACCTCTTTTGGCAGCACTTTCTCCGGTTTAGACAACTCAGCAACTCTTGCTCTTGGTTGCAAAATGACTGGCTTCTGACTTGGGTTCATCAGGCACACTGGGACCTTAACTGCCACCGCATGGCTACAAGCAGTCCAGAGGGTGTGTTGGCACTAGGGGAGGCCTCCACTAAAAGCTGGCATTTCATTTTCGGAGGGATGCAGCAACATCTTGCAATGACTATTTCACTACAAGGGGGAATGACAACCGCCTGTCTATCAGCTACTTTAACGAAGCTTATCTTCCCATCACAGCCCCCAATTTGCTCCTCTTTCCCCATCTTGCTGCGCTAACTGTGCCCAGGTTGGGGTTCTTGGCTGGGACAGCTGAGGGGGCTTCTTCCTCTTCCGACCAGTCAATCGCAACCTGCATTAGCACGCTGAACGTTGGAATAGGCAATCATTTGGCTTGCCGCTTCATCTCTCTGCGCAAAGGGGTCGTCATATGACCCAAAAACAAACTGTTCGATAAGCACTGTATCTGAATTAGCAAGGCGGTCTGGGTTGCGTCGCTTCAACCTGCTAAGCTTTTCCTGGAGGTCATAGGCAAATGCCCTAATTTCCCCTACCACCTGTTTGCAGTCATAGAATTCCCTTAGTCTTTTGCTTACAGGGGCTTTATCACGATAAACTACCTCAGGGATTTTGAAAACAGACATGTCTGTAGTGTTATCCTCTAACCTAAGCCTTACAGTAAGTTTAGCTTTCCCCTTCAGATGTTATTTCACTAGTTCAACTGGGTCTTCTTGTGGAATCTTGCAAACTTTAAAGTATGACTTCATTGACGCTATCCACTCTTCTATGCATGGATCTTCATTACACTTGCTGCCACTAAAATCTGTGCACTTTCTGTCTCTTTCACTTATCGTATCAGTCGTGTGGGGAGATGCTTCATAGTGTCTGTAGCAGGCGCTAACTCACAGGCCATTGCTGCCGTGGAGAACGTCAGCGGCAGAGTTCACATGGGAGGAGACACGAGGGGAGAGGGGAAAAGAGCGTGGAGAGCGCCACACAATCGAACTTGCCATGCAAACACCGCCCACCATGACTCCAACGTCGTCCCCTCGTCCAGACTAGCCAGCCGTCCTCCGGTTCCCCGCGACCCACAGCTCCTCAGCTTGTCCTTTTTTAACTTTTTCACCGGCTCCCACACTGCGCCACCTCGCTCTGCTTGAAGTCCCGCCCCCCTCACGCTCTCCTTCTGTGTTGTCTCCTCCCATTGGTCCAAGTCTGTCAGTCACGTGCTCGTCACATTTGCATGTGTCATCCTCTCTGCTCTGCTCTTGTTTCTCCCCTCCAGTAGTGGTGAAAGGGTTATGCTTGAATAGAGCAACGGAAGCCCCTTTGCCATTGGTCAAAAACCGTACTAACACCCACTTGCTGTCTTTTGTCTGCAATTGGAATGGATACGGTCGGGCTCTGGTCAAATAACATGTTTTTTTTCATTGTACTTAAAATCAAAAATATATTTTCTTATAGAAGTCCAACTACAAATATAACACAGAAGATGTGTTACATATACGACCTGTGTAGTTGTTGTTTTATCGTTTACCGTGTTGATCATGCATTATTTCCTGTGAATGGCTTGTGTGTGAGGACAATCTGAATCTTCCTGCCATCTCCTCCTCCTTCGGCCTGACCTCCATTTTTTGCTCCATTTCTCTGTCCTTTCTTTCCTTTCTTTTGTTACTCCTGTCTTGTCTTTTGACTGCTTTATCTCCTTCCTTTCCTCCCTCTCACCTCACTTTTCTTCTCTTACGCCTTCACCCTAAGACCCTGGGCGGCTGTGGCTGAGGGGTAGAGTGGTTGTCCTCAAACCTGAAGGTCGGTGGTTCGATCCCCAGCCTGACCCATCTGCATGCCGAAGTGTCCTTGGGCAAGATGCTGAACCCTGAATGGACCCCATAGAATAACAAAGTGCTGCGAATAGATGCACTGTATGAATATGTGTGTGAAAAATTATTTGACCTTTCCGATCATGTTGTATGAGGCCTTTGATGCAGAAATGAAAGATTTAAAAAAAAAAAAAAGTTTATGTACGTTTTTAGAGAAATGTTGTAATATTGCAACATTGGGCTTAGTTGGGAGCAGGATTGCTGTATTTGTACTCACGTTGTGTGAACAATTCAGAACAACTAAGGGTTCATTTGCAGGGTTGATTGCTTACTTAGCCCAATAACGGTATATAACATTAATAATTATCACAAATTAGTCATATTTTTATGAAGTCATTTATTAAAATATTAAAAATATTAAACAAGATAAAACTCTTAAAAAGCGCGTTTTTCCCCTCTTTTTTTCTTTTTATGACATTGGTCATGAAGACTTTCATTGGTGGTGAAAGTCCAAAAAACAGTCCCTGTTGTCTAAAAAGCAAAGGCGAACATCACACTTTCTGCATTGCGTGTTGGTGTATCCTTTATTGCACTGTCTGCAGCGTCCTCTCCCTGTCTTCCTTGGGAAATGACCAACTAGGTCCTTGCATACATCCAATGGGAGGTTTGCACATCTCTTGGATGGCCTCTTCTGAGCATTCAGAGGGCTTCCTGATGTCACTGACTGTGTTGCTGGGCTCCCTTTGCCTGAAGATGGCCGTCCTCTCTTTGGAGTTTGAAGTGTTGCGTTTACCAGGATAAGAGAGGATGCTAGCTGTGCCTGAAACTGTCTCCTGTTCATTGTCTCTTTGCTAAACACCTTAAGCGCTTTACAGTCCCGTTTGTAGAGCAGCCAGGCATTGATCACAGTGAGGATGATGGTGTGCCAGAAGATGTACATGTACCAGCGACGGGATTTGATGGGGAACTTATATTTGGCTGTAAATGAGTCATCAGGAATCATCATCTCATCCACAGAGTTGTTTTTGGCTCGATGTCCACGTAATTATCAGCTGGACAGACCATGGGTGGTTGGTTTTCTTTGTCCACTTCTTTACAGACATCTTCATCGGAGTCTTCATCACTCTCATCTGTATCACTGATTTCAATCTCAACCTCACTCTCTCCATTTTGGACCAGGTCAATAACATCCTGCACCATGTATCGCGGCTCTCTCCTTGCTGGTGGCATTCTGAAAATAAAATATCAATTAATTAACATGAATATATGTTTTATATATTGTAGTACATAACCTGAAGGAATAGATAGGGTGGTGGACCAAGTGCTCAGGGTAGAAATGTTTTCCATGCAGACAATACTGTCTGCCTAGTAAGTCGCTTTGGACAAAAGCGTCTGCTAAATTCCCTAAATGTAAATGTAAATGTAAATGGTTTAATGGCTCTAATTATCATACTAAAAGGAAAACATGCATCCCTCCACTTACATCCACACCCCACATTCAGGAACATTCCTGTCCCCAGAACTGAATTGTTCCATGGACAAAGTCATGGAATTTTAGGTCAGGCTGATCAAATTAACTACATTTTTTAGAGATAAAACTTTTAAATCAGTCAAATTTGACCAGAACACAACACAAGGGTAGAATGTATACTATCCATGTATAAAGAAAATACTTTGTTTCAGGCAGTGGTGTAGTGGAGGGAACACAACCTGTTTGAGCCCACTGCAACAAGCCAGCTTTTTTGACTACCACACAGTGTTGTATAATTGCAACAATTATATAATAAGCTCTAAAAGAAATTTGATGCATCTATTCCACACTAACTACATATGTACATGCTCTAGACATTATAATAACAAGCAAAAAAAATATAAAAGACATTTTACTTACATGCATTTGAATGGTGGACAATTGAATGAAACCAATAGATGTTGTTCGAAGGAAACCTTGAGAGGTTGTGTGAGTTCATGGCCAGAAGGCGTGACTTATAAACAAATGTACGATCCAATAACATTGTGAGACTGAACAATAGGACCCAATGACTATGTAAATGTGGTAAAAAAACAAGAAAAAAAAGCCAGATTGTTTTTTAGGATGGTTAAAGGTTACGTTGTAATTTTACAACAAGGGGTGCTACAGGGTTAAGACTGATATATGCAATCCGTTTTGAGGGAGACGTACACATGGGAACGGCTTCGCCGACGTGGAACACCCTCTCCGAGCACCTCGGAGAGCTCTTCGTTCACCTCTGATTTTTCTAATTACACGTCGAAGAGCCTAGGGACATCAGCGTGATTGTGTTTGGTCCGCTAATGACAGCACTTCTGAACAACGTCATTTTCGGAATCTCACATTTCCAGACCTTCAACTTCCTGTTTAATTCCCTATGTCACAATAAACCCAAACACAACTAATATTCTACGATTAATGTGACAAGTGTGTTAGCCAGCGGAGTTTTCCGGCTTACGGTGGATGGTTAGAGCACTAACGGCATGTGTGTACGGTCACATACGGTTATAACGCCCTGTCATAACAGCGCTAGCCTGCTAGCCACCATGCTAACTGCGGTGGTAACAGCGCAAAAACCCGCTGTCACGACTTTCAATTCCAAGGCTATCATGACACTGTTTCTGTTTTCAGCACCAACAGCCTTCAGAGAACCATAAATGAAAAAGAGTCGGTCGGATCCCTCCGTCCCCCCTGCACATAACGATGTCGGAGTAGAATATTTCAGCCTTTAGCCTCCCCACCCTCCCCAGCTCCCAACCACTGGAGAATGAATTATAAAAGGTAACACATAAGTGTTGAGTTTTTTAGCCTTTTCTTCTTTATTGACATGTTTGACAGACACCATAAGACTACGTAATAAGATCATGTAATTAGGTTATTGTTGGGACCTAGTATTTGTTAATTACAGTTGGGCCTACATGTTTTGCCAAAGCTTTACAACCACATGTTTCCTTTGTTCTGGAGACAAAGGAGAGCTTCCAGAACTCACTCTCCCAGGATGCTTCAACTTCACATCTAGGTGTTACCTACCCCTGGACACAACTTTACACAACTATTGCTAACTGTGGGCCCCATGACCCATGAGGTCACCAGGCCAATATAAGCCCAGTTCCCTCTCTCTTCTTTCTCTTTCAACTCACTTTTCCTGGAGGAGAGGTGTAGCTCTCCAGCTCATGCAGCCAGGGAAACTTCCTCCCTACCCAAGCTCTTCCAACCTTCAAGAAGGTCTGCCTGGAACAAACTGCTGAAACCTTCCAAAAGGCAGCGATGCGAGAGACTGTCTAAGAACTTCGGCACAAGAGCTGCATTGCACAGCAGAACCGCCACAACAGGAACCACAAACCAGCAAGACTACTTTACTGGACCTCAAACAACCTTTTCCCACTTTTCATGGATTAGTAACACAACTAGGCTTAACACTAGGCTAAGCAAATTATGTTCAATTCTATTCATGTGATGTTGATTTGTGTTGCTGTGATATGTTATTAAAAAGTTAATTGAAAGCCAATGTTAGTATTTATGCTCTTCAGTCAGTAGTAGGGCTTCTTCCCTTGCTTTCAGGGGAGGCTCAGACAGTGCCAATTGGGCTTCCACCGACAACAAGGGGGGAATAGCAATATGTGAAAAAGGTGGTCCTGGACCGACTGGGGCTTATCGCTGGATGACCATCGCCGAGGTTCTGGGACACCAGGCTGGGTGCTCATGGACCAACCCTTTGCATATACCAAGCAGCTGCATGACACAGCGTCTCTGTGGCCGCACTGTTTCAGGTCATTTCCAGAGTTGTGATCCCGAAGGAGATCTTGACTGACCAAGACACCTCGCTCATATTGAACTGTGTGGATTACTGGGCATTAAATGTATTCGGACCAGAGTTAACAATCCCCTGACTGATGGTCTCATGGAGGGGCTAAATAAGACTTTAGAGTCAATGATCAGTAAAGTCACTCACGAAGATGAAAATAATTGATATAAATGGCTTAAGCCTATGTTGTTTGCAGTGTGGGAGGTGCCCCAGGCCTCCAAAGGATTTTCTCCCTTTGAACTGCTATTTGGCAGAAATAAAAGGGGCATGCTGGACCTACTTAGAGAAACTGGGAGGAAGGTGCAAGCTGACAAAGCTTCAGAATGCTTTATTTAGCACGTATACTTATTATGGGTTCAGTGCATATTTCTCTTTCCATTTAAAATACATTTGAAGACTCTCTGAATCCCCCCACCCTGGTCACAGGTTTTTATTTTGAACACATAGTCATAACTCCTTTATAATGTTGGCACAATGACATCTGACACAATTATGGCTTTTGACAAAATATCTCAACATGTACTATATTTGCTAGAGCGTGGTTGTTTAAAGGACCCATTGTATGCCCAGTTTACCACAGTTGATATGGTTCCTTGAAATGTCTGTTACATATTTTGGTCCAAGTACCGCAAGGATAATTTAAAACAGCATCCTTTTTACCCTGTCTAAAACAGCCTTCCACAGATTTACCTGTTTTGAGTGCCCCGCCCCCCTTTCCCCTCTCCCCTCCTCCCTCCTTTACAAGATACAAGCGCCAACATTTTTAGCTATCCATTACCTCTGTGGAAATATAGCTACTGGAGACAAAGATACAATCTTACAACCATATCGTTTTGAACCATAGTCAGGTGGGCCGAAGCCTGGCTGCGAGAACACCAGCGCCCCAGCTCCCCAGCACAGCCCCGCAGTGGGAGCTGGAGCTGGCGCAGCAGCAACAGCATCCTTCCACACTGTTGAGTCAACGTTTAGAGGTGTCGCGAGCTAATGCTAGTCGGGGAGCCGGGCCGTCTCGATCCCCGGAGCCGGTGAGATGATGGTGGGGTGTGGTCCAAGGCCATGTATCGAGACTCCCTACTGGGGCATGGTTGGAACATTACGTATTTTTCTGTCATAATCACATTCTACGCCATCTAGCGTATCATTTCTGACATAGAAGAACCACAATAAATACCGGGAGTTGTTTTTTTCTAGAGTTTTTGGTACGGTAGACATGCCAGATACCCAAATTAACGTGTAGAAGCACGATAAAAGTGCCATTTTCATAATATGTCCCCTTTATGGATTTTTTATTCTTGGGTGGGGATTTTAACTGCACTGAAGATGTGGTTTTAGACCGCAACCATGCAGAGCCTCATCCAGCCTCTCAGCACGCCTTAAAGCAGCTGGTCCGTTCTCACGGCATGGTGGACGTGTGGAGGAGGATGCACCCAGACTGCAGACAGTACACCTGGTCCCACATCAGAGAGAGTAGGAGCTCCTCAGCCAGGTTAGACAGGATTTATTGTTTTAAACATCACTTTAACATTTTTTAAAAGCTGCGCTATCATGCCGGCTGGTTTTAGTGATCATTCCCTGCTTTTATGTTATGTTTTTGTCAGGAATGTTTTACCGTAGAGCGCCTATTGGCATTTTAATTCTGTTTTAACATTCGATAAGAATTTTAAAGATGTTTTTATGTATTTCTGGGGTGTTTTTAGACATAGGAAGGGCGAGTTTAGTAATCTTAGGCAGTGGTGGGACCATGGTAAGACACAAATACGCCTATTGTGTCAACAACACACCCTCAATGTCACAAGAGATGCCACCCGATCTATGAAAGATCTAGAGACCGACATAGTGGAACTAGAACATTTAAGTGAGTCCACCGGAAATCAGGGTTATATTGAAAGCCCCAAAGGAAAAAAAATGGCTTTAGCCGACCTGTTAGAACGTAAAGTACAGGGCGCGTTGGTCAGGTCTCGGTTCCTGAACATTGCTGAAATGGATGCTCCAACTAGTTACTTCTTCAGTCTGGAGAAAAAGAACGGGCAGAGGAGAGTAATCCACACCTTGCTCTCAGACACAGGGGAAGAGCTGATGGAGCCACGCCAGATAAGAGAGCGGGCTGTGACTTTTTATCAAGCACTGTACTCTTCTGAGGAAGAACAAACAGGCAGGGAGGAGTTCTCGGAAGAGTCCAACTCACAGCTCGCTGCCCCCCTCCGGATGCAGGAGCTGCTGACCGCCCTGCAAGGCATGCAGGGACAGCGGGCTCCTGGCATTGACGGACTGACACCGGAGTTTTATAAAGCTTACTGGGGCATTTTATCGCACAATCTTTTACAGGTTTTTAATGAGTGTCTGGCGCCTGGCTCTATGCCAGTGTCCTGCAGGAGGGCTGTCCTCACACTGCTACCGAAAAGGGGAACCTGCAGGACATCAAGAACTCGCGCCCTGTGTCATTGCTCTGTTCTGGATTACAAACCTATGTCCAAAGCACTGGCCTCCAGGCGGGGGAAGGCTATGGAGCAGGTCATTCACAGGGACCAGACCTACTGCATGCCCGGCAGGTCAATGGTGGACAATGTCCACCTCATTCGAGACCTTTTGGATGTCTCCAGTTCATTCGATGTAGATATAGGCTTGATTTCCCTAGACCAAGAAAAAGCTTTTGACCGCGTTTAACACAGCTTCCTGTGGCAAGTAATGTGGAAGTTTGGGTTCAGCGCTGGCTTCATAGCTAAGATCAAGGTGCTGTACTGTGACGTTGAGAGCGTGTTAAAGATCAACGGCGGTCTGAGTGCTCCTTTCAAGGTGGGTAGAGGTGTCAGGCAGGGCTGTGCTCTGTCGGGGATGCTCTACTCACTCTCCCTTGAACCTCTCCTCCGCAGAATAAGATCTAGCATTCAAGGTGTGTTTTATCCTGGTTTTAGTGGCAACATGATTTTATCGGCTTATGCAGATGATCTTATTGTTTTTATTAAAGACCAGATGGATGTAGATATTTTAGCAAAAATCTTAAATGATTTTAGCATGGCATCGGCCGCGAGGGTCAATTGGAAAAAAAGCTAAGCCCTTGCGGTCGGGGAATGGCCTGGCGGTCTCCCAGTTCTCCCCCAAAACCTGAAATGGAAGAGGGAGGCATAAAGTACCTCGGGGTGTTTTTAGGAAATGACGACATACATAAGAAGAATTGGGAGAACGTCACAGAAAAAAAAGAAAACAAACTGTTAAAATGGAAATGGCTGCTCCCAAAAAAGTCTCTTAGTGGGAGGGTACTGGTTTTAAATAATCTTGTGGCATCCCAACTGTGGCATCACCTAATGTGTGTGGAACCCCCCCCTGGCTTGCTTTCGATTTTACAAAGGAAAATGGTGGACTTTTTCTGGGGGGGTCTACACTGGGTGCCACAGGGGGTGCTGTTTTTAGCCAGGGGGGAGGGGGGACAGGGCCTCCACCTGGCCAGCCGGACTGCAACTTTTAGAATTCAATTCATCCAAAAATATCTCACAGGTCCAGCAGATCTGGTGTGCAGAGATGTGGCCAGCAGCATCCTTTGGCGTGCCAATAACCTGGGGTTGGATGATGCTCTGTTTTTAACAGATTCTAAATTCTTAAAATTAAGTGGGTTGCCTCCTTTTTATCAAGGTGTTTTTAAATCATGGGCCCTTTTCAACAAAAAAAGGTGTCAAAAAGCAGACTCTCTGTACTGGTTGTTGAGAGAACCACTTGTGAATGGAGCCAGATTGGATGTCAGCGGCACAACAACACCCAGCCTTATGGCGGCGCTGACCCGGTCTGGAACAGTGACCCTACAGCAGCTGGTGGATGCAGTGGGGCCGGCACTCAACAACACCCAGGACACCCAGAGGCTCTCCATGCCTGAGAAAGACCTCCTGAGGGCCTACAAGAGGCGGGAAACCGCACCAGAGGCGGCAGACCCCTACCCGGAAATTATCCTGAGCCCAGGCCTGGGAGAAAAGACCGGCCCCCTACTAACTGAAATCAACAAACACAAATTGACAATACACAGAGCGGACAAAGAGACACTTTATAGAAACTGTGTAAAAAGCATCCACCAGACCGGACTGAGCAACAGACCCCCCACTGTGTGGTCACGGAGGTGGGGGGAGCATGGACCCAGCCCGCAGTGGAGGATTTTATACCCCTTAAGAAAAAAACAGGCGACCTCCAGTTGAGAATTTTACACGGCGCCGCCGCTTCCAACGCTTTTATTTCTATTCTTAATCCCACCGTTCTTAACAAGTGTCCATTTTGCGACCTGCGTGAGACTATTTATCACGTTTTTACTGAGTGCAAGAGACTGACAAGTTTCTTCGCTCTTTTAACTGCGGTTTTTAGTGATTTTAACATCACTTTTACTGAGAAGGTTTTTATCATGGGAGCTGCCTACAACAAAGCAAATAAAGATAAATGGCAGCTCCTGAACCACCTCTCAGGTGAGGCCAAGATGGCCATTTATATTAGTAGGAAGAACAGGGTAGAGAACAGGAACGGGCAGGAAGCGGGGGCAGTGTGGGTGGTAAACCTCCGGGCCAGACTCCGACTCGAGTTCAGTTTTTACACAATGGTATCTTATCTCGAGTCTTTTAAAATAATTTGGTGTTTTAATGACATCCTCTGCACCGTCACCAACAATGAGCTGTCCTTTCCACACATTTTAACAGACTGAGGTTTTTTTAACAGCAGCACTTTTGTTTATTTATTTGAATCATGCTGTAAGCAAGTGTTTTGTAAAATGAAGAATATGTAAATAAAGTGTTAAAATCTAAAAAAATCTCTCTCTCTCTCTCTCTCTCTCTCTCTCTCTCTCTCTCTCTCTCTCTCTCACACACTAAGTGTAGGTGAAAAAATAAGGGGTGGGGGGGTATAGCCCCCTAGCAAAACATGCAGGCATCAACATTAGTCTCCTGCTGTGCAAATCCACCCTTGCATCCAACACTGCCACACTGTAAAATCCAATTAGTTATCATTACTTTAAAAAAGCATGCAAACCGGTTGCACTTAAAAAAACATGTAAAGAGAACTAGGTATTTTAAGTTGTACTAACTAGTGCTTCCTTATTAGAGTACACTTATACATGAGTTTAAGCAACTAAAACAATCAAGTAGAGTGTGCTTGATAACTTACTTTAGATGTACTCTCGACTTAGTAAAGACTATTCAGAATTCCTATTTTAATCTACTAAGTCATTGCATGTGAAATTTACTCTGTTTAGTCCATATAACACAATTATCTAAGTTGGACTAACTTAGAATTTCTAAGTTATATTTACTTGAACAGCAATCTGACTTACTTGCTAAAACCGTTGCAAACCGATTGCACTTAAAATCCATTTAAAATCCTACCGAAGTTATTCATAAAAGCTTTCAGAACATTTGAGTGAAAATTAAAACTGAAGTTAGATGCAATGATTCCACACCCTATACATGTTTCTCGTTATGAACCTGTGATACTGCCATGGACCATGAACTGAGCATGCTTAAACACTTGATGTCTCCTTTACGTTCAGTTTATAAACTGTTGATAAAAGGTTTAAATACTTAATCACTGAACCAGTGGGAGAAGTTTTATAGTATTTAATACAAAATTGGTAAGATCTGAATGTGAACAGGCAGGCTGACTGTCAGGTCTGAGTTCCAGGCTTGGCAGGCAGGCAGAGAACCAAAGAGCAGGGCTGAGTGTAGCAGGCCTTGTTTTCCCTCTAAAATATTGTACTTAATTGAATGTTTCTAAAGCAGTACAGAGGCAGTCTCTGTTTTGAACGAAAGAGGGACACTGAATAATTTAGTGTCTTCTGAGTTGGAGAAGTATAGTTATATTTTATATACATAATTTACAAAAAAAACTAGTTCATATACACAATATTCTCAAAACCGTTCAGATATCAGAAACGTGATCTGGGAGGCAGCTCCATCCTACTGGACATGAGTTGGATTATGGCTTCTCCACCATGCTCTATTTTTAAGTAAAAGCCATTGGTGGCCCACTGTACCAGCATGGTGCACCATAACATAACTTGCTAACCTCTGGCTTCCTGAGTTTAAACATCCCATTAAGTAGAGGCAGCCTGCTGTCTTAGTACACACATCACACACATATCAAACCTTGACTTTTTACAGCACTGCACACCAATGTAGTATCAGGCACACACACATACAGCAATCTGACCTGACTCTTGTTGGAACTGGCGCTTCGCTGTTGGAAATTAGAGTGTGGACAACAGGCTAATGATCAATAGGCAGACTCACTGGAGAGCCACCACTGGGGCTCATTAGAAGCTACATGAGTGAGACAGCGGGGCCCGCTGTCTCACTCTCTCCGTCTCACACACATACATACACACACATATCCCCAGAGAGACTTGATAATCAAACACTGCACTAATGCACACATTCCTCCCATGGCGACCTGAAGGCAGCAAGGAGAAATGAGAAGACCAAGGCATTTACCAATCTGCATTTTTGAATAAAAGCAGCAGGAGAAAGTATATACTGTAAAATGCTTCACTCCTATAGTTCACAAGTGGGCAAACGTCTCATTACAGGCATTTGTTGTAATATATTTGCAATCTTATACATACACTATGAAAAAATCCCAAATCCCACTGTACTCTGTGAGTATGAGTTTGCAGACTCAGAATGAAGTTCAGGCAGCAGTAACTGGTTCGACTTCCAAGCAACATAGCTTTGGTCTGTTTGTTGGCTGCAGTCCCTGTAAAGTATACACATCTCTGCCTTGTTTTTGCTGCCTTATTCTGTTGTAAAATATATTACAAGTGTTTGGACTTTTTGTGGGGGACAGTGACATCAACTTGGCTGTGGTACCATGTTGGTGTTCATATCCATAAGGAAGGTGAAAGGAATGATTTGGTTTTGACAGCTGTAAAGGGCCAGCCTGTAAAGAGCTGTACAGTGACAGTATTTAAAAAAACGTAAATCCTTTTTTACATTTTTACAATCCTGTTTTTGTTTGTTGTTCTTTCTTGTAGCCAGCGTGCCTTTTTAATAATTTTTATTATTTAAGATCACAAGATCTTCTCAACTCTCAACGTTACCGCTGCCCTTGCAGTGTATGCATAAAGTATACATACTATACTGTGTGTGTCCCCAAGTCACACATCTACCCATCACCTTGCTCCCTGCCTCAGCTACGTTTCCCTCTCTCTCTCTCTCTCTCTCTCTCTCTCTCTCTCTCTCTCTCTCTCTCTCTCTCTCTCTCTCTCTCTCTCTCTCTCTCTCTCTCTCTCTCTCTCTCTCTCTCTCTCACACACACACACCATAGATCCCTATTTAGGCAGGGCTGGGGATTAGCGTTGCCCTTTGTGGATCTGACATTCACCAATTGGACTTAATTAGCAGTGCTGAGCCTGACGCTGACCTTTTGTCAAGCAAGCTGTCATTGAAAACGTTTCTGTAGACTTGAATAGGGAATGCTATTTGTTAACGTAATCAGAGACCACCCCGCTCAGGCTGGTGGTGTGACTGGCTGCACAAAGGTTGACTGGAAAGATAACATCACTGACTAAAATACACAGATGGTATTGGCTTTTAATAAAAGCTGGAAATCGGTCAGTTGATGGTTGCTGTAACCATTTGCCGTTTTTGTACACTTGCAGATAATTCTGGGGATATTCATTATCATTTAACTAATCCTATAAAAATATCAATAATACTTTTTCACCCAGAGATATTTCTTTTCCTTTTTTTTTTTTTTTCCATTTTTGCGTCTGTCCCGTCTGAGAAGCGTAATCTACTCACTCGCCATGAATCCTGCGGTTGTTCCCCTGCTGTGTTCACACATCTACTTCTCTTGGATTTCTATAGACAATATACTAAGTGGCCATGTGGAGAAAGAAGCATCTCACTCTGACATTTGTGTTCACACATGGACCTGGTCCGGAGTAAATACGGAGGAGCTTTCGGAGTTCAGTGCATGTCTGAAAGCAGCTTAATTTCCCTCTGAGTGTGATGGTGTGGTATATTCAGAGGGAAATTAAGCTGCTTTCGGACATGCACTGAACTGTTGACATGTTACACCATCGCCACCGGAAGTAGCCTCCAACAAATTAACTATATCATTCTGTTTGACTGACATTCTACACTACAAGACAAAAAGCCTGC
Source organism: Platichthys flesus (assembly GCF_949316205.1). NCBI lineage: Eukaryota > Metazoa > Chordata > Actinopteri > Pleuronectiformes > Pleuronectidae > Platichthys > Platichthys flesus. The sequence goes on along the minus strand of NC_084965.1, from coordinate 19,221,729 downwards.
TTTTATTGTAAATATGCATTTATGTATTGTTTTAGATTTTAAGATGACAATGCGGGAAGTCCAACATTATGTCCACCTGTAAAAACATACATATCCCTTCCTAATTAAATTTGACTCCTGATTAAATTAATGAACGCTAGCACACATTTGCAGTTTTAATCAAAACAATTTGAGCACTCACGTGCACAAATACATAGGGTGATGTGATATCTTCTATCATCAAGGCACCTTGAGTGGAGAAACATGATGTACATCTATATTTGGTCTGCTTCTTTCTCTCTCACAAACACACACACCCACACCCACACACACACACTCACATATACGCACTCAAAACAAAGAGATTCTCATAAAGCTGCCCTGTACACTCCACTCTCCAACCACAAAGAAAGAAATGTTGACTCAATGTTCTCTCCACTTAAATGCAATTCCTTCCCTACCTCTCGAGCTACCATTCCTATTACCATTGAATTGTTTTGCTTGTGTGGACAATGCTAAACGCATCAGTGCGGCCTCCTCTGCAGAATAAATTCTGCATGCTTACCAGCTGGAATTTTTCAATTTACACGTCCTGAAAAACAATCCCAATTCACTAATCACTGCAGCATTGTTCCAACTGTTCCACTGGCTGCTGTGCTCTTAGTGTTTTCTTGTTGTAGGTGTTTATAAAATTGGACTGTATTGAAATGGGCAAGTATGTGTAAGTGTTTATTTATGCTGTAATTGTGTGTGTCTGAATTTGTAGAAGAGGGGGATTAATTGGGCTGAGAGCATTGCTTTCTGGATAATGTCTTGCATATGTCAGGGAAATGGCAGTGTTGAAGAGAGCTTGTGTATTGCTAATATACGGTCTGAATTTAATTTGGACTCTAATAATCAGGGCCCATTATGGCAGTATACTAGAAGATAGAGACAAATACTGTCTCTTTGCCTTGGACCAGCAGCCTGAGGTAATAACATGTTATCAGCTGCAGCTGAAAGTAGGGATGCTTTTAGATTGGACTGGAGATAACTTCAGAAACCAGACCTGACCTTTGAGGGCTCAAATACTATGGCACAACTCTGATTATTTGAATAGATTTTGAAAAGACCACGTGAAGTAAGACCGAGGTTTAAGTTTCTGGTTAAAAAAGGTCCATTTAAATCAATTGATTTCAATAAATAAAAGGCAACTGTAATCCAACCTTTTCACTTAGGGTGTTTACAAAGCCACCCCTTTGAACATCTCGAAGATAAGAGTCAGCGGTTTGTCTTTACCGCTGAATGGCAGATTCATTACCCTCAACATAGACCATGAAACGTGTGGGTTGACAAAAACATCCAGTTGGCTGAAATGCAACAGCTTGAGGTCTCCAGTGGTTATTTTGCCAAGTTTTGTTAGTTTTGTTACCTCAGCATATTGAGCCTGTTCATGCAGGGGGAGGAGAGAGGGCAATGTGTCTTTAAGGATGACTAACTTTTTTCTCTGACAGTTATTCAGAAAATGTAATATATATAGTTATATGGGGCTGCTAAATACTCCACGTTGTTCACCAGATATCTGCTGCTGAGCAGTTAGACAGCTGGGCTTTTTAGCTTTCTACTGGAAAAAGCTGCCTGCTGAGAGAAACCGATGCTATGAACCAAAATGCTTAAGTTGACACCAGCCAGCTAAACATCGAGCAGAAACTCAAGATAAGAAAAGTGAAACGGGCAAAACTCCACACACAAGGTGTTTTGATTTTGGATCCTGTACTCTTATTGTCTAATGCTAATGTTCAGGCATTGTCTATTGAATGTAGCTTAATTTAGCCTTAGGAGAGGTGGTGGACTCCTCCAACATCTGCTCCCCAAGCGCTGTACATGGTCGCTCACTGCTCTGTGTGTCCTGCACCAGATGGGTCAAAAGCAGAGATTAAATTTCCCTACCTGCATGAGTGTGCCTTTGCATGTCTGTGCATGTGGTTGGGACTAATAAATGCATCTTAATCTTAATATGAGAGCGGGTTCTGAATACAAAAAGTGTGACATAGGCCAACCCTGGTGTAACTATGGTGTAACACTGAATTAGTCACAAAAATATCTGCATTCTGTTTTGATATCTGCAAGCAGATCTCAACTGCAACAATTTGATCTATTCACAGTCAGAACATTAAACAAGAACTCAACTTGTTTAGTTTGTTGAGAGAGTAACTGCACCAACAAAGTTACATGGATGCATGTGCTGTACATAGACACTCAGCATTCAGACAGTGCCTGTGTGCGTGGTGGAGCAGATTGGAGAAACAATGGACAGTGCAAGTCAAAGAAAAGGAGATGGAGAGTGGAAAGTGGATCTGAGATAAGGAATTAAGAGGAGGAAAGCCCTTGGGGAGAGTGCACTAATATTACGGATATGCTCCTCTAACAAAAAAAAACCAAACCATGAAACCCACACACATAACGAAATTAAAAGTATATATGGTCTGTTGTGAATTTGTGGATATTGACCTGGGCTGACATTAGATTCCCCGGCCTGAGAGAAAAGTCCTGAGTAGTTTGTAATAAGGGCTGTTCAGAAAAGTCTTATAACTTATCTCAGGACAAACACCTGTAGTGTGTAGGAACAGTTACTGTACCTGTTACCCAGCTATTAGAACTTCAATTGAGGATTATCAACAATCCTTCTAAACATTATTAATACTGTGAAACTGGCAGAAACAGCCCGACATGTTTTTCTGCATCGCATTTTCATACCAGCCTTCTCATTATCAGTCAAAAATATTTACTCACTAATAGATTTAATAAGTGCTTTATTTATTTACAGTCAGTTATCTTTGGATTGACTTACTACTTCAAACATAATAATAATATCTAGTGCTATATTTGATCATATTGCTTACATTTAACCTTTTGAGATCACTTTGGGCTGTTGCTATCACCAAATTTACCCACAGGTATCAGCATTTCTCCTTGTGGTCTATTCATGATTTTGACAAAAACATGCTCATGGATGGATAAGAAAATACACCATTACTTTGAGGCTGAAGACCACAAAGCTGCAGCACAAATATCTCCCACTGGGATTCCTCCATGGAGAAAATGTCCTCTGCCCCTAAGGAAAGGATAGATATGCCAGAGAAGTAGCTAAACACAACCAGTGCAACAAGAGCTGGAAAAGAAAGCCCCAGAGATTTCTCTCAAACAGGGGCTGGAAATGACACAATTCAATCAATTAATAAAGCAATCAAATTTTATTTTATTTGTAAAGCCCATATTCACAAATCACTTGACTCATAGTGCTTTACAAAGTGTGACATCCTCAGACCTAAATATATTTCTATGACTGCCTTCTTTCACTTACATTTCCATCTCAAAGGCCTTATTATTGTAATTCCTTATTATCAGGCTCCAGCAGTAAGTCGTTAAATACTCTGCAGCTTGTCCAAAATGTGTCTTGACAAGAACCAAGAAATGAGACCTCATTTCTCCTGTATTAGCCTCGCTACACTGGATTCCGGTTAAATCTAGAATAGAATTACAAATTCTCCTCCTCACCTTCAGGGCCCTTAATAATATGGCATCATCATACCTTAAAGAGCTGATAGTACCTTATCAACCCACTAGAGCACTGCGCTCCTAGAATACAGGCTTACTTGTCGTCCCTGAAGTCTCTAAAAGTAGAGTAGGAGCCAGAGCTTTCAGCCATCAAGCTCCTCTCCTGTGGAATCATCTCCACTTTTCGGTTCTCTTAGTTATGCTGCTATAGGTTTAGAAGGTTGGGGGACACATGACACACAGAGACTCTCTTCCCAGCTTCTCCTTCCTCTTCTCCTTCCTTATCACATCAAGGAAATAAATTTCTCATCAATACATGTTACAGAATTGAGTCCCTTTGCCTTATTGTCCGCAGATCCAGGGCCGCGGCTGTGGCCACTTCTTAGATTATGATGGTGGATCGTGAACGTAATGGTGGATCCTGTTTGGTGGATCCTGTAGCGTGCTGGCTTATCGTGAGGATAATGGTGGATCCTGTATCATGCTGGCTGTATCATACAGCCGATCCTTGGTAGTGGTGGTGGACTATGATCGAGGTGGGAGCTGATAGTGGATCCTGATGGCGCCAGTGGATCATGTGTATTATAGTGCTAATGGATCCCTCAGATGTGGCTATCTCTGATATATCTATGTTTTCTTTCCCCCTGTTAATAGGGTTTTCTTTTTTCTGAGACCAGTTGTAAGAGTTTATTTGTTAAATTACCATCCCATGGAACAGATAAATAATATCAGCAAAAAATGTAGTACCATCACAATTTCCCAATGGCCTGCAAATCAGGGTAAAACTAATCTTCACACTTCAGTGGGGCACAAAACAAGGATGTAAACTCTCTCAGGTACTGTTTGACATTTTCATCTAATCTCTTGCAACGGACATTCATCAAAACATTTGATCATCACAGACTTATCTCATTAGCAGATGACATCCTGCTATGTACTCTTTTATGCTGTGGCTATAAAACTCCCTCTTACACCACAAGTAACATTAAATACATTACATTTAGATGGATCTCTACACCCCTGACATTATGATCTGAGACTACATTCAAAAACAACCAAGATCCCAGAAAAGGTTTGTCCCCCGATTGTCGAGAGGGAGGGGTCAGCCCAAAATCGTTAAAGGTGACCTTGGCGTCAGGTGGACTACTGATTCCATGCACTCTCTAGCTAACTTCAGCCACATCTGCTGCTTTAAGGTTTGTGTGACTATCTTCTCAGATAGTTGATAGAACCTTATGAAGGTAGAGAGTTTAATTACGGTAAAATATTGCTGCCATGCCAGAAAAAGTACAATGTATCAGTATTATGCTATAACTTGAAAAGTTAATTTTAACATGAGCTGTCAAACGGTATAACAAGGTGGGAATATAGATATATGTAAAGAAATTTAGATATTCCCTTCTTTCATATGAGCTGCAGCATCTTTAAAAAATCTCCCTGGTTAGTATTTGAGCCTCTTGCCACATGAATGTGATGTTTTTCTCCAACGATTGACATTTCCAGTCCAGTTCTTGTTGAATTCTCCAGGCACTGTACAATCATGCCATTATTGATTGATGCTCCGTTCCATTCACTCTGCTGTAATATTGTTAAGGAGGCAGTATAACCAAACCATTTCCCATCCATGCAGTTCCATCAGAAGATTTGTCTTGATGTTACAGGGCAGTCAGTTTAACTAGGATTCAATTACATGAAACTTAAATTGTCATGTTTTTTTTTAAAGTTTGTTTCTGGTAGAGTGGGATATCATCACTTACTGCAAAGGAAACAAAATATTATACAAAGAAAGGCTATTCTTGTCATTGAAGCACAAACTAGCTCAGTTGGTCAGATGTACCCCAATTTGCAGGTCGGTAACTCCAGTGACTCTCCCATTGGTCCTGTACAATATTCAGAAGTCAATATACACAATTTGTATGCATCTTAGGGTCTGACATCAGTGCTTTCATACACAAACCTTTTCTCATCTCGTTTTTTCTCCCATAATTTCTCCATAGCCACCCCTGTCTCCCTCTTCTCTCTCCGCCTGTAGCCAACCTGGACTACATTGCATATTGCAATCGGACACTGTTTACTGTTTTGCATTTTGCATTTCACTTTTTACTTCACTCAGGGGTGACTGTGGCTCTAAATATTTAATTAGGCTTGAATGAAAGGGATCAATCACATTGATTGGTTCTCTAGGCTGACACCACAAGCTGGCAGAACCACTGTAAGCTGATGGTGTTATTTTTGGACTAACAAGGTAAATTCCTCCAAAGTGTTCATGTAGAGAATCACAGTCTGATCACGCCCATTGCATTTACACCTGGCATTTCTCCCTGCATTGTGATCAGATATCATTTCTCCTGTGGTCTATGCAAAGCAGGTGAGTAGGTGTGGCATTATAAACAAAAACAAACATGGCAGATGCAGGTTCACTAGATGAGGCACCTTACAGTCTGAATTTACTTTTCATTTCAGGCATAAAGTGTGGCATTTCACCCACCAGAAGATGAGAAGTTCTACAGCTGCAGTGGAAGTGTCAATATGGATGAGATAGAAAACAGATACTGTAATGTTCTTTATTGTATGCGCATATAGATCTTAACTGAATATACCAATGCTATTTTAATTCATGGTGTAAGTTGACAACAATTATAGTATATTAGTTTATAGTTCTGTAATACATCTGCATCGACAGGTCACGTGTTCCACGGCTGCCATTGTATAATTTTTTTTTCTTTAATATAACAAAATTCACAGCAGAGAGATGACAGGAAATCTTGGGAGAAAGAGAAAACGACATGCAACAAAGAACCTGAGCTAAATCAAAACCATCCTTTTCATAGCCTCAACCCCTTGGTAACCAGACGTCCAGTGTCAAACAGAAACATGAGCACAGCCTATCCCTGATAGCTCTTTTCTCTGCTCCACTTTCAGCCATAACTATCTCAATTATTTTTTACAATATGTTTAATACCAAAACATATTTAATTCAACAGAAACTTATACTAGAAACAGAGCTTCTCTTTGCTTCCAATAGTGGCTGTGCTACTACTAATAATACAATTGATAATACTAGTAAGTGTTAAAACCAGGATTTTGTGTATATTCAATAATAATTCAATCAATAAAACTTAAATTATGACAGGATCATTTCAGGAAGTGATTCAGCTCAGTTCATTCACCCAAATGATTGGTAATTTTGAACAAAGCGTTCGCTAACAACGCAGCACTACTTGAGAGGAAAGCTGAAACCTTTATTTTAAGCATCTAGAGGAAGATTTCGATGTATGGTATTTCTGCATCTAACAGTAGTCTGGTATCCAGCAGGACAACAATTAAAGTTACATCCACAACACATGTGATTAATGTTAATGTACACACAATATCTGTACACTTCATAATGCAAATTGTGTGCAAAACACAAAATTTATGTTGGTCAATACAAAATAATGATGTTTTTACCCAATCTGAGTTTACATATGTAGTGTGTGAGTGTATGTGTTTGTGTTGTCTGCATGTCAGTGTGTGAAAAAGGAAGGAAGAGAGAACGCGGAGTAGGAGGGGCTGAATAAAAGATTGAGAAACATTTTACTCATTCAAGAAAAGCAGTGATCATTGTTTCTATTGTGGTGGTGGCTACAAACAAATAGACATTTGAAATTGTAGCAAGCTAGAGATGTTTGCTTACTCTTGGCAGTGGCTGACAGAGAAAAGGGAGTGAGCAGAGTTGGGTTGGACTGACCGAATTAATGTATATATAAAGTCTCCTTCCCCTGATCTGTGTGATAGCTGATCGCTCATGGATAAACAGTGCTAATATGTGCCATCAAGTAATGAGGAGCAAATCAAGCTCTACTTCAACACCAAGCAGTACTGTAGCGGTGAGAAAGAGACAGAGTGATGGAGAAAAAATGAAGAGGCTGGATGGGGGGGGGGGGCAAGAACCTTGACAGTTAATTATCTGGAGAATATGGCAATCAGAGCAGCAATGAGTATTTTTGAGCATTTCTCTGTTATTTGGTCCTTCGAGATGTGCCGTCAAATTCTTTCAGCAGACACTCTGCTGAAGCCTGAAGGCCTCTCAGCTCCTCCCGGCTCAGCTGTATCCATTGCCCACCATTTCAATGATTATTCACCCTGACAGAAATGTATCTCCAGTTGCCTGGAGTCACACTTTCATTCAAGTAGCTGAGTTTTTGTTATCACCATCTGTCTATACATTAGGAGACTTTAAAATAACCTTTCATTCTTCCTGCACTCTAAAAGTTGAATAGAATTTTGTTTGGGAAGTTCAAACTCACTGATGGTAAAAAGTTGTAGACACCCTCCATTTGTCAGTTTCTGAAGAATATTTTTACTGCAGAGGATGTCAAATATTGTTCAGAAAGTTCTCAACACTGCTATATAAGTTCTCTAAAATGTGTGGCACATGCAGGTTGCTTTGCTATCTCGTTCTGTACAGTTCATCCAAAGCCAGCTTAATGGGATTTAAGTCCTTAGAAGTCAGCATGTTGTACATAACTTCTTGTGTTTAGGGTGTGTCATATTTAGGTAGTCTCTGTAGTATCTATACCTGAGAAAATGTCACTAATGGTGAAATATTTGAAGAGGTTATATTGTCTGTCAGAGAAATTTTGTTGTAAACATACTCCATGACCAGCTACCACCACGATCACCATCCATGATCGATCCACAGTCCACCATCGCCATTAAAGAAAAATCCCCTGCACCCGACATGGAGTGCTGTTTTCTTCAAAATCTGATCCTCTACCAGAGGCCTGGGAGCTTGAGGGTTGTGCTGTGTTTCTTAGTCTTTATTTGGACTGCACACTTCTGGACAGAGGCTTCTGATGTTGTATCTGGGGTCAGCTGGAGCCACTCTCCCTCACAGCCCCGAAAGCCCAAATAATGCTTCTGCCTTAACCTACACGTAGACGTTTTTCCTACGCAGATCCCTATGCCGTACCTTGATGTTAACCTCCCCAAAAAATGTACTATGCAAGAACGAAAGAGCTGTATTTGGTCTGCTTGATAGCATTGCATTTCCGCCGCCATTTTTGAATTGAGGTGAAGGAACGAACATGAACGAGATCTGTCTTTTCTTCATTGCAGTTCTTTGAGAAAAAGTAATTGCTCTTCAACATCTGCACAATCTCCAACACGATCCGCTTTGTAGCACTTCCCATTATTCTGAAGTAAACAGACGACAGAGAATTTGTAAATAAGCAGACCAGAAATCAAAAGACCCTCAACATTTGGAACTCTACAGCCACTAGAATTTCAGCAGTTTAATTGCGGCATGACTCACATACACCTCAGCACAGCTATAAATGTTCGACCCCGTGCATGGACTATGTGTGTACCTACTGCGTAGCTTCGACGAAGAAGTAATAATTGGGATAAATGGTCCTACTACCACAGGAATCACTTTGAAGTTCATATTTCCTCATTCGTTCTAGCCCTTGATACCACTCGATCTTCTCGTTCTCCTTTTTCCTGATATAACTGTCTGCTGGGATCTCCACATTTATCACGACTGCCCTCTTCTGTTCTTTGTCCACAACCACTATGTCCAGTTGGTTAGTCAGCTGTTTGTCAGCCTGGAATCTGAAATCCCACAGGATCTTAGCTCTGTTTTTCTCAACCACATGCACTGGTCTGTTCCATCACAACTTAGTAATCATCAATCAATCAATCAAATTTTATTTGTATAGCCCAAATTACAATTCATCTCATAGGGCTTTAACAGGGTGTGACATCCTCTTTCCTTAACCCTCAGCAAGAGTAAGGAAAAACTACTAAAAACCCTTTTAACAGGGTAAAAATATGTAGAAACCTCAGAGAGAGCCACATGTGAGGGATCCCTCTCCCAGGACGTGCAATAGATGCCACGTGCAGGAGAACATCATCAATAATCAAAGTCTCTAGCAGCATTTGATGAGGGTAGACATCCCGAAGGACAACCCCAACATGACATGCCAAGCAGTCCGGCTGCAAGCACAGTCCATGCTTAGCAACCATCTAGACCACGATCCACCATCCAGACCAGACGCCACTCCAGTCCTCAGTCACCGTCCACCACCGCCCACCAGCCCGTGCCCAATGCCAACGCGACACAGGGTCCGCCACCAGCACCACGATCAGCCCACATGACTCAGAATCCGCCACACTGGATCCAACACCGCGACCCCCGGTGCGCGATCCACAAACTGCAATCCATGGTGCGGCGACAGAGGCCCTGGATCTGCGGGTGATAAAGCAAAGGGATTCCGGGGAAGGGGGATAGGGATGGAGAAGAGGAAGGAGAAGCTGGAAAGAGAAGCTCTTTGTGTCATGTGTCATAAAATAGAACAAGTACCGTTCTGGCGCACTAATTAGCTCTAAGAATAAGCTTTATCAAAAAGGAAGGTTTGAGCCTACTTTTAAACGAAAAGATGGTGACTGCCTCCCGAACTGAAAGTGGTAGATTATTCCACAGCCGAGCGCTTGATGGCTAAAAGCTCTGGCTCCTACTCTACTTTTAGAGAATTTAGGGACGACAAGTAGGCTTGAATTCTGGGAGCGGAGTGCTCTAGCGGGTTTATAAGGTACTAACAGCTCTTTAAGGTAAAAAGGCGCTATATTATTAAGGGCCTTGAAGGTGAGGAGGAGAATTTTAAATTCTATTCTAGATTTAACTGGAAGCCAGTGTAGCGATGCTAATATTGGAGAAATGTGCTCTCTTCTCTTTGTTCTCGTCAGGACACGTGCTGCGGCATTTTGGACAAGCTGTAGAGTCTTTAACGACTTACTGCTGGAGCCTGATAATAATGAATTACAATAGTTCAGTCTCGATGTAACAAAGGCGTGGACTAGTTTTTCTGCATCTTTTTGTGAAAGGACATGTCTAATTTTTGAAATATTACGCAAGTGGAAAAAAGCGGTCGTAGAAATTTGTTTTAAGTGACTATTAAAGGATAAATCAGGATCGAAGATCACTCCCAAGTTCCTGACTGTTTCATTGGAAGCAAGGGCAATGTCGTCTAGCGCAGCTATATCATTAGATAATGTGTCTCTAAGGTGTTTGGGGCCAAGTATTATAACCTCTGCTTTGTCTGAGTTTAATAAGAGAAAATTACGTTGGGTCATCCAGGTTTTAATGTCCTTGAGACATGTTCAAAGTTTAGTTAATTGATTACTTTGTTCAGGTTTTATTGACAAATATAACTGGGTGTCATCCGCATAGCAGTGGAAATTTACCGAGTGTGTCCTGATAATGTTTCCTAGTGGAAGCATATATAATGAGAATAAAATTGGGCCGAGCACAGAGCCCTGTGGAACACCATGGTTAACTTTGGTGCGCACAGATGACTCATCATTAATTTGCACAAATTGGGAGCGATCAGAAAAATACAATTTAAACCAGTTAAGGGCGGTTCCATTAATATTAATTAACTGTTTGAGTCTTAGTAATAAAATTTGATGGTCAATTGTGTCGAATGCTGCACTGAGATCTAACAGAACGAGGACAGACACAAGTCCCTGATCTGAGGCTATTAAAAGGTCATTAGTGACTTTTGCCAAGGCTGTCTCTGTACTGTGATTGGCTCTAAACCCAGATTGAAAGTCTTCATATATATTATTTTCCTGGAGAAACTCACACAGCTGATTGGCAACAACTTTTTCTAAGATTTTAGAAATGAAGGGGAGGTTAGATATTGGCCTGTAATTGGCTAAAACCTCTGGGTCTAGGGTGGGTTTTTTGAGTAGGGGTTTGATGACAGCTATTTTAAAAGACTGTGGTACATAACCTGATGATAATGACAGATTAATAATGTTAAGTAACGAACTATCAATTAGGGGCAGAATTTCTTTAAGTAATTTGGTAGGAATGGTATCTAAGATACAGGTTGTTGGTTTAGAACCTGAGATCACGGGTGATCAGAGATAAGCTGTCTAAGTAATTGGTAGGATTCTGAGCCGTTTCTGAGATCTCTGTTGTTGGGAGGGTATTAGTGCCAATTGAGGGCAGGAGATGGTTGATTTTATTTGTAATAGTTTGAATTTTATCATTAAAAAAGGTCATAAAGATATAGTAACTCTACTCAATACTTGGCACAGATATTTCCCACTTGCTTATGCCTCTCAGTGTACGCTATACCGGCCTGCATCTTACACCCTTCCATTATTTGCTGGACTGTTTCAGGGGTGTTCTTGCATACCATGCACATTGTCTGCTTTGGGCCTGTTCTTATGCAGCCTTGTTTAGTGCCTCTGTAATGTCTGTCAGCCTTTCCCAGCTACTGGTTGGATCTCCTGATATCACCCACTTCCTCTTTCTGTCGGTGGTACATATTGTGGGGGGCTATGTGTTGTTCAATAGTGCTTAAAAAGTGTTACCATAGAATGGTGTGCCTTTCGGCACTCAATAAATTTGGTAATCAAAATACAATATAAAACATTAATATTTAAAATATTAATACTAAATCATATCTTTAATTGGTTAAAGTTGTCTTCGGGCACGACCCTTCAAAGAAGGGAAAAGATAGCCAATTTATTGATTAAGATCAGCCTCATTTAGACCAAGTTAGAAATCTCAATATTTTACCATTAAAGATTATATAATGAACAGTGAAGGTTATGGAGTTCTTAACAGTGTAGCAGTTTGCAAAATTCACTTATGCAACATTAATGAAAGAACATTTGTGAAAGAAGAACATTTATTATGAACATAATAAAGTATAAAAACACAAATTACTAAACAATCAAACTAACTAACAAGGATGTGTATGTGAGCGTGTGTGTGTGTTTGTATGTAAATTAGGGAGCTTTCAAAATGGCAAAATTTAATTGGCTGAAACTTAATACTGACTGTCAGTACAGGGGTTACCTGTGTTGGTTATGGCAGTGAGGAACGAGCTCTGGATCGCCTGTGTTGTGGCTCAGGGCTGTAACGCACTGCGGAGCCAGACTCTAAGTGTCCTTCAGAGGCGCTGTCACTGTGTGCTCGATCATAACCCTGTTTTGAACTGTACTCAGAGATGCTGTCGTCATCTTCCGAGTAGTGGTAGTTTGTTTGGGCCAGAATGTCAGAGTACGGCTTCCTGCAGCTTCTACTGTGGGAGTGCCTATCTCTGGGAAGTTGGTGGACAAGGTGGAATATGCTCTGTGTCCCCACGCTGCCTGTTGTCCCCCCCCCCTCTTTTTGTTGTGAGGGGGGCATTTTGAGGCTGCAGACAAATTTGAAAGGCTCGGTTGCACCAATTGTAGCCTTGAGAGTGATAACAGTTTCCCAAACCATCTGTGACATCTTCCTGATCTGCAGCATTGAAGCTTTTCCTTGCTGTGTCATCAGTATAACATGTGTGCGTATACATGGATGTAGGTTACATAAGAACATGGCCTTGAAGGTGGGATTTTCTTCTAGGCCTGACCTTCTCTCTTTCTGTTGCATTTGACACATCACTTAAGCTGAGATCTAGTTCTCTAAAGTAATTATAAATGTTATGATTACAGTTGTCGGGATCAAATTGTTCAATATCTTTAGCTAGAAACTCTAGCAGCTCAAAGCGCGGAGACTGTGGGGTCCAGACACGTGCATCTCCTGCTACAGGTCTCTCTGGTTGAGGGGGAGGTGCTAAAACATTTTTGAATGTTGAAGTCCCCCCTTTCGAGAGTTGTGCACGTACAAATGTGTAATGCATCAGTGGATGAGAAGTGGGAGATGGAGTTTCTTGACTTTCTCAGAACAAAGAGAACATGTTGCATCCTGGGAGACTGAGGTCCATGCCTTTCTCAAGACAGAGCTTTTGACTTGACATTAAGGCTGAAAATTGGTTTCCCAAAAACCATGGCCCAACACATGGTAATGGCTCCTCTTTGTTCTCCTCATCAATATTGGGGTACTGCTGTCTGCTGAGGTATTCAAGGTATTTTTATATATATATATGTATATATATATATATATATCAAAATACATACATTATATATATAAATATATATACACTGTATACAAATTTAACACCTAACTTTATCTGATACTCAGTTCCAGATTAATACAATCTATTTTTTTTTGGCGTAAAGTAAAATAATTATTAATACCAACAACTTTATATAATTTGGTACTGAACATCAAACTTAAACTAATTCATAAATACCAAAAACATATATCTCAATCTGGAAATGATTGACAGGATGCGATTAAGACAACATGGTTGCTTGATGGCTGACTGCTAGTTATCTCCTGGGCTTCAGTTGAGTTAATCCCTGTCATAGATCAGGACCTCTCTGTCATGTTTCTTATGTAGCCGCCTTGGGGAGAAATTCTCAATCAAGTATCGGATGAATATATGGCTTGTTGTATGGCTGATTGTCCACATAAAAAGCTAATAGATGAAAATAACTGAATGTTAGCCTCACACTACCATGTATTATGTAGTATTACAGTGCAACAAAATCTGTGAGTCTTAAGAGATTCGTTGTGAACATATTCATGTAACTCAACAATTTAAGGTCCCAAATTTATACGTCCCAAAACATCAAAGCTGAATATCCAGGGTTGACGGTTCACAATGTGGGCAAGTCTGGGACTGAACCAAGGACCTCAAGATCTTCAGTCTAACGCTCTCCCAACTGATCTATCCCAGCATGCCAAACTGAGGGTATAGTAGTTTGAATTAAAAACTAATACGCGTAAATCAGCTTAAACAAAATGTGTGTGCCTTATGCAGAATACAATGTAGTGTCAAATTTGTTCAAAAATATTTAAAAACTGCAAAGGATTGTTGTGTTGTTAACTAATGCAGAGAAAGGAACTAAACCTGAGATAACAATGTGAACATTTGTGAAACACCTTAATTTGATCCGTATAATGTATAGTGAAACAGACCATGTAGTTACCATGTAGTTTACATTTTACCTTGATGTTCGTTTTATCATTATGCTTTGTCTTTAGGGGAGCCCACCCTCTCTCTCCTGTCATAAAATATTTGTTGGTTTCAACCAAATACACATACAATATATATCCTTCATATTGAATGACAATTTTCCAAAGAACGCTAACACAAGATTCGTTAGGAGGCAAGATATCAATATATTTAGAAAGTAGACTCCACCGTCCACAAAACAATAAACTGAATATAACCAATCTCAAAATGTCTCGTTTTCCTTGATACAATTTGTTTCATTTAGGACAGTTCTAAAAAATACCAAAAATAAACTCAGTTCAATTCAGCTTATTGAAACAGAAAAAGTCAATAAATTAAAATAAATCAACCTACAAAGAGAAAAACATTGAATCAGAAATAAATTGTTTTTGTTCTTAAAAGTTAGTTTTTTAGTCCAGTCACTGAGTTCTGACTGGGCTACTGCTTGGTTGTGTTTGAGTGATCGGCTTGTAGAAGGATAATTCTAGGAGGTGAAGTTGTCCACTGAGCCAGTTGACTGCTCGGCCTCTGGGTGTTAAAAACCATAACATAATGGTTTGTCACTACTGTAAGATATCGGCCCTTCAACCAATAGGATGACCCAGGATTGGTGGAGAGGATATGAAGAGGTCCAAACCAACATGGCACCTTTCCATTTAAGGACTTTGAGCAGTTAAATCAGCTATGAGAAACACGCAAAATTCCATGAGGTAAGAATGAACTGACTCTTCTTATTTGTCAAGAACTGCTTGTATGACACAACTGTATTGTTCAAATGAATTTGAATGAATGATGATGTCATTCAAATTTACAAAACACCAATGACTCCAATATTTCCAGATGTTTGGTAGGGGGTGGTTGCCTGTGTAACATTCACTTTGATGGCTCAATAATGTCATTTTCCATCATTTCCTACACTAATGACTGTAGCTAGGAGCTTGGCCATATATAATAACAATAAATACAAGCTAGCTAACCTTAACTCTAACATTCAACCAAGGGCAAAATATTGAAATCTACATTGGTCATTCATACAGTCTGCATACTACAGCTGAAACCCTTTCTCTATAACACATCAACCACACACTGCCATCAGGGGCCATGTCTACCTACTGTCCGTAGTAGGCAGACATGGCCGAAAATGATGTCAGTGACCGAAAATGATGTCAGGGAATTTATCATCAGCTATTAGTAACTTTGGTAGAAGATGTGACAGTGACTGGTAACTAACTAAGAGACCTAACCTAAGAGATAGTTTAGAACACTTTACAAAGAACATCCCCTGCACATCATTCCCATGAATGGGAAAAACACATTGTTTGGTGGAAAACCCAGAATCAGCCTGTGGAACACCTTTAGTGAGGATTTTTGCTGGTGGTGGTTCAGCTTCTCTACATCACTGAGGACTCTCTTCATGTTCAGGATTTTCTCCACTCTGTGCAGTCCCTCAGACCCTTGAATAACAAAAGGTGGGGCCCAATAAAACAGTCCATACATCAATGATATTGACCATTTTTATACAGTATATAGTTTTTGTGTCTCCCAAGTCCTGATAAGAGTTTAATGCCTCACTACCTTCTCTAAATACTTTACACAATTTCCTTCCTTAACAGGGTGTGACAACTTCTGAATTCAAGCCTCGACGTGCGTATGGGAAAGGTACCCATCCAAAAACATTTTAATCAAGGTAAATAAGTGACTAAGAGACCTATTCATAAGTGTGAATAAGACTTAGGCTAAGATCATTTTTCTGAAACAACCTACAACCTATGATAGCCATGGTAATGTTATGCTGATGATGCTCCACTGATTAGAATCCAAGACAGGAGACAAGGGATAGAATCATTCTCTCACCACCTGTTTTCAGCCAGTAAGCCAATGGAAAACCATCCTTTCATATCCACTGTAGATGATTACCAGCAGTTTCATCCACAGCAAAGTTTTCTCCTGTATATATGTTTAAACTGTATCATCTGCCTCCTAAATATGACCAATTTCACCAGCTTCGCAAAAAGGAGTCCATGTTGTCAGGTTAGAGTGGGCAGGCTTCCGGTGTGAGTCCACAGAATGTCTGAAGGTGCACATTTATTAACGGGAAAACATGAGATCCTCCGCAGGATTAACAACGAGTGGGTGTAATGTTTCTAACACGGGACAGACACAAAATATTGAAAACATTTAAAACAAAAAGAAAACAAATATCTCAGGAGGAAAAAGCAGTGTCATACACACGGAAAACACCAACAAAGATATTAAGAGAGCTTTTTTTTTATAAGGGTCAACACAGGTGGCGATCAAATCTCAGCAGTGGAATACGTACCCCTGTATGCTGCACCACCCATCGCCTCCACACCCTCATTGTTGTTCATGTGTGAAAGGTAACCTCCGGAGGAGTGTCCAGACTCAAGTTCATGTCAGAAAATGGCTAATCTGTAAAAAAAAATAATTTGAGGGTATTGTTTGGTCTCATTGACATCTGCCCATGATACCATATTTGTATTAATTTTCAATTTGTATCTCTATATTTGATTTAATTTATTTATATTAAACAGCCCCATAGCACCCAACATGTTCTACAAACCTTGTTCACATGATGCTTAGCATTTTTTAAATCCACTGGATATTTTAAACACCTCCTTGCATTCAGATACACCAGGCCCAGGTCTATTAGTCATTAGTATTTTGAGGATCATTCAAGTGTCATCTTTTATCTTGTTTTATCCTTTGAAAGTTCTGTATAAACATACGTCAGCCACGCAGTGAAAGCAGGCTCGCCTGATAATGAGACTTTTCTGATTCAGTCTAAAAATTGCCTTCTGCTTGCCCCAGGCCTGGCTGCTTCTCCTAAGGATTGCCCCGGGTCACAACCCTTCATTTGCTTTTTGGTTTACAGCCATTACACAAACACACACACACACACACACACACACACACACACACACACACACACACACACACACACACACACACACACACACACACTGGCCTCTCCAGCAGTGGTTTGTGATGACTTCTACATTACAGCAGTAATGTCTCCTCAATTCAGGGCTTGTCTGGTCTCTTGATTTTGTGTTGAAAGACTCCTGCACAACTTCACCGCTCAGCACTCCTTCTTAGGATAACATACAAACAACAGAATTAAAGAGGCTTAATTCCCGCTGTCTATTTTATGAACTCTTACTTTGTCATGGGAGTTGTCAAAAGCCGCTAAACATTTCACCATAACTCCCCATCGTCCCTAATCTTGACCAAGGTGATTAGTAAGAATTTATACTGTTTTGTAATTATGAATTACAATGGCATTAGCTTGTTTATTTGCCACAGCTATATGTTGAAAGTAAAAGTAATGTCCTAATGCACAAGTACAGTTTCCACGTGCGTATGAGCATCAAAATGGAAGTTGAGTCAAGGGCAACTTCACAATTACCATTGTCATTTATGTCAGTCACCTGGCAGATTATCCACAATTTTAATGCACAAATGTCCCAAAAATTATGATCAACAGGACATAGTGGGACATGACAGAAAAATTGTAGTTTCTGGAGCTTGCAGTCAAGCTTGCTTCCAGAGACATAGCCTACTGCGGCCACAAGAGAGCAGTAAATTACAAGATGAATGCAAACAGGCAATAGGCCTTTTTCACAGAAGACATTTTGAGGAAAAGCACAGGAATAAATAATGAAAGTATTTACTTGGACTCTTAAATGTTATTCATTATGATCTGGAAACTCTTGGTCTTTCCTGCCATGACAAGTCTACCATATTTCCTCTGAAATTTCCATATTTCCATATTTCCTCTATTGGACAGCACAGGGAAGGCGAGACTACCTTATCTTTCATGTCTATTTTAAGCTTAACTGGTCAAATACTTCCTTTTCGTAATGGCACACCACTACTCTCTAATGACTGGCCAAGACCCAAACAGTCTTAGAGCTGAGATTCATTTGAGGGAGGAGAGCCACAGAGACATGCCCGGGCTGGAAGCATGTACGGTGTAAGGTCAATCTTTCTGGTCAATATATGGACAGTTTGGACACAAATAAGCACAGAACAGGCCCAGGCTGTCCACCCACTCTCTGAAGCTTATCTACCTTCTGGCCAGAAATACCGAGGGTTGCACCATAACTCTCCCACAGCTGCATCGGCAAAGGATGTAGGAGGGCGGGATTTGTGTGACAGAAGTTTCCTGTTTATAAAATACAACATATACAACATGATATTTTTTCATCCCTTTTAAGATCAGAACTTTTAAAACCGCTTGCTAACAGTCAACCGTGTGCATTAGTTAGTCACATTCTCTAACGTTGATTGAACGGGACCAGAGATTTAAAGGCTTATCTGGAATGTAGGATTTTATCACAAAGATGCCAAATTTGTAAATAGCTGAAAATTGTGGTGTTGTTCAAAGTGCCGCAGACACCACCCTGCCTCCGCTCAGCACCATACATGTCCCTTTTGCTCCCTGATGGCCCTCTCGGCACATAATAACTGCATCCCTTATTCTGCTGACCTCCTGAACCTTAAGAAGCATCAGAAGTCCAGGTAGAGGCTCTAGTTATGCAAAGATCTGTGAATCAGGGCCAGAGGTCACCCATCAACAACCCACAGTGGAGTGTCTGTGACTGGACTTGGAAGCTACTGCTTGTTAGCGTAGACTTCGAGCTCCTTAGTCATACAGGATAGACCACTGTTACTCATTAATGGTATCTGCAGAGGCTCCGGTGTGGCAGATGTCCATGTACTGAAAAGCTTGTGCAGTAGCTAATAAACTTGTTTGATGTGTGGGAAACAAGGTTCCAGCAATTGGCGTTTTGTTGGGTGTGTCCAAATGTGAACATATTCTCACATTACAATTGTCAATGTTCATCACTTCCCTTTTGTTTATAATGTATTGATAAAAATAGATATGTCATTTTAAGATGTATTAAAAATAAAAAGAACTGTGCTATTTTCAAAGTGTTCTGAGTAGCTAAAGTGCTATAGTCACTACATGTTAATATTAAGATCAGAAATGTTTTATTGTTTCAGACAGAGGTGGGAGGCGAAGAACCTGTCTGAACAGATGCGCTTGATTACAAAGTTCAGAGCCGCCAGCTTTTTCTCAGGAAGCCTCTGTCTTTTAATGTTTACAGCATCATGCGGCAGATGTTTCATCGCTCTATAGTGGCAGTATCATCTTCCACGATGCAGTGTGCTGGTGCAGCAGGTTGAGGGCAGCTGACACTAACACACTCAACGGGCTCATCAGGAAAGCTGGCTCTGTCCTGGGAGTGGAACTTGAATCTCAGGTGGAGGTGACAGAGGGGTATGCTGAGGAAACTACTCAGTATAATAGAGATTGCTACTCACCCTATGTCACACTGGTGTGACACTGCAGCACCTTAAGTGGTAGAATAAGACTTCCTGTTGCCGTCAAACTGTACAACTCCCCCCAGGGAGGACCATTGATAATCGGATGCCTAGAAGTAATACCAACAACAAATATAATAGAAGTGCAATATTACTACCTGTGTGCAATATGTGTAATATTAGGGGAGAGCGGGGTAATGTGAGACACCCCCTGTATATAGGCAACGGTACACATTTGTGGTCATGTGACCATTATGTTTTCAAGCCCCTCCCATTCCCCTCTTGCCATGAATGAAAAGTTGGTGCTGATGCTGATGCTGATGGTAATTGTTTTTTCACAAAAATTAGTTTTTTGCATGTAAAAGTACATTTTCTTGCTTTGAACTTAATCAACTGTTGTCAAAACAAATTGATTCAGGTAGAAAAACTACCTGACTACATACATGTTGATAAACTTCCAACATATAAAACCATGTGATGGATGCTAGCTGAAGATTAGCCTGAATTGCTAAGAGATGTTGACTGTGGGGTAAAGTGAGACAAATGCTGTGGGGTAAAATGAGACATGAAGCACAAGTTAAGTTTAGTCTTAAACATATTTTAGTGTAATATTACATTACATATGTTTTATTTTTAAATGTCATAAACTTTGTAGAAAAGCCTTCATGCCAAGAAACTACACCAGGAAGACAACCTGGGGCCGAACACCCATCGCAGATATGGTGAGTGCAGCCGCTGAGGTCATGCAAGGAAAGAAGTCCTTAAGAAAAGCTGGAAGGGATAGAAATATTGATAAGACAACCCTCAAAAGATTACTAAAGAAAAAAGAGAAAGGGGAAGTAAAATCAGTAGCCTGGGGTGCAGTAGTTGAGGCAAAGAGAATATTCACAGATGAGATGGAGGAGGAGCTTGCCAAACACTTGAAACAACTAGCTTGTCTGGTCTCTTGATTTTGTGTTGAAAGACTCCTGCACAACTTCACCGCTTAGCACTCCTTTTAGGATAACATACAAACAACAGAATTAAAGAGGCTTAATTCCCGCTGTCTATTTTATGAACTCTTACTTTGTCAAGGGAGTTGTCAAAAGCCGCTAAACACTTCACCATAACTCCCCATCGTCCCTAATCTTGACCAAGGTGAACTGGCATTTGAATACGCAGAGAAAAACAATATCCCAGTCCCTGCCAAATGGACAGAGAAACAATGTGCAGGTAAGTTAGGGTATGCAAGAGATCACATGAATCATAATAATCATAAATGTGCTTAATTGACCAATCCCCATGATGCTGTTACTAGTCCAATATTAGTTTTGGAATGTGTGGTTGTCAATCTTGCTGTCAGGATTTTAACTATTACAACATGTGTTGTTATGGTAGTTTTAAAGTGGAAAAAGTAAGTGGATCACTTTACCCCCTTGATTTCTCTGGTCTTTCTCACTTTACCCCTTAGCTGGGGTAAAGTGAGACACAAGACCACTTTTTAAAAAACATTCATATTTTCACGTCCATTTCTCGTGAAGACATTCTGATCATATCCATTGCTAAGAAACATCCTGATTTAATGGGAAATGTGTAAATTTTTACTGATATATCATTTTAGCTCGCCTAGAGGGGAGCAAATGTGAAAAAAGTCTCACATTAACCCGCTCTCCCTTATAGTTTTTTTCATTGCCATAATATTTTATATCATGTGCAGTATCCCATATTGCACCTTTCATTGACTCAAGTAACTTGTTAATATTATTCTCATTTCCATTGTTTTTACTATTTGGCGTGCTTCTGCATCACTCTGTAGACACTTTTTATTTTTGTTTCATATATTCAACACACATCATAATATCCTAATATTTATTTGTTTAATCATTGTCTCTTATCATACTATATTGTTGATACTATAATCTTAGAGCAAGCCGGCACAATCATTTATTATCTTATTCAACCAAGGGCGTCACCGCAAAGACAATAATTAAATAACAGAAAAATAAAGATGAAGAATATGATTTTCGTTTGCAGGGGATGGAGCCTATCCCAGGACACACACCTGGAGCACATAGAGATTTATTAGAAATTCTAAAAAAAAGCCTTAAATAAAGAGCACCATCTCACAAGGAATCAGGAAATCTGGTAGTTCCAAATTTAAGCTTTTATTCGGTTCTTATATGGTCTTTATGGGATTTAAAGGATTAAGAAGTTACTGTTGAAATCTTCTTATCATCAATCATTTGCCATTTTGGTAAAATATCACACCATTGAGTCTTCAGTTTGAAACGCAAAACAATCCTTTACCATAACACAAGTATATTTCCCCTTATTACGGAGACATGTCCTGAAGAAACCCAAGCTTTCAACCCTCTTCCATCCTGCCATTGCAAATTGCTTTGTGTGATTAATTGGCTGCTAATAGTGTATTGATTTTTCTTTTTTTCTGTGACTGTCTCTCTCTATTACTATTGTGCAGTACATGTTGCTTTGCAGATGGCCTTGTGGCGCTTCAAACCCAATTCACTGCCTTTTGTAGGGCTGGCTTCTTTGAAAAGACGAGACCTTGCTGCTGGAAAAAGCTGCCCACGGTCAGTGTGCAACCCCCCCCTCCTCCTCTCTCTCTCTCTCTCTCTCTCTCTCTCTCTCTCTCTCTCTCTCTCTCTCTCTCTCTCTCTCTCTCTCTCTCTCTCTCTCTCTCTCTCTCTTCCCCTGCACTATTTCTCCATCTATCTGTACAACTGAATATCAGTCCAGTCTGAATTTTAGGCATTCATTTTAGATGAATGCTGTTGCCAAAATATGTCCATACAGACAAGTACAAAATAAATGGGTGTCATGTGAGTATTTGAATGCTAAGATTTTTGCAAATCAAGAATTTGATGGTGGATAATTAGACAGTGCCATCCTTCCGCATTTTTGATGCCAAACAATGTAATGGCTGTTATCAAACTATATAAACATCATAATTATTATTTCTATACACACTGTGTTCCATCTCTTCTTATTTCACACAACCACACACACACACACACAGACGTAATTCCTTTGTCTCCACTCCATCTTTTGGTTTTACCTCTAAAAGCTCCCGCTGAGGCTGAACAATGGGCCTAAAGCCGCAGCAACAGCAGTTGACATACCCCTGATTACCATCAGGGGTCACTATACCGCCGTGTAACAGAGTCAGTCCAACAGCTCAGCTCCTTTGTCTGCTATATACATTGAGGAACCGTCTCCATCCAAGATAAAACCATGTATGATTATTTTACCCCCCTGGTCGTCCCCTCAAAGACAGTGACAAACGCTTTGGATCCTTGAGAGATTTTAATTTCCTTTGACACTGGAGATTCATGCATGTCGAAGGCAGGAGCAGAAATGTAAATGTAATTGCTCTGTTGCGTCACTGAAATAAAGATGCAGCTGAAATGAAGCATTGGCGGAGCTGGTTCTTGTGTGGTGGACTTTTTTCAGATATGAAAAAGGAAAGAAGAATAAAATAAGGGCAAAATCGACTCAAACATAGTCATTATCACACACACGGGTCTATCGATTATAATCCCTTAATTTGTTTTAATCGAATTTACTGCCTGCAACATAGTTTTTCAGGCTTTTAGCATTTTAATGGAACTATTTTGAAAGGAAAGAAAGAACATGAAAGCTTGCTTGATGGTTATGTGTATTCCATGTCCTTTTCTGCTTTGACAAATAATGGCTAAATATCGGTGTGTGAGGATGTATGCGATAGAGAGAGAGGTCTGGACACCTACAGGGAATAAAATATTATCTGACCATATCTACAATAAAATAAACGAGTCTCCTTTACTCTCTCTAAAATAATTTCAAGTCTTACTAATTGAAAATGTCAGCTTGAAAAAGTCAAGGCCTGCTGCAGCGAGTTAAGAGACCATTTGGCATTAAGAAGACCTTAAATCAGCCCTGAGGAAATTGGTTTAATTTTTCCACTTTCTTTCAGTGTTCTTATTTTATCTCCCTCTCTCAATCTTTTTGCATGTTTGCTTGAGACCGATTCTAATGGCAGCTGCAGCATCCCTCCCTCTGAGGTTCACACTGACATGTTGGCATGGCTTGTTGAGTCTGACTTTTCATTAAAATGTGATCTGCTCTAGTCATTCAACAATCCTTCAACAATCGCTTGTTATTAATCATATTTCTCTTTTTTTTCATGTCAAATTGAAAAAGATAAATCATTTCATATATTTCAGTGATTGCTATGAAGGTGTTTGGCCGTGAAGCACTCTGTATATCAATTAATCCACCATTGCTCGGTGCCAGTGTGTCTGTCGGTGTCTGTGACAGAGTGAGAGAGAGGGAGAGAGGGAGAGGAATACAGTGTGTGCGTGTGTGTGAGTGTGTGTGTGTGTGTGAAATCAAATTATTCAATGGTTTTCCTCATAGTAGGTACACAGTCCGTCAGAAGACTGCTGATGGCTAAAGCTTTTCATTGCTGTGCAACGCCCCCCCACTCACTCTCTCTCTCTCTCTCTCTCTCTCTCTCTCTCTCTCTCTCTCTCTCTCTCTGTTTCTTTACATCTCTCTTTTTTCTAGTGTCTGCTCCCTCTCTCTCTCATCCTTCCCTGCATCCTGCCTCACCCCACCTTTCTCTCTCCATCTCTCTCCTCCTCTTTCGTCCATCCTCCCACCCCCATCCATCTCTACCTCCGTATCCCTCTCTCTCCTCTCTATCACTCTCTCGCAGATGCCACATCACACCACATGCTCTTCTGTTCGCTCCCTTTCTTTCCCTCTCTCTCTTTCTCTATCCCTCGTCCATCAGCTCTCTGCTCTCTCATTCGCTCAGCTGGCTCGTCACCGGCTGTCAGTTCATTTGCGGCGGCAGAGCAACAACTGGCTTCTTTCAGTGCTCGGAACGGAGAGGGAAAGGCGAAAGCAGCAGGAGGAGTGAAAAAAGTGGAGGAGGACAAGCAGAAGGCGAAGAAGGGAAGGAGATCTTTTGTTAAGCATTCATCCCTCCCCTCATCTCTCTCTGGCATCAGCAGCATCAGCACCACTGCCTCCTCCACCACTGCTGCTGCTCCCGCTGCTGGATCCTCCATCTCCTGCCAGGATCTGCCTCCTCTTTCTCCTCAGGGAGCTCTTCCTGGAACTGGGAGGGGGAGGGAGATCACCACCTCCCAGTTCTGCCGCGGACCCTCTGCAAGGCATCAGGAGAAGGGAAGGAAGAAAGGGAGGATGGAAGGAAGGGGAGGGAATTTTAGAAGAGGTGCATAGGGAGAGCAGAGGAAAGGCAACACCCTGGGTTACAGAAGAGCAGAGCGGAGAAGAAGAAAAGAGGGTAAGCGGCCACCACAGCACACAGTGGACCTGTTGTTGCAGTTGCACCATTCTATTTTAATTATTTTTATATGTCCACTCTTTTTCCCGCATTTTTATTTATTTGTATTTGTTCTGTTCTGAAATTCTTTCTCTGTGAACCTTGTCTTCTCTTTGCTTGTTTATTGCCACCAGTGTGTTTCACTCATCCTTTCTTTGCCATATCCTCTCCACTGTTATCAGAGACTTGAGTTCGAAGAATGAAGAGGTGGGTGTTAGTGAGTGAAAGGAGTGTCCAGTAAGTTAACAGGAAAAGAGGGAGAGAAATTGTTATTTCTAAGTGTGAAAGAAAAATAAAAGGAATCAAAGAAAACTCCTCCTGAGAGGGCAAATTCACTCCCATCCCATAATCATCTTTTCCCCGACAACCTGTGGTACTTTTGGTGTGAATGAAAGCAAAAGGAAAGAAATATTCCTGGTGTTTGATTTGAGCTTTAGCCACTGCTCTTAGAGTAATCCGAATAGTCTCAGGGGTGTTTCCACAGAACAATCAATGATTGCTAGCGGACCTGTGTGTGTGTGTGTGTGTGTGTCGGTGTGTGTGTGTATGTGTTGATGAGCTCTAGCTGAAGCCCTCAGGTTCTCTTTCCTCTACAGATGGCCTAGGCTGAGCCAGCCTCGCCACGGATCTGTGTATCTGTGTGTGTGTTTATGTGTGTGTGTGTGTGTGTGTGTGTGTGTGTGTGTGTGTGTGTGTGTTTGTGCTTGTGCTTTTATGTTTTGCTGTGGATGGTAAATCCCACTTCTTTGCAGCTCGGGGGGTTCTTGGGCAGGTGGATGAGTGGGGGTCTTCCTGGTTTGGCTTTCATGCATGTGTATGTTGATGCATTTGCTATTGTGTGTGTGTCCTGGTCCAAGTGGTCAATGTGGACGATAGCAGAGGGGAAAATAGACAAGAATCTAGAAAAGAAAAATTAGAGGGAAAAAAACTTAGCGTTTGATCATCTTTTTTTAATTTCTCCCAGTTTCATCTATTTGTTAAAAAAATGTTTTTCCTTCTAACTATCCTCTTATCTCTTTCCTTTCTTTTGCTTCTCTGTCCACACCTGCTCAGGGCTGTTGATTTCATCTTTTAATTTGTCCATCTTGCTTCAGCCTCATCTGCAGAGTCAGATTTTTGTTCTTCATTCAGATGAATGAATGTCTGTTTTCTGTATATATTTGTTGCAGATCTGCTCAGTTTTGTGTTGTTAAACTTTAAAAAAATTAAAAGGCATTATCCCTGTCAATTTATTTGACTTTGACATAAATCCAACAAATGACAGTAATTTCGGGCGTGCGTAGTAAAATTCAAATTTAGACCAGTTAATCTAGTGTTGGCCATCGGCATCGAGCAGACACACACTGTCAAGCCTATTCCTTTAACCAAACCTTATGCAGAGTAATTGTAAATATTGATTAGAGACAATTAATCAATGGAATGATTTTTGATCGGCTTAACTGGAGCATGCTCTTTGTATTCAGCTGGCTAGTTCAATTAGAATGGAATGGAATAAATTCGCTTGAACGTTTCATACATAATTGGCATAATTGGCCCGGCTCCAGCATTTAAACTCACAGCTTTAATTTGAAAATAAAGAAGAGCAAAAGTCATAGTAAGGATTTCTAAATTAACATTTAGAAATTAATTTAAGAGGAATTTTTAACATTTGATTTTTAAATCGGCTGACATGTCTCCATGAATTTTAACCAGACAGCAGTAATCAGCCTGAAGGGGGCAGGAGCGCAGACTGGTGTGCTGCCGCAAAAAGCAGCAATATTTTTATATAATCAAACAAATTAGTTCTCTGCATGCGCTGCAGCCTCCCTCCTGTGGTATAATCCATGTGTTGATTTCTGTCCTTGTGTTGCTGCAGGCGGGTGGTGGTGGTGATGTAATGGAGTGTGCAGGGCTATTGTCACACCATGGCAGCTCCCGGCTTGACCTCCCTAACCCTGCGTATCCCCTGTGTCCCCCCCCCCCCATTTCTAATTACACCCATACAGGGCCGAGCAGGAGCGTTGGCAGGGAACTGAATCTCACCGATGGATGACGACTTCCAGGAGACAGGGCCGGTGCCGGCAGGCCCTGGCATAGGTAAGAGGCTTGCTGTGGGGGGTTTGGGCTGCAAACCCCTCCCCCTTTCCTTGTCACTTCCACAGTTTAGTGCACTAAACCAGGAGAGTGAATCAAGCTAACCTCAGCTTTTACAGAACTTTTTCTTTTTTTCCCATTTCTCCACTCCCCACACGCTCCTGGCTCGGATTGAAAATACCACCATTGTCAATTTTCTCCTTCGCAGAGGAGCCATTGATGGAGCCTTGCCTCACGCTGCAGCAAGGCATCTTCAATCAATGCAACTGCCCCCCTTTCTCTATCTTTGTATGTGTCTGTTTGCCACTGGAGGCTGAAGGGAGGCTGCTCATGGTTGCGGTGATGGCCATGGTGGTGATGTTGGTGGTGGTGATGATGATGCGATGGCAGTGGCGCTGCTCACATGGTTTCTGGCTTAGCTCCCCATGCTTCCTGAAAGATTCTCTTCGGTGACGGGTATTCTTGGGTGGATAATACGGATCACGTTGTTATTGCTTAAGAATACGCGTAGTCGAGGAGAGTCCTCTCTTCGCCCACCCCAGCCCTGACACCCACCCGCCCACCTCACCCCACCCCGACAACCCCCCCCACCCCCCCCCACCCCACCCACCAAGGGAGGACTGTCAGGTTTGGATGAAGCCACACCTCCACTTTCCAACCTTCCAAAAAGAGAAACCCACCTTTCTTTGATCTGTACTGCATTACCATGTCTTTTTTAGCTTTCTACCTCCTGTCTGTTGAGCCACGTTTTGAGATCGATTGTTATCACGTCTGTCCCACCGTGCATCTGTCAGTCTGTCTCTGTCTCTATGGCGTTGGACAGCATAGTGTGTGTGTGTTTTTGTTTTGTGTGTGTGTGTGTGTGTGTGTGTGTGTGTTGGACGTGTTGCTTTGACATTGTCTGGTCTCACAAAGAAAAACTGGCTCATTGTCTTGTCTGACAACAACTTCATGTTATGCAACTCTTCTGCATGAACAATGCATGATAGCCTCCATACTAACACAAACATGTATATTTAAATCAAGAGGGTTCAGGCGTCACTATTGATTTGGAGATTCATTAGGTCAATACTGGCTTTAACCCGTTAATAATCTGTGGCCTTAATATCTGCTGGTAGTCAGCCTTGGCTACACAATAATAACTTAATTAAAAAGCTTTATAGTTGATTTCTGTGTAGCCTTGGAAAGTAACAAATGCAGAATGATCTTTAACACATATATAATATGCTTAGAATTCGTGGAGCTCCATTATATTTCTAAAATGACTAATATAGCCAGATTAAACTAATATTGGGCACCAGGATAGTAATGAAAATGTTGAACCCAAGCAAAACCCTCCATCCACCTACTGTAAAATGTCCAATGCCATGAGAAATGGTAAATATTATTGGACAGTGCTTGTCTATTATGGCTCCAACTGTGCTGGGAGGTAATTTGATTTAACACGAACAATTGACGAAGATGCCACATGCAACAGTGAAACTGAAATGCTTAAATCTGACAGAGACACTCTTCAAAACAGGGCGTCCTCGATTAGATCAGGAAATAGAGCACAACCCACCTTTGGGTCATTATCATGTCACCTAATATGATACTTCAGAAGTGCCTTTTTTAAAGAAAATTTGAGGTAGAAATAAACAAATTATAGAGTTTTGAGGGAAGCAGCCTTTATAAGCTTTTTATAAATTAATAAATGAATATAATTTAAACAGATTTACCAATGCTGTTCCCCTGTAAAAACATGGTTAAGGATCACTTCACACTTTAATTTACACTTCAGAAGATAGAGAGAGAGAGAGAGAGAGAATAAGCACAAATAATCATTCTTGTTGTTTATTTTTTACTTTTTATTATTGTTATATTGCATTATATATGAGTTATGTAATCAGTTAATCATCTATGCTACAATATAAATGAGAATGTGAAAAGACACGGGTCTACATATGTCAGTGAGGGGAATATCTAATTACACCCAAAATACAATGTCCCTCACTGGCATATGTAGACCAGCAGTTTAATACTCAATGGTATTTGGTTTACAGTATTATTATTTTATTTTTTTATGTGATCATCAAATAATCAAATAACATTTAATAATTTGTCAATTAGTCAATTGTTAAAAAAAAATGAGAAAAGTCTTAACAGCGTATTGTTTTCACATGTGTCTGAGTAAAAATGTAGATCTTAAACGTTACAGTCATTTCAAAGAGAGAAACGCAGCAGCTCCTCACAAATTGGAACTACACATTTTGATTGATTAATTATGTAATTGATTATAAAAAATGTGAGTAATTTCTTGTCAGTAAAAAAAAAGGATTAATGTATTAAGTTCCAGTCAGTTAATCATCGCTTTGATCACTGCTGATCGTCTAAAAGCTATGTCATATCTATTGATGAAGAAAATTCTGGTTTTATGAAGAAGAAAACAAGCTTGCTGCACCTTAGGTCTAAACATATCATCATTATTGCCTTGAGCTGAATGAGTAGTAATACTTCAGCAGACAGCATTGTGCTGTATTTCCTATGGCTGGGGTTATAGAGTGGAACCTCCACTCATTCAAGTCTATGTCATGCTTTTATTATTGAGCTGAGCCGAGCTGAGCCTCCTCTTACCTTCCCCCCTCTACTCCCCTTTTTTATGCTAATTTATGCATTGAGTAAAGAGGCGTCTAGATAAACAATTACACCCAGCTCAAATGGTCTAGAACCAGCTTTTTCTGTGTTGCAGGCCAGGGCAATGCTCCATGAATATGGATTCCCTCTCCATGTCTGATGGCACATTCTGAACCTTAACACCCATGTAAAAATCCATTTAAAAACCTAATAGGATCAACTTGACTGTCACAGCCATGTCCTCACACATGTCACTTCCCATGATCATACGCTGGAGATTTCCTCATACCGCCTGGCGAGTGTAAATCATTTTTTACACGTCACCCTGTATCTGGTAAGGAATATCAAATGAGCCAATTTCCACGCCTGTGTTACTGTCATGTAGAATATTGCCAGGCAGGAGTTAATTTTAAAGTTAGCCACATAGTCAGTGAGACATGCTCATAATTGTGCGTAATTATACCAGTCATTAGCATTTCAGATTATTCAAATAATACAATTATATGTTTAACACTTGGATTAGCTGATAATTACTGTTCCTTTACTTGCGGAAACAAAGAAGAGCAACACGCTAGAATGTGTGTAGGAGGATGCAAAATGAGCCGTTTGGGTGGAATCGCATATGAATAAAAATCACGCACACACTCTCACACACACACACACTGCATTTGTGTGTTGATTGTTAAGCAAAGATGAGGACTTGCTATTTGTATCCTGTGTGTTCTGTGTGTCTCTGGGTGCTGCAGGCCTGGCGGAAATCCTTGCTGCCACGTGATTTATTTAGCATCATGTGAACACATAACACTCACCCGTACTGATACTTACTGTATTTATTAGGCGGTAAAACTGGCTACACTTATCAACATTTAAACAACACTGCTACATAAATAATAGCTATTAATGAAATTGAATAGACTTTAATCATAGGTTAGGGTTATTTTTTAACTCACTGATGCAACAAAAACTAGACTTTTAGGGAAAAGGCTTGTTAGTGACAATGATGTGGTATAAAGTACTGTCTCAGTGTCAGTCTCTGTGCCAGCCTGGATTTGGACTCTGCCAAGTAGTTGTAAGAGCTGCCATGGTGTAGACATACTGTTGACACATAATATCAAATGTAATTGAACATTTCTCAGCTGTTTGAATGAATTAAGCATTGTGGCCTCTCACTGACTAATGTAGGCTAATGGCTGCTGATAGTGGTACTGGGATGTGTAAACTGCTGGTTATCCAAGGTGAATGCCATCTCTCCACATGTCTTTCTCTGCAGTGGAAGAGCTGTTGTCGTGCACTAATGTATGCTTTACTCTGTGCTAATGGCATACTACTGCTGATGATGATACTTGTTTAAAAGCTAACCAGGGATAAATGTTGCATGCATCTCAATCATTTCTACAACAATAGTGAAGTGAATGTTATTTCCCCTGTAAGTGCCTTATGTCTTTCAATAAATGTGGCTGTAAATATAAATAAATCCCTCTCTTGAAATCAAAATGTGAAATGAAGCTTTAATTAACACAATATAAGGTATAAATAAATTCTGGCATTTGAGGCCTGCATTAGTGTTTCAAAATGATATTATATTTTCGAGGAATTCTTGGAATTGATTAAGGATTAAATAATTCCATGTCTTTTTGGTAAGCATACAGAGTAAGGCTGGCAGATGTCAATTTTGAGATTCCTGGACACAATTATGCTGGCCATGGACTGCTACCAAACATGTTTCTGTCAGCGCCTGGATCTCACTCCAGAGGCCCTTTCCAGCGATCCTACAGACAAACCCAGCAATTAGAAAATAAAATGAACTTATTCCTCTCCTCTGCTTGCTCTCTACACCAGCATCACTGTAATGTTTTTAAATCTGACTTGAAAGAACGGAAACTTTCAAATCGTAGCATATGATGTTAGATCAGTTGGGTCTGATAAAAAAATGGCAAAATAGCCAATTCCTGAGAAATTATAGTAAAACTAAATTAAATATTTATTTCTTTATAAGCAGTTGTATCACCTGCCCACCATCCCAGACCCAAATAGGTGCATAGAGCACATCAGCAACATGTTTTTTTTTTGCTGTAAACATTTTAAGAGACACTTTTCTCTGCTTTTGTCTACACACTAGCATTTTCTGCTGAGTTATACATTTGTTTAGGGAGAGTTCCATATTGGTACAATCATTTAGTTGGAGCACTTGTGGCAGCGAGCATATTTATTTACCAATGATTGTAGAAAGATCTATTGCCATATTCCTATTTGATTTTTATATACTGTACTATGGTTCCCGGTCAGCCATAAGCACAAGATGGGAGCTGAAGTACTTTCATTCTAAACAACAGAAAATTTTAATGTTTTTAAATGGATCATTTAATGATTAATTGCATTTCCCTGAAAACTATTTGACAAAGCTGATTTTACAGGGTGATCTGTCGTGTATAAATGAAAATAAATCCTGAAAGGTTTATGTAAAGTTTGCATAATTCATTCATTAGTTCAGGTTCATCTGGTAGAATATACAGTAAGGTGAAATAAATTGTGTCAATTATGACAACAATCACATTAGGACCTTACTTCTGACCCTGTGAGATACTGTAATCCGGATGGGACATCTCCACATCACAACCACCACAAAAAATCAAGAGGACACCCAGAGCTTCACACCATTGTTATTCACACCAGATTACTGATCTGGTGTCTGTGGCTATTTACATCCTCTTATCACCATGGAGCAGATTACCATACTACATCCTATTTAATTTAGCCCACAAACACCCTGAGCGTCTTAGTACATTTTATCTCTTGTAATCCTGTTATAACCGTATTAATTGGAATGCTAAAATCAACCCTGCCGGACCAAAAATACACGAGCACACACACACAATACACTGCTTTTTAACGGAAACAATGTATCCATGATACAAAATCTTTAACGCTTTGTTTTTCTTTTCTTTTTACATTTGTTCTACTGGCCCAAGTCCCAATTTGTCCATTAGCCAGTAATTCTACATGGGGTATAAAAGTAAAAAAGAGTGTTCCTGTTACTGAAATGGAGTGGTTACAGCCTGATGAAGAATCTATCGGTTACAGCTGTTTTCAGGCCACTCATTACTTATTAAGCACACTATTAAGGAAAATTGACGGTAATGATGGGAAGGATAGGACTCAGGCTCATTTGGCAGGAACGCCACAGGAAATAGTCAGCTTTTGTACCAATTAATTATGCATCATCTTTACTTTGCTCTCTCTGTAGACTTAAGCTGAGTATAATGTAGCAGAGAATGGGTGAGAGGGAAAAAGGAGCAAAAAAAATCCTGTGACAGACAGAAGAAGTATCCGGCATGAACCATATTTTACATATGTGTCAGATAAATGTCAAACTGCAGACATACAATTGAACACCTGTATTGTATTCATATCTTTGAATTCTTTAAAATACAAAAATCCATGTTAATTGTTTTAAGGTTTAATAATGTAACAGAGCAACGGTTCAAATCTTCAAATATTCTCAATGTTAATTTTTCCAAAACACACCATCGTCCATTTTTTTACTGCACCAAATATTGATTAATCTGCAAGAGAAAGAAGTTAAAAAAATCTCACCTGTTTAAGGAAGTCATTGAGCCTTTGGGAAACAATATAAAAAATACAGAACTATATATCTGTGAGATATAATCAGTCAGATGATATGTGTTTGGGATAAAGACACTCTGTCTTCTAAAAGTGATGTTTATGGCAATCCTAATTTGAAACAGCAGATATGTTATGAGGTTAAGTTATTTTATTTACATAATAAAATAATTCCAGAAGAGAATTCATACGTATTAAAACTTTGAGAATTATGCTTTTTATCAGCTCAAAGCCCTCACTTAACTATTTAAAAAGTCAACAGTGATTTAATGTTGAATTTTATTGAATCTAAAAATAAAAAACAAACCCACCAAACCTCTTTCTCTAAAGGTTTTGTAATCTTGAACCACCCAGGATGTGAACCTCCCCTCTGCATCACCCCACCACCTGGACAGGACTAAATATTATGTAATCAATGATTTAATCCAAGCTGAAATTACATTTAATCTAAGACCTACTGTAACTGTGAAAATAAATTATACACTCACCTTAGTTCTATATAAATATTTTATAAAACACAATTTCCAGCTTTACAAAATAATTTAAGACACCAAGTCTTTATTCTAAATCCATAGAACAATTCAGTCCTAGTTTTTCTTTACTTAAAATCCTTAAAAATGTTTTTGTTTGATGCGACAGTTTAAATCTTTACATTTTAAAAATAGCTTGTTTAGAAATTGTCTCCTACTATCAGGAGAAAAGCGTTTTCTCTGTGCTGCAAAGAGCTGATGAGCAGGCCCGGTACAGTCGGCAGCAGCAGGACTGGAACTCTGAGGAGAGGAAGCTTAAAGCCATAACTGAATCTTGATATCATTTCTGGCTCTCTTCTTCCTCCTTCGCTCGCTCCCTTCTCCTCTCCCCCCTGCAACCCACCCACCAACCAGCAGCATAATGTGGTTTCCGCCAACAAGCCCTGTCTGCAGTATTAATCAATTGGAAATGTGCTGCTTTTCCTCTTATCCTGAGACAAAAGCACACAGACGATTCCCTCTGTTCCGCTTTTGCTTTTCCCATCCCCATCCCCTTCTCCTACCTCTAGTGTAATATTGACTATAATGAAGGACTCGCTGGAGCTTATACACACAAAATACCATGCAATTAATAACTATACATATCTTTCTCGCATCCATTCAAGGATGCCCCCCCCCCCCCCCCCCCCCAGCTCCCCTAAGGTGTCTGTAATGTTTCTCTTTCATTCTCTTTTCCCATTTGTTTTTAGAGTCTAAGGGATGAGGGCTATACTAACAATATTGCACCCTTAATAACGGCAGGGTAAGTGGCTCAGCTATCATGCTATGTGCTGGCACTCATTTAAACAAGGGCCGCTATGAAATGTATCCACATCAGTGGCTCAAAGATAGGGAGCTAAGCAATCTATTTAAAAAGCTATCTATTTCTCGCTGTCGTGGAGATTGCATGGATTGAATGGGGGAGTCCAATTCTCAGCGGACAGCCCTCTCGATCCCGGCCTCCAGTCCTCTTTTATCTCACAGCTCCTCTCCAACTCCTCTGCTCCGGGCTGCTTACTAAGTGAAGGGAAACCATGAATAGAGAAGCATTCTCTTCCTCTAATGCGTCCAATTAAAACAAATAAGCCAAAATGTGAACACACACTCTACATGAAGATCCTCTGCTCATGTTTCATTCACCATTGTAAAATATTTCACCAGCACAATACGTCCTGGATCTTACCTTCACCTTGTTTGGACTGTAACAAATATGACTTTTAGAATGACATATTACAATAATCAATATTGGAACTAAATTGATTAAATGTTTTAATTATGCCTCAATTTGAAACATTATGGATCTGGTAACCATCATTCTTGTTTATTCAACTTTTTCCTGAGTATAACAATAATGTTAATCCTGTTCATGCAGCTTGACTTTTTATAAAGACCTACGGGCTTTACTTTCATGGTTTTAAGACAGTTAGGATGATTCTCAATAACCTCACGTTCCCAGCCTTAACCACAAGTTTATCACTTTTCACCACATTCATTTTGCAGTTTAAAAAAATAATTATCCAAAGAGCAATTCTAAAGGATTTCTCAACTGTTCACTTCCACTTTCCTTATTCAGTTACATGATATAAATGTAGAGAGCATCGAGAGTTGTGAAACGTTTGCTTACACAGAAAATAGTTCAGCAAAAATCTCTTACACTCCTGAATGTTTTTTGTGCCAGGTGCACAGACGGAGCAGTCACAACTAGATTAGAAAGAAGAAGAAACTTTCGCACAAAGACCTTCCTTATGTACATTATTTTATCTGAAGTGATATACCTGAAGTGTAAAGGTTTTTGACCAAAATATTGTATTAAAAGTTATTTATTCAGCAAATGTGTGTCAAGAAAATTCTATCTATACAATGTGGTTCCTAGAAATGCATGATGCTTACTACAGCCATTTATTTATTTATGTTTTAACATTTATTAATATATTGAAAAATGTATTAATTTGAATTGAAGTATTTTTATTATAAAACATGTTCAAGTAAAAACCGTAAATGTGAAGGCGCATGTTTACAAAGGTTTAGGTGATTCCGCGCCACAAATCTACATACCTAAACTCTTATAAATTGTATGTAGATTCTGTAATAGTGTCTTTAACCTTATTCGGTCATCAGTCAGTTTATTTTCCAGCTGCCACCATGCTACATCGTCTTTTGTGTTGCTGACAAAACTAATGCGGGATATGAAGTGGCAAACACGAGGTTCGAATGAATGGTATCTGGCCTCATCCTCTAGGACACAAGGAGCTAAGATGTCCAGGAAAAATGTAAGCCATTTTCAGAACTGACCTGCAATTTACGTTTCACACATGCACAATGCAGCTGGGGAGGTTCTCTGCACAGACGTTCACAGCAGCGACAAATCTTTCCCATTATTCAGGTGAGATGGAGCAGCAGGCAGGAAGTCCAATATTTACTCTGCACAGCTCTTATCACAAACTCTCTTGACATCTTCATAAGTGTCTTCTACATATCTTTTATTTTTACCTCTGTCGACCGTTAGAAGTCATAAACCCTGTACTCTCTCGAGATGAATACAGCTACTTATCCTGGATTTTTTTACGGACCTTAGGTGGCCAATCGGACATTTGTGTACACCTCATCCGGAGTAAACACGGAAGAACAGCGTAGTTCAGTGCATGTCTTAAAGTAGCTGCAAAGTAGTATTTGGAGTTCATTGAAATCTCATCTGGATTTCTCCATGTGGTGGTATTCCCAAAACATCCAGCTGTGGGGAGACCGCAGGGCAGGCCTGGAACACACCATAGGGATTATACAGTCCATCTGCTCTGGATATACATCAGGATCCTCCTGGAGTAACAAAAATACCTGTGTGGACAGGCTGTCTAGGCTGGCCCCTGTCTCAAAGACGAAGACCTGGAGCAGAAGAAAAAAAAATCAACGAATGGAATAGTTTCCTCTAGACAGATGAAAAACAACTATGCAACAAAATGTAGTGATCCTGTTTGTTTAAAGCTCTGTGGATAATTCCTGTCTGTACAGAAGAGAAAATCCAGGCAGACACATGTTATACGATCTCCCCGGAGGGAATCCTCCCCTGAATAAAGGATGATTCATTGAAAACTGGTTCTGCTTATCACATACACATTTAATATTTGTTGCAAACACACTCATCACAGTGTTTATAGAGAGAACGTACCTGCCAACAGGGATCATTACACATCCTGCACCAGAGGAAGGAGTAATGTATTGCAAGTCCATATGACAGTGTTCATCATATAGTGTACTGTACCACATAATATCAACAAAAACACATTAATTTCACATTAAATAAGATGAATAAAAGATAAGACAGCAGACTTGACTCATACTGTTCTATCTGCTCTAATGCAATAGAACGTGCGTCTTGAATAAAACCTGTGAGAATGATTGGTATCACATTTGGCTCGAGGGTATGAGGTGTGAATTGCCGTGTGTGTGTGTCTGGTGGGGTTGTAGGTGTGTTGTACTTGATGCCGTGAAAGCACACACATGCATATATGAACATACAGTGACCCACACATTGTGTGACCATCTGTTACCACATCAACATGGAAATGAAGTGCTCTCTTTCTAACGATCTTACACCAAGCTAATAAACAGTTACCGGTATATAAGCTACAGTGCATGCATACATTTTATTCACTACAGTACAACATTAGAACCATATCTAAAATGTCAGTGTACTGAGAGAAAGATGGCAGACTGTACAACAAGACCTCCTACAGCAGCTAGATCCAGCTGTGAAGACACCCTCCCACCTGTCTCACACACACACACACTCTTCATTGTCCATCTCCTGAACTCGGTTCCCAGGGGCTGGGGATGACCAGATGAGGCACCAATTAATTTGAACAGACATGATGAAACAGTGGAGCTAATGACAGGGAGGGACTGGCAGATGAGAGAGCTGATAGTTCCTCAGGAGATAGTTACCACTCATCTAAAACCAGATTTTGTGTTGTGGTTAGAGACAAGTTGTGCAGTTACTTAATCCAACTTGAAAGGGATAGTTCACAGAAAAATGTACTCATTATCTACTCAACACTTTGCAGATGGAGGGGTGGTTTCCCCAAAACACTTTTGAAGTTTCAGGGGTAAACAGTGTTGCAGCCAAATCCAATCCAATTGAAGTAACTAGTGACTCTTTTTTCAGAAGTAATAAAAAAACAGAAAAATACATGAAATACCTCCATACTGCTCCTGTGGTGTTATTTAAGTCTCCAAACATTAAAATTCGACTCGACACAGCTTCAATTACACCGTTTTTTAAGCCTTAATGTCTGCTACCAGAAGTAGTGATGCATCACTCGCGAACCGTTGGGGAAGAGCTGAGTGCCAACGAGAACACGGCTCCAGATAAGGATATCAGAGGACATTTAGGAGGAACTTCACTTTAATTCCAGATCTTGGGGCAGATCCAGGATTTATATATATATAACATTGTAATTTTCAATTTCTCAGAGACTTACTTGTTGTTTCTATTTCCCTCTTTTAAACCAGAGTCATAGGCAGCTCTGACAGTGCAGAGGGCCTTCTCATATTACACTGGTTAATCAATTCAAGCAGCACTTGATGGTCACAGAATAACACAAAGTCAGTTAAACTTCAGGTTTATCAATCTGTCCATTCAGGTAGCACAAGTGAATGTGAATCAGTTTCACCGGCTTTGGTGCAAATTAAAGTGACAACAGGTGCAATGAAGTGGCAAAAGCAAGACACCCCCCAAAAGGGAATGGTTTTACATTTGGTGGCCACTGACAGCTAACCTCTCCTTATCCTTCCTGATGGATTATTGTCTAGTTTTGTGTTCTGCCAGTGTCCTTGTCACTACTGGCAGCATGAGGTGCTGCCTGCAGCAAAATCAGGTTGCACAGGTAGTCCAGCTCTTCCAGGATGGCACATCCATACGTGCAATAAGTCGCAAGAAGGTTTGCTGTGTCTACCAGCACAGAATTGGCAGGGCTGCCACTGACGCCCCTTTCTCTTCACAGATGAGAGCAGGTTCCCATTGAGCATATGTGGCAGGTGTGAATGGGTCTGGAGAACCTGTAGTGAACGTTATACTGTCTGTAACGTCATCCAGCATGACTCGTTTGGTGGTGGGTCACTGATGGTCTGGGGAGGCATATCCTTGGAGGCTCGCACAGACATCCACGTCATCGTCAGCTTGACTGCTGTTAGATATGGTTTTGAATCCAGTTGATGATTTTAGTTTCCATTGACTATTGTTACCTAATTTTGACCTCAACAAATAATACAATAAACAAGAGTAAAGATTTTCAACCTGAATAATTCATTCATCTAATGTGTGATTTAAGTGTTCCCTTAATTTGTTTGAGCAGTTTATTTTAAAACTATCTTTCCAGGCTAGGTAAATATTTCCGGCTTGCTTTAATTCATATGTGTTGGAACTATGTTTTACAAGTTGCTTAGTGTTAAGTATGTAAAGTCCACCCTGTGGGTGGTTGGCCCAGCTCTCTTACTCTGTGGGATTGGGATGGAGTATGAACAGACCAAGCTCTGGTGGGTGGTGTCCCTGATTATACTTAAGGCCTTTGCTCTATAGTGGATGATGTACTGAATTTGTGGCAGTGGCAATTTTTGAGCATTTTTTGAGTCATAGTCTCTGTTGTGCCAGTCTTATTTAAAAAGGGTCAATGTCTTAAATTCTTGGATTAACAGCAATCCTAGAATCAACAATTATGTGTCCCCCCCCCCCCACAATATTTTATAAGTTTGTTGTGTAAACGCCAGATGGCTAGATCCCTCATCACATCCTGTAGATAAGAAAATATCACTTGATCAAAATCACAAAACCTCCTCATTTCACTAAATTAACATAGGTCATTATAACAACCTACTTATTCATATTCAGGATAGCCTCTATATTTGTGTTATACAAATAAATGTAATTAAATATTTAAGATGACGGATCTATTGGGTATTTAACTTGTTAATGAACACTTTAAAAAATACCTACTGCTCCACAGCTCTCCATATTTCACTCCATTTCCCTTATACACATTTTAAAAGAGAACTGATAAGATTGATGTGATGTTTAAATCCACCTGCGGTATGATGACTGTGCATGCAGTATGGTTTGTTCCGAGCCTTTTTATTGAGACTAAAAAGGGTATAAGGGTTGCTGCAACTCTCTCTATGTGTATCTATGTTTCTTTCTACTCTCCCCCTTGACAAGATCCCCAGTGAGTCACCATATCAAGTGGAGGTGGCTTCGCCTCATCTTTCCTTTGATATGATTACACTCCGTTCACTCCGTTGCACTCAGTTCGGGAGGCAGTCACCATCTGTTCGTTTAAAAGTAGGCTCAAAACCTTTCTTTTTGATAAAGCTTATAGTTAGAGCTAATTAGTGCGCCAGAACGTTACTTGTTCTATTTTATGACACATGACACACGGAGCTTCTCTTTCCAGCTTCTCCTTCCTCTTCTCCATCCCTATCCCCCTTCCCCGGAATCCCTTTGCTTTATCACCCGCAGATCCAGGGCCTCTGTGGCCGCACCATGGATTACGGTTTGTGGATCGCGCACCGGGGGTCGCGGTGTTGGATCCAGTGTGGCGGATTCTGAGTCATGTGGGCTGATCGTGGTGCTGGTGGCGGACCCTGTGTCGCGTTGGCATTGGGCACGGGCGGTGGACCAGGACCGCAGTGGTGGCTTGTGAT
The DNA here is from genome assembly GCF_949316205.1 of Platichthys flesus. Taxonomy (NCBI): domain Eukaryota; kingdom Metazoa; phylum Chordata; class Actinopteri; order Pleuronectiformes; family Pleuronectidae; genus Platichthys; species Platichthys flesus. The sequence goes on along the minus strand of NC_084965.1, from coordinate 19,181,134 downwards.
GGGTCCTCCTGGTGGGCGGCGGTGGACGGTGACTGAGGACTGAAGTGGCGTCTGGTCTGGATGGTGGATCGTGGTCTAGATGGTTGCTGAGCATGGACTGTGCTTCATCAATGCTGCTAGAGACTTTGATTATTGCTGATGTTCTCCTGCACGTGGCATCTATTGCACTTCTGTCCGTCCTGGGAGAGGGATCCCTCACATGTGGCTCTCTCTGAGGTTTCTACATATTTTTACCCTGTTAAAAGGGTTTTTTGTAGTTTTTCCTTACTCTTGCTGAGGGTTAAGGACAGAGGATGTCACACCCTGTTAAAGCCCTATGAGATGAATTGTAATTTGTGAATATGGGCTATACAAATAAAATTTGATTGATTGATTGATTGATTGATTGACTCCGTTTGTGAGCACTGACACAACCCTTGGCCAAGTTTGTCAGGGTGTGTGTGTGTGTGTGTGTGTTTGGGTGTGTGTCTGTTTTCTGACAGTAAGTAGTTGTGACTTGCCCATTCAGCTGAACCCTGTGGTGTGAATACCTCTATACTCTCAGTAAGACCCAGCTGAGACACACACACACACACACACACACATTAATGTCTTACTACAAACCAGAAACAACTAGTTTAAGGTCTACAATATATGTGGCTATATTTTTGGGAGCCGTCATGGTCCCTGTGATGTGTGGGAATCCATTTTGTGAATCAAAGGCTGGTGTGATGAGTGGGAAGAGGTAGGTCTGTTACCAGATTAGGACAGTGGAGTGGAGGATGAGCACAGGGCCTCGGCAGCTGAATCCCAACCCACTCAGTGATCCCCCATCGCCACATCCTGAACTGTTCCTCACAGCTTGTGTTACACTTTCCTTCCAGCCGTCAGCAAATTTCACAGATGAAAAATTGATTTCAAATGACAAATGTATACAGTATGTGAAACTGCCAACAGGAGCAAAGCAGCACGAACAATAAGTATTTGAAGGTAGTGATCAAAAAACTCCTCTGGTCTACACATGATCATCATCAAGTTTATTATGAGCAGAATCAGCTATTCCTATGTAGTGGGTATGAAGGTACCCATCTGTATCCTGATTCTTGGTTCCAGCGCACAACTTTTCTATATCTTTTAATTATATAAATTTAATTTTTATTGGACAGTGACAGTCAAGAGGCAGATTTGTGCAGGAGCACAATTTATCTTGTGCCATCCATGGTCACATCAAAAAACAGTTATATCAACAATCTTTTTATCAAAATATCTAAACCTTTGGAGATCATTAAATCTAATGTGTGGCAATGGTTCTGAGTTAGCCCGGTAATATGTTGAGTAAAATCCAAAGAGTTCAGAATTCGCATGAAGTCGATGGCCTTGCAGTCCGAGGTGACATCAATATGCAGATTAAAAACACCAGCTATGATTATCCTTTCAGGGTTAAATAAACAAAGTGACAGCAGCTCAGACATTTCAGGTAAAAATTAAGGTTTGGGGTTTTAGAGGGCGATAAATAGAGATAAAAATAACACTGGATTTTGACTTTCCCATCTAAAAGTTTAACATTAAAACGATAAAAAGGAACTAATTGTGGTGCTGGCATTTAAAGGTGTTCAAAAATTAGCTGTGATCAGTGAGACAGCCACACTGTAAGCAAGGAAAAGCAGACAGGTGTAACACCAATGAGACGCTAGTGCTAGAAAATGACATTTTTTCATCCATAACAGACCAAGGCAACACTTAGTCATTAAGGCTCAGTTTGTCTAGGACCTGCTCTTTGTTATACTGCTATGTGACTAGAATGTCTTGGAACACACGACACACAGAACTCTCTTTCTTCTTCTACCTCATTATCATATTAATATCTCATCAATACATGTCACTGACTTGGCTTCTTCCCTGGAGTGCTTGCGCTTAATCGTTTACAGATCCAGAACCTGTGTCTACATCGTGGATCATGATGGTGGATCGCGAATCAGAGATCGTGATCGTAATGGCGGATCCTGTATTGTGTTGGCATCTGATAGTGGTGGTGGACCATGATCTAGATGGCAGCTGATGGTAAAGCCTGATGGATCATGACTGTGGACTATAGTGGCATCCGATCTTGATGGTGGATCATGATTGTGTTGGCTGCTGAGCATGGACTATGATTACTATGATAAGTCTGCTTGAATACAATGTGTCTACTCAAATGTTCTACCATTACTGACAATAATCCATCAATTAATTTACCTTCCATTATGCTACAAACTATATATTATCACCAATGCTGTAAATACTCTTCTCTTTCTGATGTTCTCCTTTACACGTGACATCTATTGCACTTCGGTCCGTCCTGGGAGAGGGATCCCTCACATGTGGCTCTCTCTGAGGTTTCTATGTTTTTTTTGTAGTTATTCCTTACTCTTGTTGATGGTTAAGGGCAGAGGATGTCACTCCTTGTTAAAGCCCTATGAGACGAAATGTGATGTGTGAACATGGGCTGTACATATAAATTTGAGGATTGATTGACATGACAAATGTGAAAGGTTGACTTCTGTATTTTGGTTATATTTGATTATTTTAAGGGTGCAAACCAGGTCTCTGTCTCCTGGCATATACACATACTATATACAATATATATATATATATTGAAAACAAATTCAAATCTCTCTCTCTCTCTCTCTCTCATTTACATATATACTGGCCTGAATTGTGTCAGCGAATAGCAAGCGTTTGGGGTAAAAAGTAATATTTACTGTGCGTAACTGGCAGTTCAATCCTCTGCTGTCCATGTAACCAGCTTCCATTAGGAACTCAGTATATTCTAAACATAATGGGTAGTCAATGCTCTGCTTGAACTCCACCTCCACTATAGCTGCACATGATAGCTGTGCTGTGATTGAGTGGATCATGGCTGCTCGTGGTAAAAGGCCATTCTGTCTGCACTGCAATGACTTTTCTTCTTCATTTATTTTTCTGCTCTCATTCTTTTCCAACTGTCTCTTGCAGGTTAACGACAAAGAGATGGAAGGGTGTCGTGGGCTTCTTTTCGGTGCAGAATTAATTAAGGCCTATGGAAGCTGATGCATTAGATTCACATTGACCTGCAATTAAAGAGAACACTTGAGTTTGGAGAGCTGGGGATATAGAAGCTTAACATATAGTCCTGCCAACTGCCATTGAAAAATACATCCTTCTCACTGGGCTTTACACTCTCATTAAAAGTTACTTTGTGACATTTTGCTTTGGTTACCACATATGTTTTTTCCTGCTCTAGTCTGAGTGCTTCTTCTGCTGCTGTTCATGTGAGGACAACATATTTTCACAAAAACTTGATCCCTCATTAACCCTAGAATATAATATACCCGATAAAAAATACTTCTCATCAAAATATATAAATGTACAACAATACATGGCAATTTTAAGTACTCTTCTTTTATATTCCCCGATACAACATCTCATAAAAAGAAAAAAAGTTATCATGGGGGGACCCTATAAAAAGGCTCTAAAATTAGTGAAAATTAGGGGGTTGCTAAAGAAAAATTCCTACAAAAATATATAATAGACCCGGGAACTTGTTCTTCGGTCCAGCCGCTCTGGGAAATGTCTGGTGAAGGCACAGTCTCCCTGCATCATTTACAATTGATATCATATTCAAAGAAATGTTTTCCCTCTTACATTAAGTGCAAGGGTGAAAGTTACCCAAACACGTGCCTAAAAAAAGAGGGATGGGAGCAGGGGAACTACCCTACCTTCTATGACGTCAGTGAGCAGCATGAAGCTACCCAAGGACCCACGCCACTCAGACACCAGCAACCCAATGAAAATCCCATGAACACACTCGCTCGGGTAAGAAACACCCAACGTTAGTGTTCTAGGATTAAATGGGCATAGATAGGAACAACAGTGAGATTTAGGTTTGAAGGTGGATTGATCGTTAAAGGGATAGTTCATCCAAAAAGGAAAGTTCACTCATTATGTAACAGCTCTGCCATAAATTATTCTTCAACATATGCTTAAGTAGGGGACTAGGAGTCTACAGTTGCGAGTCCCTGTGTTTTTTTTCACTTAGAGAGTTCTTTGGTGGCTTGTTTGAGCCTGCTGATGTACAAGAACAGGTTGGCCTTTACAGTGAGAGTTCTCTCTATTCACATGTGGAAGTTTCTCTGATAAATGGATGAAAGTAATATTTTATAAATCTAATACCAAATAACCTTTTACAGTTAATTGTAGTCTGCCTCAACCTCTAGTTCGCTTTTATTCACTGTTTCCGTTAAAATAATGAATGAGTCAACACTGCACGATTTAAAAGTTGATTCAAGGTTATTTTTTCATTTTGATGGTGTTAGAACCATCAAAAAAATAACCACATAGAAGCCATGGTAATTCCTGATTTGTCATAATTCAGTGAAATCATCTTCAGATTGGCGCAATTCCTAGAGACACAGACGTGGTAATGTATTCGTTAAAAACAATACATCATTCATTCCTATAGAACTTGGACTTTCACCTAATTTCAGAGCGGATAATCCCGATGGTAGGTTTGGATGGAGAGCAGGACATGTGCATGCACTTGCCATACACTTCAGTGCCCTCCAGTACACACACTAACATGGTAAGTGACAGTCCAACATTGCAGGAGATTTCTAGAAAATGTCATCATGTTGCGAGAAACCCATCACGTGGTTTCTGTTGGGATATGTGTTTCCTGTGCCCTGTGTTTTCAAAGTCAAGGTCGTCTCTGCGTCCACTCAGATAACTCAGAAGCACTGCTTTCATGTGCTTTACACACACCTTATGTACCTTGTTGGTTTATTTTCTTTTCTGTGTTACCATTTCTTTGCTTTGTTCCTCTATGAATGCAAACAGACTTTAGCAATAACAAATAAGGGTTGATGTCCAGGTCAGAAAAGCAAAGAAATGAAAGAATAAAACACATTCAACTAATTCTAATGAATTTAGAACAAATATTTAAAAATTTTGGTCTGCTAAAATATCAGTAGTTAAGAGATATAGGGGTTATTTGAAGTTGTAATAAACAGAACATTTTGGACTGGATTTCCAAAAATGTAAAGTATCCAATTTAATGAATAGTTTAATAAGGATCCTCTTTGATAATTTTTGTTATACAATTTTAGACCTCTTCTCTCTGCATTTTTTATTGTATTGTTCATAATAATAGATATAATTATTGTCAAACTAATAAAACTCTCTTCTACATCGAAAGTGTCTTTCTTCTCTTACACACCCATTACTATATGTTCCAGTGTATGAACCATACACTAATGTGTGTGTTTTGCTATGTTCCAAAGTTTCCAGGTGTGAGGTACATGGTCTGTACCAGTTTGAAAGATGAGACTTTGACTTTGAATGACAGAACAGAACAGTGTCACAGAATTCATGGTCAAAAGAGCCAGGGATCATAAACTGACAGAACAGCAGGTTAAACATTAATCACCAGTTCATTTTGCTATAAAAAATGTAATATTGCCTAACGAATGTAGTTCAGGTTTGAGCAATACTAGAACAGTTAATCATTTAAAAAATTATATGCAAGTTTATTGGAACCATAGACAGAATATATAGATTTTTTTTGCCTAACACCTTTCAAAAAACAGGGTTACAAGGGGCTTCAAAAAAACAAAACTCTGTAGATGCATTGATATCAAGAGCTATTAGACAAATATAACAGTAGAGTCATAGTCCCCCTTTTTAAACTCAGGAACATGCAAATTTTAACGACATTCTATCCTCTGATCTGAGGGGTCCATGAGCAGAAGACACACTGCAGGGCTCTGAGATGTACAACAGAACCAGATCATGTCAGTATTGTAGAGTCATCACTAAATGCTAAACATTTATTCTACAAGAAATTTGTGGTTACTGTTCTGTTCATGAGAAATGTTTTTGCAGCATTTTGCACCATTTATAAATGAGTAACTGCTTCATCATTAGGGCAAGTAAATAATGAGTTGCATTGGTGGTGGTTATAGTCGTAGTAGGAGCTGAGGGTGTAGATTAATCGTTCGACTTTGTTTTTGCGATCACACATTTGAGGAGGCATCTAGGAGGAGAAAACCATCTTATTATACATCCTAAAACACAGTTTCATTTATTTGACTTTAACAAAAAGTGCTCTTTCAATGTCTTTTTAAATCTTTATTTTTTTTAATATCCTACTTTGCCAGTGCTCATATTTAAATCCTTCCAGGGAGTTAAAAAAAGTGCTGTTGAGAATGTGGTCATATTTGTTTGATATGTAATCTATTTCAATCAGCAGACGGGTTATTTGAAAGAGATACTTAAATAGCGATAAAGTCATTTTATTTTCCATAGATGCAAACTAATAAAGCACAATTAAAACTTGTGCAGATTAAAAATGTATTCAGATACTTAGGCAGTTTGACCCCATTGTAATGTAATTCATTTAAAGGGGTAGTATTCTATGAGCTAGGAAGGATGAAGTGAAAGCACAAGAGGTGATGATACACATATGGAGTGAATATCGATACCCGAAAATGTGTGGATGTGATGGGGTTGGCGGTCCCAGAAGGTCAGGAGCTTGAATCCCAGCCCATGCCGAAGTGCCTTGGGCAATATCCTAGCCTGGATGCCAGACGAACTTAGCCCCGCCCACAACATTTGAGCTCGGGAAGTTCGGTCTGGAGTCGCTCCGTTGGGGAGAAATTATGCCCGACCAGACCAATCAGATTGTCAGGGCTTCCTTAATACGATGATGGACAGATGATCAATGGTAACGTAATCAACCATGTGCCCTTGGGTTGAATTCGTTTTCAACAAACATGCCTGCCGCTGGAGAGCTGAGATGTGTAGATGCTGCCATTGAGTCTGTTTTAGAAGACATCGACAGCGCATTCATTTTGAAAGAGGAACAGAGAACGTGGAGGCGACGCCAAAGCACCGCGCTAATCCCTATCGGGCCGGTGCTTGGCTGTTCACACCGGACGCTGAAGCGACGCTGAACCGCCGGGCAGCGCTAATAATATCACCCGTTGATCCAGTAGATTAAAAGCATATACTTACTTGTTGCTCCAACATTAAGCAACAGCGTCCCAACATTTGTCTTTCTTGGTGTTGTCTTTATACAACATGTTCCGAGGATCATACAACTCACTGTACTTCTCCACTTCAATTATTAATATAATGTCATCCATGTTGAAGAACTTCTCCGCTGTTTGCTCCGTTAAATGTCAGGTGTCGGGGGTAAATTACGTATTCTCCATTCAAGCCTATGTGGAGAATACGTAGCCCCCTCTCTCTCTCTTTAAATCTGTATCACTGCTTGTGTGGCTGTAGTGGATGGGCAGAGGGGGACATTTAATAATATCATTGGTCAAATTAAAACTCCAGGACAACAGAAGGGGACTTCAAAGTATGGGATGCATATTTGATAATTTATATCATATAGAATATGTCATCAATATTGTTTAAAATCGTTTTTCGGTGTGTTTCCTGGTGCGATACATACGCGTCAAGCGCAAAAAATAGACTCAACGCCGAAACGATCGCTGCACGGCGCGAGGCAGCCTTGGCGCAGCGCGGCGTTGCAGCCTCCGGTGTGACCCGCACAAAGGTTTAACATGGGAGTGGATGGGAGCCAGCTGTTATTTAAGGCTTGGCGCTGCGCTGAAGGGTCGCTTCGGCATCGCTTCAGCGTCCGGTGTGAACCCGGCGTTAGTAAATAACTCACAATGCGTCGCTTAACATACGTCACATACTACGTTGCTCTGATTGGTTGTAGGTCTATCCAATTGAGCGAAGAGGAATTTTATTTCCTGGTTCGGTTGAAACACGCCCCATAATCACAGCCCAATGGAGCGGTCTCAGACTCACATTCTGACTAGAATTGTGAGTCTGACGTCAGGCTAGCAATATGCTGAACCCCTCCCAAAGAATGGCCCCTCATAGATGTTGAATGCAGTAAATGTAAGTCGCTTTGGACAAAAGCGTCAGCTAAATGACATGTAAGTGGAACAGGACGTTGGATGATTTCGGTGGAAGAGGATATGAGGTTCCAGGTGGATTCTACCCATCATTAGTGAAATGATGGGTCTGCTTTGTGGTCAAACGTGAGCTTGGTGTGTTATGGTGTTGTCTGTCCTCTTCCCATGCCCATGTGTTTTCTCTCAATCTCTCCACACTCCTGCCCTTCATCAGGAATGAACACACCTACCTTCCAATGTATGAGAACCCTGCACCAACCGCTAGTACCTGCTAGGATCATTATGCACTCTATGGTTTGTTGATGCACCAAGCTTTAGCTCAACCTGTAAAGAATCGATCTGTCGTGCTAGTTTGAGATATTAGCCTGCCAGTCTCATCTAACACCTATTTTCCTTGTCTCCAGGATGTCCAACCTGTTTGCCCACCTCACCAGTCTGCTAAGCCCACCAGCTAGTTCACTGTTCCAAGGTCCACTCTGTCCAGCCTCTACTGATATAAACTAACCCAGATGGTTTTATCTCTGTTGAATAGTAGGTAAGACCCCGTGCTCATGCATTGACTTCATAACACTCAAAATCATTGCTGTACAAACATCCATCATCTGCCTCTCACAAACTCCACCTTTGATTCTATTTCAAATATTAGGTGCTGCTTATTCAAAATCTGGCACATGAGGAGGATTAATATTTGTTTACTCAAACAATATCCTTATATTTAACAGAAACCTCTGAACAGCTCCTGTATATACCAAAAAAACCTGACAACATCAACTACCCAACAGAAAAAAACTATGATATGGGCAGTTGTGCGCGCCCCTCTTTGAACTAGACCGGGCACAAAAATCTGCTGTATGAGTCCGAAAGACGTCGCAGGGGTCATCGAGCCAGGTGGGTAGTTTCTGTTTCACTTTAACATAGAGGCCTGACTTCAGGAACATTAAGCAAGATGCTCTGTCCAGCTATTCCCATGAAACCATTATTCCAACGTAATGTGTTGCAGCAGTCTTTACCTGAAAGAGCTAAGATGAACAAGAATGAAAGCCACATAAACTCATCCCAACCTGGTTAAAGGTTCCTTGGATCACTTGTCAGATGCTGTTAGGGCAGAGTGGGTTCACTCTTCAACGCTAACATGGGTAACTTGTACTCAGGCCTTCCTCTATAGCTGCTTCTAGTAGCTCTCAATGGTATACAATTTGGGAACAGAATATCAATAACCTTGCATTGACTTGAAAGGTCTATGTACAGTATATGCTGACAGTGATGTTGTTAACAGTACTGCAAAAAATACTCTAACTATGAGCAGCATTATCTTTTTGTTGGAACAGCAGTTAATAATATAAAAGATGGCTCTCATTTAGAGGGCAGACAGTTATTAAATCATAGATTATGGAACACAACATGGCCTGCATATTCAATATCTTCATCAAGCAATTACTGTGCCTTTGTCAAATTGGTTGGCCAACTAATCTTGTTGAGCAATTTGCCTGAGGCCTAATCCATGGAAAGTGATACAGTGAGCAACACAACTATTTAGAAGCATCACTGTGGCCTCATATCAGGACCCTGGTATTGTATTTATAATTACTAAGACATAATATGGTAGTCAAGGAGATATTATATGTAATGACTATCTGTTCTTATCATCTATTAGAGGACTCTGGAGGCTTATAGGTTTTGCATGTTTTTTCTACTCTCTAAAAATTGGTTTTGATTAATAGTTGAAGTAACGTAAAGTTTTGAGTGAGTCCCACTTAGTTTTCTGCTTTAGTGGTGGTGTACTTTATCAACTTAATAAAACAGCTTGTTCCTTTAATCTACATTTCTTATTGGAGTCAAAATGCCTCATTTAAGTTAACCATATTGCGTCTGACGTCAGGACGTCAAGTTCTGTTTTCTCCTGCAGGATTTCTTCGCCCGGTAGCCGCCATCTTTCTTTTCAAACAAGCAATTGCAAGTGCACAATTTTTTTTTCATCAAATGATATATCATGTAAGGTATTAAATTGTCCCCTGAATAGATCATATTTTCATAAGAGCCAAGCTATTATATAAGTCATGCTTGTTGCGGCGGCCCTCCTTTTTACGTCGGGAAGTATGGAGTTGAGTCTCGCTGTGTGAAAGCACCACAGGTAACTCGTTACGCTAAGTGTTAAAATGCGATCACTTCAGTTCTATGTGCGAAGTTTTACAGTTCCGGTTAGAAGCTCCCTATTTCCACCGGGAAGAGTCTGGGCCGCTGCCCAGTCACGCTCAGCTCGTGCGGCGTAAAACACCAGTACACACCAACTCAGGCCGGGACAGGCCGGTGCAGGAGACAAAGAGGACGGCGTATTTTCACATCAAGCTAAATCTGTGAATCAAGGATTTATTTCACCTAAGACTAGAGTCGTGAGTTTGGAAGACATGTGTTTTATTGTTGGTTAACATCAAGGAGCTAGCGGGGCTAGATGCTAGCTTTAAACTTAGCTAGCTGTTTGCCAAGTTCTCCCACGCCCGAGCAAAACACTCCCGTTTAAAACCGTCCCCGGTGTCTTTCTTCATGGAACCTGAGTCCCTCAGTTTGACATTAAAGTGTATCTGCATCTCTGAAAATGTCAACGGGCTCAGCGGCTTCACTCCTGCCTGAAGTTTGATGCTTGTGCACATCTGTGATGGCCCCCGGGTTTCGCGCACATTGCCCCGCTGAAACGGTCGGGCAGAGAGTATTTTCAATGAGTAACTACTTTTATAGCCTGGATGCCAGACTAACTTAGCCCCGCCCACAACATTTGAGGTCGGGAAGTTCGGTCTGGAGTTGCTCTGTTGGGGAGAAATTATGCCCGGTTTGAAATCATCCGGACCAATCAGATTGTCAGGGCGGGCTTTATACGATGATGGACAGATGATTAACGGTAACGTAATCAACCACGTCATCACAGTGCCCTTGGGTTGAATTTGTTTTCAACAAACATGCCTGCCGCTGGCGAGCTGAGATGTGTAGATGCTGCCATTGAGTCTGTTTTAGAAGACATGGACAGCGCATTCATTTTGAAAGAGGAACAGAGAACGTGGAGGCGACGCCAAAGCAACACACTAATCCCTATCGCCCCGGCGCTTGACTGTTCACAACGGACACTGAAGCGACGCTTAACCGCCGGGCAGCGCTAATAATATCACCCGTTGATCCAGTGGATCGCTGCACGGCTTTGTGCCGGTCACACCGGAGGCTGAAGCACCGTGCTGCGCCAAGGCTGCCTCGCGGTGCTTTAGCCTCCGGTGTGACCGGCACAAAGTTTTAACATGGGAGTGGATGGGAGCCAGCTGTTATTTAAGGCTTGGCGCTGCGCTGAAGCGTCCGGTGTGAACTCCGTAAATAACTCACAATGCGTTGCTTAGCATACGTCACATACTACGTTGCTCTGATTGGTTGTAGGTCTATCCAATTGAGCGAAGAGGAATTTTACTTCCTGGTCAGTTGAAACACGCCCCATAATGAAATCCCAATGGAGCGGTCTCAGACTCACATTCTGACTAGAATTGTGAGTGTGACAACGTCAGGCTAATCAAAACTCTTACCTGTTCACAAAATGGAACTCGTGTTTTCATTTGGTACACACAGCCATATTTTCAAATGACACACACATACCATTCATTGAGTACACAGAACTAAACATTTGCTTGCACACTACCAAGCTTTTACAGCACACTGAAGTGCAAAACTGAAAACACAATCATCAAAATGGAACACACCATATGAAAGACAGTGACTCTGGAGAATGAGCCATTTCTCCTTAACCTGAAAAAGCCTAACAGTACAATCTGACCAGAATGGACTCAGCAGACCCCGACCAAGTGAGGGCCGCCATCGGACATCAAGGGAGAATCCTAGGACAACACCAGAGTCTATTTTTTGCGCTTGACACGAGTCTATCGCACCTGGAAACACACTGAAAAACGATCTTAAACTAAACTCTGATTTTTTGGACCCTCTTGGATTTTTGCCTTTTGGAATTCTGTTTTTTGAATTGGACTTTCTGTTATTTGCTCTTATGTTTTTGCCCTTTTGGATCCTTGTTTTTTCCCTGTTTTTGGAAATAAATAAGTTTTTGCATCATTGATCTGCAATTGAGTCCTTAACCTGAGAAAGCCTAACAGTACAATCTGACCAGAATGGACTCAGCAGACCCCGACCAAGTGAGGGCCGCCATCGGACTTCAAGGGAGAATCCTAGGACAACACCAGACTCAACTGGAGGCCGCCCTCACAAGCATCGGAGACCTGACGGCCAAGATGCAGGCTTTGCAGCTCAGCCGATCCTCCGCGGCTACTCCACCCTCGGCCCAGCATCCAGCACCAGCCCATGTACCTAAGCTGCCTCCTCCTCAGAAATACGCTGGTGAGCCCGGCACATGCCGCTCTTTTCTCTCCCAGTGCTCTGTCGTTTTTGAGCTGCAACCAACCTCCTTCCCTGCGTTCAAAGGTGGCGTACGTCATCATCCAGCTGTCCGGACGGACGAGAGAGTGGGGAACCGCTCTCTGCATATGCGCCAGGGGCAAGGATCTGTTTCGGGTTATGCCATCGATTTCCAGACCCCCGCAGCATCCTCTGGCTGGAATGCCGATGCTGTCTTTGATACGTTCTTGAACGGACTGTCGGAGGAGATCAAGGACGAGCTGATCACCCATGATCTACCCCACACCTGCGATGCCCTGGTCAACCTTGCCATCAGAATCGACGCAAGGATGCAACAGCGCCGACGCATGAGGAATTCCGTCGGGCCCTGCAGATTCCCTATGGTCACCCCTGTCACCCAACCAGCACTCTTTTCGGTGTCTGAGGATCCTGGTCCAAAACCTGTGCATGTGGATCGCACCCGTCTGACCCTGGCTGAACGGCAGAGAAGATTCGCCTCCCGTTCCTGCCTGTACTGTGGCCAGCAAGGGCACTTCATCTCTGCCTTCCCGGTAAAAGAAAAAAAACGCTCACCAGTAGGAGGGGTACTGGTGACATCCCTTCTGCCCTCCTCAGAACAACGCACTTCTCTCTCTGCCATCCTGAAGTGGGGGGCCCTACAACAGGAGGTGGTGGCGTTAATTGACTCCGGAGCGGAGGAGAGCTTCCTCGACTCCTGCTTCGTGGCTCAGTGGAGGTTACCGACCATACAACTCAAGACTCCAATGGTGGCCAACACGCTTAATGGCCAAAGGCTGGCCAACATCACACACGTCAGCGCTCCGGTGGGTCTCTTCCTCTCCGGTAACCATCACGAGGAGATGAGCTTCTATGTTATCGACTCTCCTAATGCTCCTCTGGTCCTTGGCCACCCCTGGCTCGCCAAGCATAATCCCCATATCGACTGGAGAGGTATGAGAATTGTGGGCTGGAGCCCATCCTGTCTTTTAAACTGTCTAATTCAAGCCCAGACCCAGTTTCCAGCCTCTGGAGCGCCAGAGGAGTCCTGGCGCTCCTCCAGGAGTCCTGGAGGAGTCCAGACCTATCAGCTGTTCCTCGTGAGTACATGGATCTTAAGACTGTTTTTAGTAAATCCAGAGCTTCTTCGTTACCCCCCCATCGCCCCTATGATTGTTGCATTGACCTCTTACCTGGCACTCCCCCCCCCCCCCCCCCCCAGAGGTCGCCTCTTTTCATTGTCACGACCTGAGACAGAGGCTATGAATGTTTATATCAGAGACTCTCTCGCAGCGGGCATAATACGCCCATCCTCCTCCCCCGCAGGAGCTGGTTTCTTCTTTGTGGGCAAGAAGGACGGCTCTTTGCGCCCGTGCATTGACTATCGGGGCCTCAACGACATTACGATCAAGAATCGTTACCCTCTCCCTCTAATGTCCTCGGCTTTTGAACTACTTCAGAACGCATCTGTATTCACTAAGCTTGATCTGCGGAACGCCTACCATCTCGTTCGTATCCGTGAGGGAGATGAGTGGAAGACAGCCTTCAATACCACCTCTGGCCATTACGAGTACCTCGTCCTTCCATTTGGTCTTACGAATGCCCCAGCGGTGTTCCAGAGTTTAGTGAACGACGTCCTGAGAGACATGTTAAATAGATTTGTGTTTGTCTATTTAGATGACATTTTAATTTTATCTAATTCTCTGTCCGAGCATGTCTCCCATGTACATTCTGTCCTTCAACGCCTGCTGCAGAATGGTGCCAGGAGATATCACGTATCCTAGGAAGGTGACCGTCTTTTGATGAAACTCGCACTTCTCAGCCTTCACAAAGAGCCGGTCACCTTCCTAGGATACGTGATATCTCCTGGCACCATCCAGATGGATCGGCAAAAGGTCGAAGCAGTCCTGGAGTGGCCCCCTCCCTCCACCCGCAAGGAACTTCAAAGCTTCCTCGGATTTGCTAATTTCTATCGACGCTTCATCCGGAATTACGGTTCTCTGGCGGCTCCCCTCACAGCCCTGACTTCCACGGCCGTTAAGTTCCTCTGGTCCCACGCTGCGGAGGGAGCATTTCAAGCCCTTAAACAACGCTTCACCTCAGCGCCCATCCTGATCCAGCCTGACCCCAGTAGACAGTTCATCGTGGAGGTTGATGCCTCTGACATTGGCGTTGGAGCTGTGCTCTCCCAACGCTTAGCCAGGGATAACAAGTTCCACCCCTGTGCCTTCTACTCACACCGTCTCACGCCTACTGAGCATAATTATGACGTCGGCAATAGGGAGTTGCTGGCGGTGAAGCTAGCTCTGGAGGAGTGGAGACATTGGCTGGATGGCGCCTCTGTGCCGTTCCTGGTCTGGACTGACCACAAGAACCTGCAATACATCCGCACTGCCAAGAGGCTCAACCCCAGTCAAGCCCGCTGGGCCATGTTCTTCTCCAGATTTAATTTTACCCTGTCTTATCGTCCTGGTCACAAGAATCTAAAGGCCGACGCAATGTCTCTGCGATTCAGCCCCCGTGAGAGACCCCAGGAACATGATACCATCCTCCCCCCTCATTGTGTTCCAGGAGCAGCTCAATTTGAGATTGAGAGTATTGTTACTGCTGCTCAACCTAATGAGGTAAAACCCAGTCAGTGTCCTACTAACCGTCTTTTTGTTCCCAGTCTAAGTCTTACGGTGGGGTCATTCAACCCAGCTGTCCGGTCACCCTGGAACCAAACGAACACAAGCCTTCATTGGCCGAAGATTCTGGTGGCCGTCCATGAAGGAGGAGGTCCACAAGTTTGTCCAGACTTGTCCAGTCTGCGCTCGAAATAAAACTACCCGACCGCCAGCCGGCCTGCTGCAACCCCTACAGGTTCCAAGAAGACCATGGTCTCACGTATCACTTGATTTTGTAACTGGTCTACCCCTATCCGATGGCAACACCATGATCCTCACTGTGCTGGATCGGTTTTCTAAATCTGTCCATTTCATTCCCCTCCCCAAGCTTCCCTCTGCTAAAGATACTGCTAAGCTAATGGTTCAGCACGTTTTCAGATTACATGGTTTACCCTTAGAGGTTGTTTCTGACAGGGGCCCTCAGTTTACGTCCAGTTTCTGGAAGGCTTATTGTGGTCTGATTGGTGCATCTGCTTATCATCTGGTTTTAACCCGCAGTCCAACGGCCAAACCGAGAGGGCGAACCAGCAGTTGGAGACAGTGCTGCGATGCGTGGCATCCCAGAACCCCACCTCCTGGAGCCAAGAACTGCCCTGGGCGGAATACGCAATTAATTCCCAAGTTACATCCTCCACAGGCCGGTTCCCCTTCGAGTGCTCCCTGGGTTATCAACCACCTCTGTTCCGAGACCAGGAGAGGGAGGTGGGCGTTCCTTCTGCTGAGGCATACATCCGTCGCTGCCGCCGGACTTGGAAACACACACGCTCGGCACTCCTTCTCTCCTCTGCCAGGATGAAGGTCCAAGCAGACAAACACCGCTCCCAATCCCCCCCCCCCCCCCCCCTTATCGTCAGGGGCAACAGGTGTGGCTCTCCAGGCAAGATCTCCCCCTCAAGACTGAGTCCCGTAAGCTCTCTCCCCGCTTCATCGGACCATTTCCCATCGCCGGAGTCATCAGTCCCACTGCTGTTCGTCTCACCCTCCCTGGTCCCCTTCGCCGCATCCACCCCACCTTCCACGTTTCCCGAATCAAGCCATTTATTTGTAGTCCATTGCTCAACAGACCTGAATGTTTAGAGATTTGAGTATTTGTGTGTTGTAAGTTGATGCTTTGAGATTTTACTTGAGAAGTGTGTGCAACAACTGAATATTGTGTGTAGTGTTTTGACAACAAGGTGATGTGTAATTGACATCAGAGTGTAAAGAATGAAAGTCAGAGTCTAATGCAGATAAGGGAGTGTGAAGTAGTGCCAAATTGGGCCGAATTTTCGCTTTTTGTGTGTTAACAACTGAGAAAAACTGTAAATGTCCCCCTCTGCCCATCCACTACAGCCACACAAGCAGTGATACAGATAAAAAGAGAGAAAGAGGGGGGGCTGCGTATTCTCCACATAGGCTTGAGTGGAGAATACGTAATTTACCCTCCACACCCAACATTTAACAGAGCAAACAGCGAAGTTCTTCAACATGGATGACATTAAATTAATAATTGAAGTGGAGAAGTACAGTGAGTTGTATGATCCTCAGAACATGTTGTATAAAGACAACACCAAGAAAGACACATGTTGGGACGCTGTTGCTTAATGTTGGAGCAACAAGTAAGTATATGCTTTTAATCTACTGGATCAACGGGTGATATTATTAGCGCTGCCCGGCGGTTCAGCGTCGCTTCAGTGTCCGGTGTGAACAGCCAAGCGCCGGCACGATTGGGATTAGCGCGGTGCTTTGGTGTCGCCTCCGCGTTCTCTGTTCCTCTTTCAAAATGAATGCGCTGTCGATGTCTTCTAAAACACTCAATGGCAGCATCTACAAAAAACAGCTCTCCAGCGGCAGGCATGTTTGTTGAAAACGAATTCAACCCAAGGGCACTTTGATGACGTGGTTGATTACGTTACCGTTGATCATCTGTCCATCATCGTATAAAGCCCGCCCTGACAATCTGATTGGTCCGGTCACTTTCGAACCGGGATATAATTTCTCCCCAACGGAGCGACTCCAGACCGAACGTCCCGACCTCAAATGTTGTGGGCGGGGCTAAGTTCGTCTGGCATCCAGGCTATCATGGCTGTTCCTCTGGAGGAGAAATTCATGGCCCAGTTAGATATGCACTCCAGTGAGCTGATCAGAGTCATCCGTTCCAAAAGAGGAGCAACACGCCAGAAGATCGCTGGCATCATGCAGACTTTGGACCAGGTAGATGTGTATCATCAGAGGAGGTCCTGATTTTTCTGAGTAGCTAAGGGGGGTGTCACAGGTTATCTGTATCATTTATAGATACATAAACATCTGCAGACCAATGTTGACCTCGCTTTGATTTACAGGTCATGTTTTCAGCTGTAGGAAAGCTACACCATTGCACTCACATTGCTCCTTTTTTTATGAAAATCTAGAATCACGTATGCCTCTTTTAAGCAGATGAAAGAGTTAAGCTGTTAGAGTTAAGACATCTGTTTTTAGAGATTTGGAAAACTAATCAAGATAATTTTTTCCTAGACTGAGGATATTCATCTTCGGAGAGAGTGACGACTGAAAGCCCTGATTATATTCCTGGGAGAAGATGCAGATGATCTGATCAAGGAATATCTTGTAAGTTTTAACACAAATATGCATGCCAGTCCAGGGGAAATACATAAATATCCTACACATGGTGCATATCTGTCCTACCTAATGCATAGTTACTGTATAACGGTTGCTGCCAATGATGTTTGGTTTCTGTGTCATGTACCCATCTGTAAGACTCAAGAGCTGAAAGTGCTGAGAAAGACCCGGAGCAGCACACCATGGCAGTATTTGTTATTCGCAAAGAGGGGCAAGGATGCCAGGAGCCACCTGAAGACATTGGCATCATCATTGAGGGCGTGGAGGTGCTAAGTGGACTGACCTCAGTTGCCTCAGCTTGTGCCCTTCTTATAGGATACATATATGCAATCAATCTAGCTTACCCCAAACCTCTGCATTTCACATTTTAAGTGCTCCAGAAAATCATCATGCAGCTTCAGCAGGACAAGATGTCCCTAATGGTCCAAAATCTCTACGGCAAACTCCTAAGATCACAGTAATACGCACTACAATGTATTGCTCCTCTGGACCAAAACGAACCACAATATGTAAATATAACAGTGATTTATATATTATTTATTGCTGACGACTTGTTAAACCCATAGTTTGCGAAACATTTGTGTTCCTGATAACTTACGCATTTTGTGCAAATTTGTCTGATAGAAAAGGACCTGAATTGTACATGTTTTAATGCATATGTGTTGGTTTAAAACCAAAATATTGTCGTGACCTTTACTTACTTAAATAAATTTTAAAAAAGTCACATTTGATAATGTCTTTTATTCCAGACAACTGAACATTTATATTGTTTTGAAAGTATTTTTGTTTGTATTGCACAAACTAAATTTACACACAAAGGTAACCTTAAAAACTACTTTCTATTAAAGCAAAAAATCAGGTAATTATGGTTCAGTGTATTACTTTTAGGTAAAGCAAAAAATTGGGAAATTCTAATTTGAATTGCCTTAAATCTAAGTTGCATGTATGCACATTTTTGATTTGAAATATCTGAGATTATTAAATTCAACTGACTTAAATCAATTGGGTTTGTCCAACCTGTTTATTGATTTCATTCAACTTAATTGAATTTGGTGTTACCAATTGAAGTAATTAAATTAAGTTGGTCCAACTGATTTTTTTCAGTGTATCTTGCAGACTTCCTTCAGCCAGCCAACCATTCTGGAAATAAGTTTTTATAGAAATGTGTTTTCTGAAAAGATATAACCTCATTAAAGTAATGCCAAGTTAATAGACCTCATCATGTATTGTGCCAAAATCATACTATGCGACCCTAATCCAGAGCGATTGCAACCTGGCAGTTAGTGAGTGACACATTGCTATCTCCTCCCTTTACCTGTGATATTTCCCACACTAGTAGTTTGATGTGGTAAGATCTCTCTTACTGCTTCTTAACATTGCAAAACCAAACTTGTAAAATCAATAGGACAAGGTCAGTCCCAAACAGTCCAATTACAATAAAATAAGTAAGATAAAAAGCTGAAAGTAACAATTTCCTTGGTAAAAAAACTACACCTACAGTTGATAACACATAAGGACAGGATTTAAGTATGACTTATTAATCTAAAAGAATACTAATCAATGTAATAATAATCAAAGTGTTTTTATTGATTTTCATATTCAAACATCAGACATCCCATACAAAACAAAATAGTAGGACTCAAAACATACATCACAAGTACAGGACAGTACACAGACAGAACAATAACAAGACAGATCCTACTACTAGACATCAGACATACCCACCACCCGTGTAGTCCAGACACTCTCAGGTTAAAAATAAATACATAAATAGAAATGACAACAATAATAATAATAAAAAAAATTAAAATTAAAAAAAATTAAAAAAAAAAAAAAAAAGGGGGGAGGGGGGGGGGGTCAGAAGCTGCCATTTATGTTGGAGCAGATGAAAACTCACGTTCAAAATAGGAAATAAAAGGCTGCCAGACCTTAGAATATCTCTTAGTGTTGCCCTGCAAAGTACATCTAAGATGTTCTAATTTTAGGTGTGCCATCACCTCCTCTACCCACCGTTTGTGAGTTGGCGGTGCTGCCTTTATCCAGTTAAATAAGATCAGTCTCCTGGCCAACAATGAAGAGAATGCTATTGCTTTCCTTTGAGCAATCGTTAAGTGTGTTTCCCCTGGTGCCACACCAAAAATGGCTGCCAGAGGACCGGGCTCTATATTTTTGTCGTAGATGGATGAGAAGGTTTCAAAAATTTTGGTCCAAAACTCTTTGAGCCTGGGACAAGACCAGAACATATGGCATATGTTGGCTGGCACCTGTTTACATCTAGGGCAAGTCGGATCAGCTCCCTGGTAAATTCTTGCCAGTTTGTCCCTCGTGAAATGAAGTCTGTGTAACACCTTAAATTGTATTAATCCATGTCTAACACATATAGAAGAAGAATGTATTAGCTCTACTGCCCATCTCCATTCAGCGTCTGATATGTCCAACTCTAATTCTTCCTCCCATTTCCTTTTTATGTAATCAAGGGACGGGGAAGCCACCCTCTGGATATTCACATAAAGCATAGAAACTGTCCCTTTAAGAGTCGGGTCCATGTCCAATAGCCCATCTATCTACCCACTCTGTGGTAATTCAAGGGATGAGGAGAATGTCTTTCTCACAAAATCTCGAATCTGAAAGTATCTGAAGTAGTTAGTCCTTAAGGGGATTCCATACTCCTTCTCCAGCTGAGCAGCACACATAAATACACCATCTTTAAACAGATTTTTAACACATTCCACCCCAGCTCTATACCATTCCTTATACGCTGCTCCCCCAAGGGCTGGGGAAAACAAGTGATTGCCATAAACGGGAGCAGACAGGAGGGCGTTTCCGTTTTTAAAATTAGTTCTGAATTGGACCCAGATTTTGATAGAGTCACGTACAACAGGGTTGTTTGTGTAAAGGTGTTTGCTTAAGGGCAGAGGAGCACAGACTAGGGAGCGTAGGGATACCGGGCTAGATGCATATCTTTCCATATGTACCCACACTGGGGTTTCATCATCATTTAACTGTGAGACCCAAAACAGCAGCTTATGTAGGTTAGCAGCCCAATAGTAATGCATATACATTACTATTGGGCGGACAGGATTACGGTAAGCGTGCTGCGTCATTTCCTGTTTTCTTGCCACTGGTGGTGGTCGCTCTGCGAATTAGCTCCGCTGCTAAACACAACTGTTTCCCTGTAGCACTACGGCTAAAATCACCGGTCTGTAGTTAAACACTCGCACATACCAACCCTTATTCTATCGTGCTTAGTGATTCTGTGTTCTGTCTGAGCTCACCTTCGTAGCTATATAGCAGCGATGTCTTCTCTCTCTCCCTGTTGCTCTACTGCTCTCTCTTGCTCCGAGTGTCTAATGTTTACCTACTCCTCTGCCTCCCTTAACAGTAGTGGTACATGTAATAAATGTAGTGTGTTGATAGCGATGGAGGCTCGGCTTAGCGACTTAGAAGCTCGGCTCAGCAGCTTAGAAACTCCGTTAGCTGTAGTAAGCCGGCTCCCGCTAGCCGCGGAGCCACCTAGCTTAGCACGTAGCTTAGCCTTAACGAGCAGTCCCCAGACTAGTCCCGTGCAGCCGGGAGCCCAGGGCAGATGGGTGACGTTCCAGAGGGGGCATAGTGCTAGACTTAGAAAGCCCACGATTAAAGAGCCACCAGCTCACGTTTCAAATAGATTCTCTCCACTCAGCGAGGCACCCGCTGATAAACAAACTCTGATTATTGGCGACTCGGTTCTGAGAAACGTCAGGTTAGCGACACCAGCGACCATAGTTAATTGTATCCCAGGGGCCAGAGCCGGCGACATCGAATCTAAACTTAAGTTAATGGCTAAATCTAAAAAAGGTAAATACAATAAAATCGTAATTCACGTCGGCAGCAACGACTCCCGGCTTCGTATGTCGGAGGTCACTAAATTGAATGTTGAGTCGGTGTGTGCTTTTGCTAAAACGATGTCGGACACAGTAGTTTTCTCTGGCCCGCTCCCTAATACAACAGGTGATGACATGTTTAGCCGCATGTTGTCTTTTAACCGCTGGCTGTCGAGGTGGTGTCCTGTAAACGGCGTGGGCTTTATAGATAATTGGCTAACTTTTTTGAGAAAACCTGGTCTTGTTAGGAGAGACGGCGTTCATCCCACTTGGGATGGAGCAGCTCTCTTATCTAGGAATATTACTAAGTCTATAACATGACAACCCATAGTTGGGACCAGGAAGCAGAGCTGCAGTGCTAAACACTTCTCTGCGCTCCCTCTGGATCAGTCACAAAACCCCATAGAGATTGTGTCTGTTCACCGTCCGATTAAATTATTGAAATTAAACAATAATAGAGCGAGAACTCCACACAAAAATTTAATACAAATTAAAACAACCTCTGAAACAATACAGGAAACCCAGACTTTTAAATGTGGTCTTTTAAACATTAGATCACTGGAAAAAAAGGCTCTTTTAGTTAATGAAATAGTCTCTGATTACAACATAGATTTATTGTCCCTCACTGAGACGTGGCTGCATCCTGATGATTATGTCAGTCTAAATGAATCTACTCCCCCCAGTCATATCAATTCACAGGTTCCTAGAGAAATTGGGCGAGGAGGTGGAGTTGCTGCTATTTTTAACTCCAGTCTATCAATTAATCCTAAACCTAAACTCAGCTACAAGTCATTTGAATGTCTGGTTCTTAGTCTTCCACGCCAATCCAGGAACCACCAACAGCCAATCATATTTGCCGTAGTTTACCGTGCTCCCAGGGCTTATACTGAATTTTTAAAGGAATTCCCTGAGTTTTTATCAAACTTAGTCCTAAAGACCGATAAAATTATTATTGTTGGTGACTTTAATATTCATGTTGATAATAATAAAGATTGCCTTAGCGTAGCATTTATTTCAATACTAGACTCTATTGGTTTCAGTCAGTGTGTGCACAAACCTACTCATTGTGGTAACCACACACTTGACCTTGTATTATCGTACGGTGTCGCAATTGAAAATTTAACAGTACTTCCGCGCAATCCAGTTCTATCAGACCATAATTTAATAACCTTTGATTTTTCAATAACTGAATATATGCCACTAATAAAAAATTCATTTTCTAGATGTCTACCTGATAGTGCTGTAGCTAAATTTAAGGAAATAATCCCAATTACATTTAAACCCGTATTAGCAGTAGATATAAACAACAAATTCTTTAAAACCCTGAGCTCCATTGAGATCGACCACCTCGTCGATAGCTCTGCAGACTCATTACGATTAACATTAGACTCAATAGCGCCTCTAAAAAAGAAAAATGTCAAACATAGTAAATTAGCTCCGTGGTATAATTCCCAGACAAATGAGTTAAAACAATTATCAAGAAAACTAGAAAGGAAGTGGCGCTCCAGCAACAATGTTGAAAACCTCATAGACTGGAAGAATAGTGTTAAAGAATATAAAAAGGCTCTCCACAAAGTAAGAGCCGCCTACTATTCAAAACTAATAGAAGAGAATAAAAATAACCCCAGGTTTCTCTTCTGCACTGTAGCCAGGCTGACAGAGAGTCACACCTCCACCGAACCCAGTATTCCTCCATCCCTAAATAGCAATATCTTTATGACCTTTTTTAATGATAAAATTCAAACTATTAGAAATAAAATCAACCATCTCCTGCCCTCAATTGGCACTAATACCCTCCCAACAACAGAGATCTCAGAAACGGCTGAGAATCCTACCCATTACTTAGACAGCTTCTCTCTGATCACCCGTGATCAGTTTACCAAATTAATCTCAGGTTCTAAACCAACAACCTGTATCTTAGATCCCATTCCTACCAACTTACTTAAAGACATTCTGCCCCTAATTGATAGTTCGTTACTTAACATTATCAATCTGTCATTATCATCAGGTTATGTACCACAGTCTTTTAAAATAGCTGTCATCAAACCCCTGCTCAAAAAACCCACCCTAGACCCAGAGGTTTTAGCCAATTACAGACCAATATCTAACCTCTCCTTCATTTCTAAAATCTTAGAAAAAGTGGTAGCCAATCAGCTGTGTGAGTTTCTCCAGGAAAATAATATATATGAAGACTTTCAATCGGGGTTTAGAGCCAATCACAGTACAGAGACAGCCTTGGCAAAAGTCACTAATGACCTTTTAATAGCCTCAGATCAGGGACTTGTGTCTGTCCTCGTTCTGTTAGATCTCAGTGCAGCATTCAACACAATTGACCATCAAATTTTATTACAAAGACTAAAACAGTTAATTAACATTAATGGAACCGCCCTTAACTGGTTTAAATCGTATTTTTCTGATCGCTCCCAATTTGTGCAAATTAATGATGAGTCATCTGTGCGCACCAAAGTTAATCATGGTGTTCCACAGGGCTCTGTGCTCGGCCCAATTTTATTCTCATTATATATGCTTCCACTAGGAAACATTATCAGGACACACTCGGTAAATTTCCACTGCTATGCGGATGACACCCAGTTATATTTGTCAATAAAACCTGAACAAAGTAATCAATTAACTAAACTTCGAACATGTCTCAAGGACATAAAAACCTGGATGACCCGCAATTTTCTCTTATTAAACTCAGACAAAACAGAGGTTATAATACTTGGCCCCAAACACCTTAGAGATGCATTATCTAATGATATAGCTGCGCTAGACGACATTGCCCTTGCTTCCAATGAAACAGTCAGGAACTTGGGAGTGATCTTCGATCCTGATTTATCCTTTAATAGTCACTTAAAACAAATTTCTAGGACCGCTTTTTTCCACTTGCGTAATATTTCAAAAATTAGACATGTCCTTTCACAAAAAGATGCAGAAAAACTAGTCCACGCCTTTGTTACATCGAGACTGGACTATTGTAATTCATTATTATCAGGCTCCAGCAGGAAGTCGTTAAAGACTCTACAGCTTGTCCAAAATGCTGCAGCACGTGTCCTGACGAGAACAAAGAGAAGAGAGCACATTTCTCCAATATTAGCATCGCTACACTGGCTTCCAGTTAAATCTAGAATAGAATTTAAAATTCTCCTCCTCACCTTCAAGGCCCTTAATAATATAGCGCCTTTATACCTTAAAGAGCTGTTAATACCTTATAAACCCACTAGAGCACTCCGCTCCCAGAATTCAAGCCTACTTGTCGTCCCTAAATTCTCTAAAAGTAGAGTAGGAGCCAGAGCTTTTAGCCATCAAGCCCCTCGGCTGTGGAATAATCTACCACTTTCAGTTCGGGAGGCAGTCACCATCTGTTCGTTTAAAAGTAGGCTCAAAACCTTCCTTTTTGATAAAGCTTATAGTTAGAGCTAATTAGTGCGCCAGAACGTTACTTGTTCTATTTTATGACACATGACACACGGAGCTTCTCTTTCCAGCTTCTCCTTCCTCTTCTCCATCCCTATCCCCCTTCCCCGGAATCCCTTTGCTTTATCACCCGCAGATCCAGGGCCTCTGTGGCCGCACCATGGATTACGGTTTGTGGATCGCGCACCGGGGGTCGCGGTGTTGGATCCAGTGTGGCGGATTCTGAGTCATGTGGGCTGATCGTGGTGCTGGTGGCGGACCCTGTGTCGCGTTGACATTGGGCAACTCCTGCACGTGGCATCTATTGCACTTCTGTCCGTCCTGGGAGAGGGATCCCTCACATGTGGCTCTCTCTGAGGTTTCTACATATTTTTACCCTGTTAAAAGGGTTTTTTGTAGTTTTTCCTTACTCTTGCTGAGGGTTAAGGACAAAGGATGTCACACCCTGTTAAAGCCCTATGAGATGAATTGTAATTTGTGAATATGGGCTATACAAATAAAATTTGATTGATTGATTGATTGATATAATTTGGTAGGGCCAGGCCGCCCTCTTCTCTCTGCCTCTCTAGGAACTCTCTTCTTATCCGGGGGACAGTTTTTTTCCAAATAAAGGTAGATGTACATTTATTCAGTTCTTTAAAAAAAGATTTAGGAATGAAAATTGGTATTGCCTGGAATAAAAACAGGAACCGTGGCATTACAGTCATTTTAACAGAATTTATCTTCCCTGCTAATGATATTGGGAGAGATGACCACCTTTCCATATCTAATTTTGCCTTGTCCAATGTTACTTTAAAGTTTTGATTAAATAAGTCTTTGTATTTACTTGTTACAGTAACACCTAAATAGGTGAATTTATCTGTGTTTGTTGTAAAAGGATAGGCCTGGAATGATAGTCTCCTCGCCTGTTTATTAATTGGGAAAATAACACTTTTTTCTAGGTTAATTTAATAACCCGAAACCCTCCCAAAGTCTTCGATAATATCCAGAACCACCGGGATGCTTGTGACAGGGTTCGACAGGAAAAGGAGGAGGTCGTCAGCGTATAGAGAAAGTTTATGGTTTTGCATCCCCCTGCGTATTCCCCCCAGTCCAGCAGCATTCCTCAGCAGTATTGCAAGGGGCTCAATTGCCACATCAAAGAGCAGGGGTGACAAGGGGCACCCCTGTCATGTTCCCCGAAACAGAGGAAAAGGATCAGATATTATACTATTTGTTCTTACCATAGCCTGGGGGTTCGCACATATTATCTCAATCCATAAACGAAAATTAGGACCAAATCCGAATCTCTCAAGGGCCGTGAACAAATAGAGATACTCTATCCTATCAAAGGCTTTGTGGGCATCTAAGGATATCACAATCTCGGGCTCAATGTTATCCTCGGCCGTGTATATCACATTAAAAAGGCGACAAAGATTACTGGAAAGTTGTCTGCCAGCAACAAAACCCTGTCTGGTCAGGATGAATTTGCCAGGTCAACTTCTTTTATTGCCTTTGTTAATTCTGTGGTACGTTTCATCTTTCTTTTCCTTTCACCAGCATTGTATGAAATTATTTGTCCTCGAATATAAGCTTTTAAGGATTCCCACAAAATGGCACCGCTTATGTCGGGGGTGTCATTAAGCTCTAAGAAAAAAACTATTTGTGAGTTTATAAATTTGGTAAAATTATCATCTGCCAATAGCCTGTTATTAAGGCGCCACATTCTCTGAGGTGGCGCGTTTTCTGGAAAGTGAAGTTTCAATATGACTGGGCTGTGGTCGGATATTACTATACCAGAGTATTCTATACCTGTTACTATAGAGGTCAGTTTATTGTCTAATAAGAAGTAGTCAATCCTAGTATACGTCCGATGTGGTGGGGAATAAAAAGAGTACTGCCTGGAGGTTGGGTTTACGTATCTCCATGGATCAAATATACCATATACCTTACAGAAGGAGTTAATGCATTGCGCTGATTTGCTCAGTACACTGGGTGTTGGACTAGAGCGGTCCAGAGTTGAATCTAGGACACAATTCAAGTCTCCCCCTAGGATCAGACTATGAGTATCCAAATTTGGTAATAATGAGAATAGGTCCTTAAAAAATTTAACATTATCCCAATTGGGTGCATATATGTTTGCCAGAACCACTGGCGTGTTGAATAATTTTCCAACTACAATAACATACCGACCATGTTTATCTTTTATAGTGGTTGTTTCTACAAATTGTACATTCCTGTGTATGAGGATGGCCACTCCCCGACCCTTACTATTGAAATCCGAGTGATAAACCTGATAAAATCCCCCCCTACAGAGCTTGAGGTGGTCCCTGTTCAACAAATGTGTCTCCTGTAGATATACTATCTCTACTCCCTGGTCTCTCAGATGTGAAAATACCTTACTCCGTTTAGCTGGATTATTGATCGTCCTTACATTCCAGCTCATCAGTTTTGTGGCCATTCTGCTCGGATCCATGTTTGGTGCCATGTCAGAAGACTGTGGCCTTTGGCAACAAAAGCAAAAAAGTTAAAAGGAGGGGGTCTGGAAAGGAAGGGGGGGGCATCACACACGCAGACACAGCCAATACATAACACATAACCTATATAAACACTAACCCAAATATAATCCTCTCTAGCGAGCTCTCTCGTGGTCAACCGGTCCACCATCTCCTGCACACCAAGCCTACCGTGTGCAGCTCCGTGCATATCGCTCTTAGTCTGAAAAGTATAACATCACCCTTTTAACTTATTCACCTAATGGGAAAAACAAAAAGGGGGAGCTCTCCACAATGAGGTCCTGAATAGGGTAAAGCAGTGAAATAAAAACAAAAAACAATGCCATAAAGCGTAGGCAACAATAGTCAAGGGGGAACATTCAACCCTCAAACCTTGAATAGAGTAAAACAGTAGTATGAGGGAGGACAACAGTAGCTTGTAGAAAGATGAGGATTATAAATATGTATACATAACTTCTTTTTAAATATACACTGAAGCCAAATATTTTGTCAATGTTGTCAGGACTGGTGAACAATATCCTGCCTACATTAATCCCCCAACCAATTCAACAGTGTAAGCATGTATAGTATCTACTCAGCCAGAATCAGATCCGTCTATAGGTCTCACCCGGGGCTCAATTTCTTCTTGATGTAGTCCACAGCGTCTTTTGGGCTCTCGAAGCTTTTCGTTTGTCCTCCTTCTGGCGTAATCACCAGTGTTGCTGGGTAACGTAGCCCGTATCTGACCCCCGTGCAGGTCCGCAGGAGGCTTCTTGCTTCTCTGAAGGCTGCTCTCTTACTGTTTACGTCCTGGGTGAAGTCCGTGAAGATGTGAATCCCTCCGCTCCGACCCTCGGGTGTTCTCTCCATCTCTCTCGCCCTCTTCAGTATCTCCTCTCTCTCTGTGTAGTAATGACATCTCACTACAAATGCTCTCGGTGGGCCTCCGTTCCCGTCTCGTCTCGCGCAGAGTGCCCGGTGTGCACGGTCCAGCGTCGGTGCCGCCGCTAGACCCAACTTTTCTTTCAGTAAGCCCGCCATAAACTCCGACGGCTTTTTGCCTGCCTCGGCCCCTTCTTTTACCCCTACGACACGTATGTTGTTGCGCCGTGATCGCGCCTCGAGATCCTCACTACATTCCCTCAGCTTCAGTATCTCCTTCTCCATTTCTTTCAATCTTGTCCCCATGTCGGTTACGGTGTCGGACTGATCATTTAACGTTTCATCTACCTCAATTTTCCGTTTGTCCATCCTATCAGCCAGACTTCTAATTTTATCAGCAACCAGCTTCACCTCCCCGCGTAGCAACTCAGATTGGGCTCTCGTGCTCTCTTCCAAACTTTTGGTCCATTTTTCCAAGTCGGTTGTCATCTCTTTTCTTCCTTTTCCTATCTCTTCCTTACACTTTGCGATCTCAGTCTTTGTCTCCTCTCTGTATTTCGTAACCGCAACGTTGGATTTTTTAATCTCGGACATCATGTCCTGAGCCCACTGAGGTGTGCCGTCGGCTTGTGATGGGCTAACACTGTCCCTGCTAGCTAAGGAGGCTACGCCGCTAGCCACCTTCTTCTCTCCACCCGTTCGACTCGTTCGAGTCGTCATTTTTCGGTCTAAAAATGTACTGAAAGCGCACTTGCTAGTACCCGAACAAAACAGTATTCGTTCACACCCCCAAACTGATAACAGTATGGCGATATTAATATTTTTTGACAACTTTTAAACGGAGCCTCCGCACGCACGTCTTCACACGGCAAAGCACATCCGGAAGTCCGAATACTAATCAAAGTAAGCTTAAAGCATAATACAAATAAATAAAAAACGTTCTGTATCAAACTGATCATTTACACATTTTTGGGAAGACTGCCCCTAAATATTATATAATAATAATCAAAAGTGAAGTGCTATTTTTTTAATAAACAAAGTATGTGGGTGACCATTACAGTTTTTCACAATTGTTAACACACAAAAAGCGAAAATTCGGCACAATTTGCACAACCTTCACTTCATTTACCAATCACTCGACCCAATTTGGCACTACTTCACACTCCCTTATCTGCATTAGACTCTGACTTTCATTCTTTACACTCTGATGTCAATTACACATCACCTTGTTGTCAAAACACTACACACAATATTCAGTTGTTGCACACACTTCTCAAGTATAATCTCAAAGCATCAACCTACAACACACAAATACTCAAATCTCTAAACATTCAAGTCTGTTGAGCAATTTCACCTCATTTACACAGCCGAACAGGAGACTGAAATTGTAGATATGGTTCGTGAGAACAACGCTATCACACTCAGACAAATAAAATCTAGGATCCTGGCTGACCATGCTACATTTACAAACGTCCAGACCGTCAGCCTCTCTACATTGGAGCGTATTCTTCATAGGACTGCCATGTGGATGAAACAAGCGTTCAGGGTCCCATTTGAACGTAACACAGGCATGAAGGAGTTACGGTGAGAGTTTGTGCTTGTAAGTACCAACATTCAACACTGACACATGCATGTATTGTACCTGTAATCCAATATTGTTCCTTTTCTACAGTGTCTCACTGTAGCCCACTGTGTTGAGTAGCCCTCTCTGTATCCATACTGTAACTTGCATTCTCATGCTGTCTGTGTCAGCGGATCCAGGAGATAAAAGATAGATAGATTACTTTATTCATCCCGAATGAAAATTAAGTCGTCATAGCAGCCGGTACATTTGAATACAATAAAATACAATACTGTGGCGTGCACTCATGGGTGTGTCCTCTCACCCAGTGGGTTGATGGGTAATGTCAGAGGCTGTAGCTATATATACTTCCCGTATGGGGAACAGGTGCCAGTTCTTCTTTACTACTGAATAAACGACAGTAAACAGTACCTGCGTCTCTGCCTTTCCTTGTCTTGCCACATTGGTGACCCCGTTTTTTGGACATGTTCGAGGTAGAGGAGGATAGTGTCCCTTCCTCATCGGGGGACGACGTATTTTCTTCCCCGTCGTGGTCGCCCCCCTTCTAAGACCCCTGTGTTGTTTTCTCCAGTTGTCCCACATTGTCATCTGAGACAATGTGAGCTTCCACCGGGCTGCTCAAGTGCGTGAGTGGTTCCAGGACCACCCACATTTGTCCGTTCTATACCTTCCACCTTATTCTCCTTTCCTGAATCCTATTGAGGAATTATTTTCAGCTTGGAGGTGGAAGGAATATGAACGGAACCCACAGGACCGGGTCCCACTGCTCCAGGCCATGGAGGAGGCTTGTGGCGACGTGAGTGTCGAGGCCTGTCAGCATTTTGTGTGTGAAGTTTTCAGCTGCCTGTGTGCAGTTTTGAGAAACCCTTTATTGTTTTGAAAAACGTGTGTTAACGTGTGTTGTGAAGGGGGGGGGGGGGGTGAGCAGGACGGTTTACAGTACTGTACTGTTCTCTGTGTGTACCGAAATAAACCTTTTTATGCTGCATATTTGTGTGCTGTTTTATGTTTGACTATGAAAAAAGTAGGCCTACACTGAGACATTTTACAAAAGGAGAAATGGCTCATTCTCCAGAGTCACTGTCATTCATATGGTGTGTTCCATTTTGATGATTGTGTTTTCAGTTTTGCACTACAGTGTGCTGTAAATGCTTGGTAGTGTGCAAGCAAATGCTTAGTTGTGTGTACTCAATGAATGGTATGTGTGTGTCATTTGAAAATATGGCTGTGTGTACCAAATGAAAACATGAGTTCCATTTTGTGAACAGGTAAGAGATTTGATATCAAAGAGTCATCTTGCAAAGGGAGTGTCAGGTTTAGCATTTTGTGTGTGAGGTTTTCAGTTTTCTTTGTGCAGTTTTGAGAAAGCCGTTATTGTTTTGAAAAACATGTGTTAACAATTGTGAAAAACTGTAAAGCACTTTACAGGACAGTTTTAAACACGCTCAATAGTGAATCTATGTGCAGCACTATTTACCGTGTTGAAAAACAATACACAAACGATGTGATGTAAAAAGTTACATATGGTTAATAACAATAACCCCACCATACCCCCACACATTTTTCTATTTTCCCATATCATCAGTTCCAAAATATTGCAATCTTTACAAGCTTAGAATCAGCAAAATTTTTAATTTTAGAGTTTATTGGTTGGTCCTTAACATATAGTGGAGTATCGGTTTATAATTGGTTCCACATTACCAAGCCTATTATATTAAGCCTGCAGAGTTTTTATTAAGTCTGACTCGTGTCCAACATATATACCTTGTGAAAACCCAATGTCGACCGACTCCCAGGAGACTGGTAAATCTTTGAAAGGGTGTATTTTCCAGTTCCAGTACAATTTACCGACATACTTTATATCTATTCTTTTCTGCATCGGCTATGATATCTTTCAACAACGTCTTTTCACGCTGTTACGATTTTGCGTAATCGTTTTGTTTTGTTTTATCTTTAAAATGTCTTATATATTTCGCATTTTATGGAACTATTACGGAACACAGTGAGGTGCATAAAGAACATTCGTAAGTTATCCTTAAAATTATAGCTGGTTGTAAAAGATAATGAAAATGGATGAAACATACTAGATTCCAACATTACACTAATTGATCTTTCAGATTCACTAATTTAAAAACACTCAAAAGCAGTTGAAATGAACTCAGATTTTTGTTGGGAATCCCTGATTCCCTTCACCAGCCCCCAGGAGTCCCCAGACTCCAGTTTAAGAAGCAGTTAATAGCAGTTACAGAGAGAGACCAGCTCACATCAGAGAAGTGTGGCCTCTGCTGAATTCACTATTCAGTCGCAGAGCATGCAGTCACCCAAGAAGATCAGAGGTGTTTCCTCTGCTTGCAGCTTTGCCATCTCACCGGGCTTAGTTCAAAGGTACAGTGTTCTCCCCCTGAGCTCTGGCTTCATTGTTTACAAGAAGTTGAACAACCAAACAAGCCTTGACACTGTGCAGGCTGCCAGCCTCTGCTGCCGCACATATAGCTCCACAAGAAAACAGCAAGATCCGACTGGTGTGCAATGACTGAAAAAAAGAGAAGACAAGTCTTTGTGTGTGTGTCAGCATCTCCAGGAAATCGGTTTTCTAATCTGTCTAGTGTTAGGACTTCTATCCTACACCCACTATAGGACACACACACACACACACACACACACCGGCTGATTCACAAACACACAGCAATACACATGAACTCAGATTGATACTGATTTCTCATTTTGGCTCTGTTATAGACCCATTCATCATGAAAGTAGTTGTGAAGGAAAGTGCATTGCATCCACATCATCTAGCTTGACCCTGCACCGCACTTCACCGCTTGAGTTGCTTTTCCTACTGTCATATTTAATTAAATAAATATAAAAAGACTCTTTCTGCTAACCAACGACACATAAATCTTGCAAGCTAGCGTTAGCTCGCTGCTGCTACCCGTCAGACACCTCTAAACGTTTACTCAACAATGTGGAAGGATGCTGCTGCTGCGCCAGCTCCAGCTCCCACTGCAGGACTGCGCTGGGGAGCTGCGGCGCTGGGGCTCTCGCAGCCAGGCTTCCGCCCACCTGACATTGGTTCAAAACGATATGGTTGCAAGTTTGTACCTTCGTCTCCAGTAGCCATATTTCTACAGAGGTAATGGATAGCTAGAAATCTGGGCGCTTGTATCTTGTGAAGGAGGGAGGAGGGGTTAGGGGGAGAGGGGGGCGGGGCACTCAAAACAGGTCAATCTGAGGAGGGCTGTTTTAGACAGGGTAATAAGGGTGCTGTTTTAAATTATGCTTGTGGTATTTTGACCAAAATATGTTACAGACATTTCATTAAGACCCCAAGGAACCATATCAACTGTGGTAAAATGGGCATACGGTGGGTCCTTTAAGCGAACTACTTGATAACTATAAACAAATTATTGAAATAGCATCTGCATAACAATAATTCTTTGCCAAACCTTTTGATCAGTATAAGCTGTTGATCATGGTTATAAATGGTAAATCGTTTTGTATTTATATAGCGCTTTTCTAGTCTTGATGACCACTCATACAGTACATCTATTGGCAGCACTTTGTTGTTCTATGTGGGGCAATTCAGGGCTCAGCATCTTGCCCAAGGACACTTCGGCATGCAGATGAGGAAGACTGTGGATCGAACTGCCGACCTTCAGGTTGGAGGACAACTGCTCTACCCCTCAGCCACAGTTGCCCGTTATAAGCGGTTTCACTTTTCCCAGTATTTCTTTGTTTTGATTTCTACATTACATCACAGCAAACAGAGAGCTCTTTGTAGTAGATTGCACAATTATTGCCTCTTCCTTTGTAGTGTAAGTGGCATTTGCTTTCAGCCAGTCGGTCTGTCTGAGTTTCCGCTGTAAGAGCAGGGTGTAAACAGCAATCACAGAGAGATTCCTCATAGTGTTTGTGGACGAATGGCATGCATGATCAATGTCGTCCTGTCCTTTGCCCCTTCTGAACAAAGGAGCACATCGGTCGCAACTAAGCAACATTTGTGACACATATTTACAGTTCTGCCATATAGCCCATTAAGCACCATCTAGTATAGCATTGTCCATTTAGTCACTTGCTATGCACAAATGATACATATGTGAAATTATTTGTACAAAGTATTAAGTACTACTACTACTCCTAAATACCAAATTCATTGCTAAAGTTTAATATGTACTATACAGGGTTCCTGACATTAATATTCTTCATCAAATAGGCCTCTCTTTGAGAATCTCAACGCTGCTTAGAACAATTGAGGGCCTACGTTGAACGCATAGGCCTGACTCAGGGTTTCTTTAAGCTCTGCAACCATTGTTAAAACACTGGACGAGACCCACTTGAGAGTGGACTTCCTCCCCTTCTCCCCTGTCTTTCTCAGTGGGCTGTCATTTTTCTGTTTCACTTTTGCTGCTGTAAGCAATAAAAGTATGGAACCCAAAGTGTAGACCTCGGCGGGTCAGCGCCATTACGAAGTGACTGAGGGAGGTGCTGTGAGGGGGCATTATTGAATCAAAGAAAAAGCATTGATTTAATTAACCATGCAATACCCTTGAAAGGCCACATAACAGCAACATATGTAAAAATCTAAGAAAAAAAGCTCTAACATAAGAAGTAGCATTATATTGTTATAGCTGCCGCACAAACTTCTTCTGCGGTTCCTACATCAATAGATCTCTAATCATCATATCCATCAACACCGTCCGGATTATACACAACACAATTACTACAGTTCCTCCCCTTCTCTGAGTCGTGAACTCAAAGGTCTCAACACAAATTATCAAAATATTTTATATTTAGCCTTTTTCCTATAGCTCCTTTGTCATGAAGAAATAATTAGTGAATCCATTATTGTATCAAAAATCTTAGCTGACGCTAACTGGATAGATGGGAAAATTTAGCTAAATTCTAACCACACAACATGACATGATAAACATTAGCAAGTTTTTATTTACAGTGAGTGTATATCAATAGTTTAATGCATCAACTTGCACATATCTGACCAGTTGATTCCCTGTGGACTATTTCAATGAATGTGTCACTAAGTGCTACTTGGCCCTTCTCTCCAGCTCTGTCATCTTCCCATAATCCTGTCTGCTCCACCAGTCCCAATCACTGTCCCCACTTCTATCACCGGCCACATGGAGCCTCATGGACAAAGCCTTGAGTAGGATTCATACCGAACGTAGTGTAAGAACAAAGTTTAAAGTCTGTTCATGCACCCACAAATTTGATGTATGTTAGAATGCTCCAGCAAGAACACCCCAAAACTATTTTCTCTGTACTTCCCAATCTACGTTAAATTAATGTTGGAGGACCACCTTCCACAACCCCCCCCCCCCCCCCCCCAGATGACACTATTCACAGAGGCATTGGCAGTATGTGAGAGTACAAAAGCACAATGATGGTAGATAAGTTCTTCTGCAATTGGGTAAGCTACTACATTTGTTTATGATAGGGTATTTTTTATGGGAAGGCCTTCACATTACATGTCAAATGTAATTTTATACTTAAAGATGCACTATTGCAGACTACCATGTGGGCATCCAAATGTATAATAATTTAACAGAGTGCACTGTCTCCAACGTTGGACCTGCTAACTCCTCCTCTTTCTCATCAGGGTTACTAGCCTCCAGCCAACACCCAGGGGGCTAGCCTTAGGCCTGCTAGTATTCCTTCTTCTCCCTGGCCCACTAGCTTGCAACACAGCCACCACCATTTCAGCCTGTCAGATGCTGACTTTAAAGACCCTGAGCAGTATCCTCTCTTTGGGAGTTGCCTGGCTATTGCCTTGAGATATGTATACCTAGAAGGAAGTGGGGGTCATCGAGATGTCAATATCCCCAATTCTACTAAGCCTCAGCAGCCTAGCTTTACTTTCAATGCCGAGCCCAGAGCCTAAGGCAGATCCTGAGTTTAATATCTCTGCTTATGATCTGCCTTTTCCTGTGTTGGGAATCCCTGCCGACGTCTATTTAAACCCCATTTCTCTCCCACCCTCCATTCTTCTGTCAACAATGCCAAGACGACGTTCCTTTATGACACTACGTTAACCTGCTTAGCTGGGTGGCCAAAGAATGATGAGAGGAAATGTCCCCAGGGATGTGATAGAATAGTCACTGCACTTTGCAAGATCTAAAGTTATGCCCTCAAAGCTTTGAATGATATTTGTTAGAAGGCAGATACCATAATACCGTAATATTATACTTGTATACAGGTAAAATCACGGTTATGAGAATTTGCAAACACTGCCAGCACAGTAGGCTAATCCCCTGATTTTCCAGACCCACCAGTGGGTCATATGGTGGTTGTGGCAAAGCTCACACGCCGGCAGAAATTGCTGGATTTATGTTATGTTTGCAACTTCATTGGCTGCCACTCTCTGGTGGAAACTGCCGTCTTGCTTCGCTGTCTCTTTTTGGATCTGTAAAGTACCAACCCTATTGAACCCTGATTTGGCTTCCCTTATATTCAGTTTTGAAGTTTGCTTTTCTTGTTGGCTCTCTCCTCACCCCTGGTCTGGCTCGCATGTCCGTCTTAAGCAATTAAGCAGATACCACATTTTATTGTAATGAAATATTTATTTCCTTTTTTGGAGGACTAATGGATTTTGATAATCACTTAATTTGTATTATTGTATTTGGGTTATTTGGAGGATTTTTTTGTATTTGTTTTTCTGTTAGTAAGTTTAAGTATTGGTAGATTTAGGTTTTCTTTATCTTGTTGTTGATGTTGTTTTTTTGGGGGGACTGAATGAGTTTCAACCTAATCCCCCTGGTGGTGGTGTCTCCTAATAATGTTCCAAAACCCCCCCTTTTGATATACTGCTGCCATAGTACAGCCCTGTGCCTTGCATGCCTCTGCCTATTTGGACGTTTTTTTGGACCCATGACAAAATGTTTAATTGTTGATAACAGCATTATACCTGTGGGGGATTGTTTGTGTCTGTTTTAAAGCATTTCCAATTATATTTATCTGTAAAATAAATGTTATGTTTGCGACACCCTCTCTCTGCCCAGTGTGTTAACTGACCTGTGTGACCTTTCTCTTTCAGTGGTTGAAATTACCTCTCTCCCTTGCACCTGCTAAAACACTAGTTTTGACATTCTCGCCATGAGTATATTACCATCAGGCTTCTGGGATTGCAGTAGACTTCCATTCTTGAAATGGATCCTCCTTTTTATATATATATATATATTTTAGTTGTTGTCTTTAATCAATACTGTGGAATAAATCTGAATTACATTTAGAATGTTTGAAACACCACTTATCTGCCGTCTTTGTTGTTTTTCATCTTCTATTTGTTGATAAAATAAAGGATGTTTGTCACTATGATTCTGGAAAAATCCTTTTGATTGTTAATGTTTACCTCGTAGGTATTCAAGTGCATAGCTCAAAGCTAGGCTAATAAGGATGAAAGAGAAATGTGATTTGCCAGTAAAAAGGGGAAACTTTATGAAGATTCCCAGCCATAGTGCAAACGTCAAAGCTTTCATTAGTGTCCTCATTTGGGGATTCGTGACAACAGTGGCACGACCTTTGCTGAACATTGGGCACTTAAGACAGGGGGATGGTGGGTGCTGGGATGCCTTGGTGTCTCCCTGCTACTGCTGCTGTTAGAAATATCTTTTGCAATCTTATAATAATAGCCATCTTTGGTGCAATTAAATCATCCATTTTGCCCTGATGGCCTTCACCTCCTGTCACCTACATGCCTTGGATTTAATATCCACCACAGATAGGTAAGGAAGGAAGAAAGGAAAGGATTCTCAAAAGCTGTAGAAAACATGGAGGGTGGTGGGGGTGAGGAAAGAGAGAGAGGTCAACAGAGAAAGAGAGGGAGAGACGGAGAGGATGAGAAAGGCCTTTTGTGTGTGCAGATTAATTAGAATCCTTCTGGACTGCCATTAGAGCTCATTAAAAGGAGCCACAGCCATACAGGCATCAAACAAAGAACTGGGACTGAATTCAAACCCACCCCCACCACTGTCTGCCCTACTCAGTAGACTGTGTGTGTTTTGATATATATATATATATGCTTTATATAAATCTGCATCTTATGCTTGTCTTCGAGTTTCAATATGTCCACACGTTTCTGTATTCATCTATTCATTGTTTTGCAGTATGTGTAGCATGTGTAGTAACTGTCCTCGGCTCTAAACTATCACAAACTATGTGCCTGTGTAATTATGCATGTTTGCATTCTCATGTATATACTGTGTCTGTGTTTGTGTGTGTGTGTTCCTTTGTGTTGGTGCAAGGATTGGTATGCAAATTAAGCATTATGTTAATGATATTTTCCTCTCTTTTTTTGGCAGGGTCTCCACAGGCCCTGTTAGCATTAATTATGCTCCCCCTAGTCGAGTGAGGCTCGCCCATTACCACTAAAAGGATGAATTAGGCCTCTGAATCCCAGATCAGATCCATGTTCATTTTCAATAAGGATTAGACTGTGGTTCCACATGCATTATTATGACAGTGTTTGTGGGGGCTTGTTAGTTGGTGGCCAGGGTGGCACCGAATGAGAATGTCCTGGACTTATTATAGCGACATACAGCTCAAGCATGCAGCTTTAACGATTATGATAACAACCTGTGATGGTTTAAAAAAATCAATTAGCTCTATATTTCTAATTTATATTGACTGTGTGTGTGTGTATGTGCATATGTATAATGTGTGGAATGTTACAGGTGTCTGGTGTGCAAGAACTGTATCTTCTCTCAACTCAACTTTGGCAAGGTTTTAGAATGAACGAAGGCACAGCACACCTCTTGTAAGGGTGCTAAATTATTTGTTCTTGTAAAGACAATAACAAATAATGGACCAAAATGGAAAGCTAGCACCT
The DNA here is from genome assembly GCF_949316205.1 of Platichthys flesus. Lineage (NCBI taxonomy): Eukaryota > Metazoa > Chordata > Actinopteri > Pleuronectiformes > Pleuronectidae > Platichthys > Platichthys flesus. The sequence goes on along the minus strand of NC_084965.1, from coordinate 19,142,493 downwards.
GTTGTACAGGTGGATAGGAGGTAACAGAATATATCACTAGACAGTTGTGGCACCTAGATAATTAATGGGAGTTTTCTTCCTTGTCCTGCTATCCAACTAATACAGCTATAAATCTTCATAAATTTATTTTGTCTTTCTGTCTCCAAATTTTCGCACTTATCAACTTATCATCTGATTTAATTCAAACTATAGGTGTTGCTGATGACAGGTTAAATGTGTATGTAAGTGAATGTGATTGAAAGCACTTAACATGTCATGAAGCCCAGGATAGTTCCATATCAATATAATTTATAATGGAAATTATATTTTTCAAATCTCCAAACTAATGTGCAACTCAGAAAACCAACAGGGATTCACAATCTTTCATCATCCAGTGCAGTGTTACCAGATGTATGCTATTTATTGTATTTGTATATCAATAATGCATGATTTGCCATAACTTGATTGTTTTGTGGCCCTTAGTATTATCAGTTGTAATCTGGATATGGAAATATAGTTCACGTCTGTGTTTACGCATTTCTTTTCATGTGACAACAAAAGACGAACCTGGATTGATCTGTCCAAAAATCCAGGAGGATTCTCCCTACCCTGTCTAGTGCCCCTGAGCAAGGCACCTTACTCCCTCAACATCTGCTCCCCGGGCGCTGTACATGGCTGCTCACTGCTCTGTGTGTCCTGCACCAGATGGGTTAAAAGCAGAGGCTTAATTTCCTAAAACTGCATGAGTGTGTCTCTGCATGTCTGTGCATGTGTTTGGGATAAATAAATGGATCTTAATCTTAATCTTTTTTTCCTGTCATCTTTCAAATTAAGTTTTCTGTACATCATAACAGCTTCAAAACTACGGTATAGAGCCTCATTTCGCTATAGGATTTTTTTATTTTTAAATACGTAAATTTTCTGCTTCTGGTACGATACTTCAACATTTTCCATCTGGCAATACTGGGAGCACATCTCTATCTAAGAAGGGAGACAAGGATCCGATATTAATGAGTTATCTGCTGACCCCCCTCGGCCAGCTCTGTCCGAATAATGTGCAGTGCCAGTCATGTGTCTGTTTTGTCAGGTTAATAGCATTTTTTTTAGATGACGAGCAACCCTTGCTTTTGGTTGGTCTGAAATGGAGGCTTTATGGTTTAGGGGTTTGGAAAAGGTCAACCTAAAGGTCATAGGATCAGGATTCCCACGTCTTGGCTCAGTGAGGCCTCAAGCCACGTTAAGGAAGTTGGATACATTAATCAAAAATAACTTGGGTCCAGAACCAGTGGAGGAAGGCAACAGAATGGGATGGACAGCATTGTCAGCAAAAGGCCAGTAATCTTAGTTTGCAAATTGTTAAAAAAGCTGAAAGTTTAATGAATATGAAACAATAAAGGACAGGTTTTGTGAGGCCCCGCAAGGATGTGCGCCTCTGCAGCTGCCCAGGTTAAATTCCAACCTGCGTCCCTTTGCTCCAATGTACCAGTTATACCAATGTGGACCAGTGGGGTTGTTGTTGGCCGGTAACCGAACATCAGATCTAGGTGGTATTTTCAAGTACTTGCTTTACTTGCCTGGCAATGAAGGCCCTGCCGGCTATCTCAATTGATTCAGTTTTGGACCCCAGTGGGCTCTTTTCTTGCACTGTGGAATTCTTGTTAAGTTTGATGTTTGAATGTAGAATTATTTGTGTGTCCTAACAGGTACTGTCAAACAAATGTCCATATTTGACGCTATTATCACCCGCAGATCCAGGGCCTCTGTGGCCGCACCATGGATTACGATTTGTGGATCGCGTATCAGAGGTCGCAATGGTGATCCAGTATGGCGGATTCTATATCGTGTGGGCTGATCATAGTGGTATTGGCGGATCCTGTGTTGCGTTGGCATCAGATACGGGCGGTGGACCAGGACCGCGGCGGCGGCTCATGAGGGATACTAATAAGCGGCAGAGGACAATGACTGTGGACTAAAGTGGCATCTGATGTGGATGGTGGATAATGATCCTGCTGGTTGCTGACCATAGACTATGATTGTAGCCGGCCAGCTTGACATATCATATTAAAGTTATCCTTCAAGATGTTTACCCTCATCAATTCTGCTAAAAACTTTATCTTGATGATGTTTTCCTACACCTGGCATCTATTGCACTTCTGTCCGTCCTTGGAGAGGGATCCCTCACATGTGGCTCTCTCTGAGGTTTCTACGTATTTATACCCTGTTAAAGTGTTTTTTAGTAGTTTTTCCTTACTCTTGCTGAGGGTTAAGGACAAAGGATGTCACACCATGTTAAAGCCCTATGAGACAAATTGTGATTTGTGAATATGGTCTAAATACAAATAAAATTGATTGATTGATTGATAAAGCTTTTTGGAAATTGGCATTGGAGCAGTCTTTCAGGAAAGTCTGTTGCACTGCTTTGTTGATGGAGCTTCGGATATTTCTTCTCTCAGCAATAATTATTTAAAAGTAAACTTCTTAAGTGACAGCATGTGAATAAGTGGCAGTTTGAAATTGGCCTTTCAAAATTGGCATAGTTTTCAGTAAAAGTTTGCATTATGACTTTGGAAATCACACTTTTAGGTACTCCCAATCTTGTAGCGATCTTAAAAAAGAATGCGCTACATACACACAGTGTGTGTGTGTGTGTGTGTGTGAAAAATGAGCACCTGTGCCAGCTTACCTCACTAAGCAACATATTGTAGCAAGCTTGCCAGTTGGCAGGGGTTTATGCAGGGCCATTGCCTCTGATTATCTTTAACATCTTGCTGAGTGCACTGCACTGGGCTGTTGGCAGTGTTTCAGACACACACACACACACACACACACACACACACACACACACACACACACACACACACACACACACACACACACACACACACACACACACACACACACACACACACACACACACACACACACACTGGAGCTAGTGGACCTCTTATGACTCTCTTGGCCAAGCTAATTTTAATAAATCAACAATGATGATCCTGGACCTGTGTGTGTGCATGTCAACTGACATACTGATATCATTCTTGAGGTTATGCCTGAAAATGTGTGTATCTATACGTTTACACCTTATAGAGCATATTCGCAAACTCACTCACAGGTCATCTCTTTCTGTCTGTTTGTATGTTCCTCCAGAGGACCATCATTTCAGGATCATCTCGGGGAGAGCGTCGCCTAGGGGATAGAGCGGGTGCTCTGCAACAAGAAGGTTGCCGGTTCGAATCCCACTCTATCCCATCTGCATGCCTAAGTGTCCTTGGCAAGATACTGAACCCCTAGATGGCCCCTCATAAAATGATGAGTGTTCTAAAAATGTAAGTCGCTTTGGATAAAAGCATCAGCTAAATGACATGTAATGTAATAATGTAATGTAATCTCATTTCTATTTTATTTCTACTCGGTTTAACTTTCTACTTTATTTGTGCCAAATTTTTTTCTGACCACCAACATGGCCAAGGACCCTCCTCTAAAAGACTGAAAAGGCAAATGCTAATTCTGATTTTTTCACTTTCACATGCACACATACCCATACAGACACAGGCCATATTTAGGTTATGCAGTATATTGATTCTTATTATTGTTCCACAGTGAAATTGATAGATGGGACATGACATGGCAGACTTCAAACGTGTAGTATTGGAAAACTGTAAAATACAGATTTAAATATAGGTGTATGCATTTTTTCAGAAAAACAAAACAAGAAAACCTTAAGAGTGGCTAATGTCTTAATTTTCATCATTATGTAATTAAAAAGTCAATTAAGTTTGTCCTTATACCCACAATATTTCATTCAAACATAGATAAGTGATCTGTACAATAGGGCTGTACAGTGGAAGGAGTTTTTTTTTTAAAGTTGTGTCTCTTTTCTTATGGACAGTGCTAGGACAATAACAGTTGGGATACTTTACCAGAAAATGTTGGAAATGTAGTTTTTTTTTTTTTAAACACTATGAAATCTAAAGTTAGATGGAGATGGTTAGATGGAGATGGATATGGACCAGATTGAGATAGTAGATTGAAAGAGATACCTGCAATACAAAAACCAGAGTATAGCTAATCTGCAACTGTTGTTAATTTCAAAGCTGGCAATATGCTCTCATTCTTGACCCTTCACACAAAAAACAGCTCAAATTCAGCAGATTTAGCTTCTTTTGGTCTGATAATCAGACAGACACTGCAACAATTCGATAAATTTTTAAATCACTAACCAACTACACATCAGCTAACCTGCAGTTAAAGTCATAACTAGCATAGTGGCAGCAGAGCACCTACAAGGTAGAATTGGTAAGAAGGTGATGACTTCCTGTGTGAAAGCCAGCAGTGTTTGACACACAGATCAAGGTGTGCTCCATGCTGCTGAGCTGCATGAATACATGCATGATTTAGTGCCCAATTATGCCAGAGCCGGTATCATGGCTCCCCACTGATCCCATGGGTGGATTTTAGTGCACATGTGTGTATATGATTGTGTGTGTGTGTGATCCCACTGTTCCTGCTTCATTATGTCTGTCACCCCAAGGAACCCAGGGAATAGTGGATACACATCAACTTTGTCATTCACATCATGAAAATGTTATGGAAGATAAGGGAATGGCAGTGTTGTTTTGGGCTCTATGGTGACGTTGTGTTATGCATACATAAGAGCTACACATCTGTATAATGTAATACTGCTTCAGGTCATAGAGAGGACAGGTTTTGAGGTGCTGCAAATTGGCCTGCCTTCCTCACACAAAGTAAAAATACACATATACGCACATTCAATAGCAATACCTTTCGACAAGCTCAAAAAGCAAACATTTAATTCAGTCATTGGAACTACTGAAACCTAGATTGAATAGTCACTGGAAAATGTACATGTAAAAAAAAAAAAAGGACACTGCAACTGTAACAGGTCCAGTAGTGAATTGACTGCAGTTATCATACATTAAGTTGACTGTATAGTTGTATCAATAAGATCAAGATTCGCCAGAAAATAAACCTATACCAAAGTATACTCACCCTAGGCCCTGACGATAATGTTGTCGTCTTTAATTGTATTGCTCTTCTTTTTTTCTTGAATTGCTTGTGAATTTCCAGTGGGGACCAGGGTGTGGCCCTCAGGGTTTTTATGCCTCCGACACTGAGACAGCCAGTGGCTGGAGGCATTATGCTTTTGGGTTGTCCTTAAGTACGTCCCACTCCTGCCTGACTCGCCAACACACACACAAAAACTGTAAGAAATGACTTCTTTATCATGTAATGGCTTCATGGCTTGAATAAATCAAAACAATGGTTCAGGTGCCAAGTAAAGTAAAATATATTAAAAGCCAAACCTAATTAGGACATTGGTGTAGTTATAAGTAACTGTCTTGTTTTTTAATTTGGTTCAGACATTCACAGTCCCCCAAGGATGGATTGCGATTACTTTGGTCATTCTCGTAGAGATTTAATTTGACTGATTTGACCATTACCTTTTAAATGAACGACATTCCTCGATTACAGTTTATGTCAAACCACTTCACTTAACTTTATATGTTGTCTAACAGTCAACTGGCTGGCAGTGGCTGCTGCTGATTTCACCAAACCTTCCAATTACCATTCTACTGCTGGCCCATCATTGTTTGCACTCTTACAGTTCACTCCCCACTGACGGAATGACTGACCTTCTCCAAAGCTTTGTGTTATCATACATTGTATTTCTCTATCCACATAATACGACTAGAGTGAATCCTTGGCCCTTGGATGTTGGCCTTTGGTTTTGTTTTTAATCCTGTCCTATTGTTCCTTTGAAGCATTGGTGGTCTGCTGTTGTAGCTACAGTAGCTAATCTGGCTCGGACTAATCTGGTTTGCCTTGTTGTTTTAGTCTGTTTGTGAATTAATGATGGTCTATTTACTATCCCCAGACCAATGCCTTTTGTCTCAGGTGTTTGTTTATGTGTGCGTGCGTGTGTGAGCCTGTGTTATCCCACCGAAACACTTTACGTCTTCCACTTTTGGAGAAATTCTGACGATACCTGTTTTATTCCTGATGACTTTCTGTCTGAATACAGTGGCCCACTTGTTTAAGTGTGTCACTATCTTACAAATTCCCTTACTGTTGCTCAATAATTAAGTTTGGAATTCCCTTCTGGTTCTCCTCATTTCGTCACTGTTAGTCCAGTAAATGCAAATACAGTGGAAACCGCTTATAGGTGATCACATTTTTCCAGGCAAAATGTATCACTATAAGCATCTATTTGCGTAGTTACTGTATGATGGTCCCAGATTTTGAGGGAAAGTTTAACTGTAGTTTTCAAGATAAGGGCGATATCCCATTGGGCACACACATACTCATTTGTCTCTTTGCGCTGAGTCGCACGCATACACAGGGACACAGATTCAGCTGACCACTCTGATCCGCTACAGTTGAAATGTCCATTTGTTTGAAATTACCATGACAATATCAACACTGATCACCACATAACGATCAATCCTTTTTCTCAATATGTCAAATCTTTCCTTCCTTCATTAATTAATTTTAGCTCTACCCCTGACTCACTCTCTTCCTGTCTCTCTCATGCTGACACACAGAGACAAACGCACTCACACACACAAATAGTGTTTTCGGACACATCAGTAAACTTAGACTGAGAATAAAAAACTATTTTTAAACTAACACAATGTATGGAGATGGAGATGATGGCGTGCTCGGTTTGGCTGGATGCGGTTGACGGTGTGCAGCTCAAATGATGGAGACAGGAGGACTAAATTACTGACAGAGCCGGTAAAAACTGGGAAAAATCTTTAACAGTGATCAGTATATTCGGTTTTCACTGTAACTCTTTGTTTCTTTTGAGTCCGGCTCTAATGGCATCTGTTTGATCAGAATGCCTTTGCACACAGAACACAACTGTATTTACTCACATTGTGATCATGGCCCTCTGTACCCACAGAGTTACTGCTACTTCTTTAATTCGGGCATTCTGTTCTGTGTCGGCTTACATCACTACAAACTCCAAATTGGGCTCTGGATGATTTCTTCAGCATTCTGCACCTGAATCAACTCAATAGTCTTTCAGCCAATCCACATACATTATAAAATGTAGAAGGGAGGTGTCAGAAATGAACTATGATATATTTTCAATGAACTTAATGATGACTTCCTACTAAATGGTTGGGTTAGAAGTACTTCTAGCCAATTTGCTGACTGCTCTGCAATGTTTGTTCTTTTATACCACAATTCAGAAAGCCTCTCTACTCTCCTCCCAAGTAAATGGTCTCTCGACATTTGCATCACCCTCTAACATCCACATCTCAATACTTCCAGTTATCGACCTTGAATGTTCTACTTCAGAGGGCAAAGAACTCAAAGCTAAAATAGCATGTGAGTGTCACATCACTCATAAGACAATCCTTTACAGAAAGTCATGTTTTGTTGGTGCATGTCGGATATCCTGTTGTTGCCTCTAAATGCACAATGATTACATTTGGGGCATAAATAACAGCCAGACATTTAGGTTTGTCAGAGCCATTGTCAATGCCACAAATAGGAACAGAGTAGAACAAGCAGCTTTTACTTTGCAATATAGCCTGTTGGATACTTATTGAGGTTGAGCCACTGATTTAACTGGGAATACAGGAAACACATCTCAAAATTGTTTGCTTTGGATTGGAACAAACCACTACTAAAGGAAGCTTATATGAGGAACATGGAAATTATTTTGCCAGTTTTCAGGGGAAGTAGAAATAAGATGTTTGCTGGAGGCATGCAGAAAACATTCAGGCAGAACACATTAGTCATTTAACTTAAAAAAAAAAAAAAAATGCTTAGAAAGCCACTCTTGAAAGTGAAAATCATAATAAATGACACAATGACACATCATGCTTAAAAGGGCAGGAGGGGCGTTGGTTTAGATCAGGGGTGTCCAAACTACGGCCCGCAGGCCGACTGCTGCTTGCCATCCATTTGAGTAGAATTATTAATATGCATAGTACACATGTAGTACCCAGCAAGTTTGTGAACAAATACGTTCACAACACATCTTGTAATCTACATGAATGTGTAGTTTAATGGATTAACAGCTAGTTCATCAGTAAATTTTGCTAGGTTTTTGAAATGCCACAATGTTTCATTTGATTCGGCTGAATCATCGATCACTACATATTCTATATATATATCAAAAAAGTGAGAAATCATTTAATCTTAAATTCCAAAACCTTAAATTTCATACGATCAGGTCACAGCTCCTCCATAGAAATGAATTGTTAGAGACATAGTGAATTTACAGGTTCAAAGACATAGCATTTTATATTTAACTACTGCTCTGAAACTGGTAAGTGACATCTTTGCAGTACTGAAAAACTGCAAAAACAAACTAAGCGACTTCAGATGAAGGCTTTTCACACAGGTGATCGTGGTACCTTTGTTTATCAATCAATATGCAAGTCATTAAAACTGGTTGACCATTACTCGTTTGCATAAACATTTTGATACATAATAATTCTTTAATTTGTTCGTATGTAACAAACAAAACCAAACTCATAATAATTTCAAAAATCTAAAAGTTACAAGCTGCGCAGACTTTCAACTGACCTTTTACTTGAAATTAATATGACCTGAAAATTACTTGTGTATACAGTATTCTTCTGATGCATTCTTAGTAATTTTCTCCATTTTACCAGGTAAAATGAATAATTTTACAATACAACTCATAAAGGTTTCAGAGGGTTGCATAAATATAGTCTGGTACACAGAACTAACCTTGTACATTTGAGCCAGTGCATTTGTGAGTGTGTCTGCCAGATGCTGTGGAATGGAGAAGCTGCTGATTGCTGATCAGTGTTAAGCTAATGCTAGTCTACAGCTTCACTCAGAATTGAAAAGTTGAGTGGGTCCACTGGTGATTGTAATGAAGGAGTCCATCTCTCGTCATTCTGTTCTTCTTTTCAGCACAAAAGAACAACTGTGTTGTGGACAGAGGAGGAGAGATGGTGCTAGTCTACATTGTCTATTTCTTTTTCAAAGATTTTTCCCAAAAAATGAAATTGTACTTTAAGTAACAGCTCACTTGACTAAGAAGTGCAAATGCATGTAAACAGAAACATAAAGCACAATCTATTAATGAGCTGTTTAATATTGTTTATCTTATTAACAATATGACTATCTTCTGACCTCATAGTTAAGTCATGACGATGTAATTTCAATGAAATGTTAATAAATTATTTTTCAATTGATATAAGCTTTAGTTTGTGTTTGTTATAATACTAAAGGAAGTACAGGTATGTAAAAAAATCTATTGATGCATAATTTGACATCATGACTGACTATGGTGTTTCCAATTAAATATCAAGACTGTGGCGGCCCCCTAAAATCGAATTTGTCCCACCAGAGCCTCATAAGTATTAAAATATCTTTACACAACATGAAAGATCTCTAACTTAGAATTGTGCACGGTTCGTTCATTGCAGCGTGCTGTGTGGGACTCAGTGGTTGTTGTTGTTCTTGCTCAGTCTCCCCGTTTCTCTCACTCTCGCCACACAGAATACATTGTGTCACAGTCAGACTGGCCAATATCACTCAATCAGATTGAGACATTTAGCCTGTGTCTATGCGCCTTAATACAGCCACAACGTTTTTACATAACATTGATAGATACAGTTTAGCCGTGCATGTTCACTCAACAAACTTATAGTTCTCATCAAACGGGCAAACCTGCACCATGTGCACATGAGACCTTACAGTGGGCTACGTTTGCCAGTTAGCAACACAGCAAATGTTTGGCCTATTTTGCTATGGCATTATACAAATGTGGCAGCTATAAATGCATGTTTGATTTAGAATAGTCTTTAATGAATTTAACTGAAAATGCTGCAGAGCATCTTAAGAAATTAAAAAGAAAATTTTAAACAAGGCCAGCTTCAAGATAAAATAGACATGAACTAGGGCTACATTTTGGCACTGGCGGGCCCGAGCCCCCGCTAGTTGATGCCTGTTGCGGTCGGTGGAGAGAGCGATCAATGACCAAGCGCACTTCTCTGCGTTGCATACGTTTTCCACACTTCGGCAATGATAAACGCTTCACTTCCTGCTTCCTTCACGCTATATTGATCCTTGCCTGCTAATTTCTCATTAAGGTCCACGCTATCAATTACACGTCACACTGTTAAAATTTCATGTAAATGACCCTAAGCTGGAGGGAACAAACCAGACACAACTTCCTGTTTGGTTAAATAGCTTCCGGTTGGGTTTTTTCTAAAAGATAATTAATAAGGGTTGTACTGTTTATAGTTGATACCATTTTGTTTTTAAAAGTCATGTGATTTGTTCAAAGATGATTTATTTGGTGACATGTAAAGAGGTCATTGTAAACACTTAATTTTTGTTTTAAGCACTGGATTTACAGATAAATGTGTCAGTGAAACTGGTAATTAAGCCCGGTGGGAGGGGCTCGAGGTTTAAAAGGGCAGCTCAAAGCCCTTGAGGGGGAGTCTGAATGAAGTTACAGAGAAGGTAACATCAGAGCTCAGGAGAGCAGGGGACAAGAGTTTTTCCTGTCTATTTGATTTAAAAGTATTTTGTTTTTGAGTATTTTTGTAAAAACAGGAGAGCACCTTGGACAGCCGGCTGAAAATAAATTGGAAACAACACTTTTTGACTACACCTATGTTTTCACACTCTTGTGAATAGTTTTTAAGAGAGACCCCGCCACATATGGTGGCAGTGATGGGATGGCTAGTCAGAAAAAGGCTGCCCTGCCTCTAAGACAGAGCACTGGACTACGTTCACAGCAACGAGAGCAACAGGAGGAGCTGGCAGCAGCCAGTGTGGATCCAGCATGGGAAACAGTTCAGTCATCCTCAACAGAAGGAGACGATGAAGACAACACCTCCGAGGTCCTCCCTGCAGCTTCCAAGTCCTCTGCATCGACAGAGGGAGAGCTGGTGATACTGATAAGGGATTTCTTGAAAACACAGCTTAGGAGAGAGGAAGGTCTGTTGGAGGAGGTGAGAGGGTTGAGGGCCTCACTGCGATTATCGCAACCTGTCAGTAGGCCCGATCTCAGCACAGCCCAAACGCCAAGCACAGTTATAGTGAGCAGCCCTAGATTTGACCTTCCAGCACCAACACCCCGGCGTTTACATCAGGACGACCCCAGGAGGCACCCTTCCTCCAGTTTCATGACTCCCTCAGCAGGTCAGACCACTCCAGACCCGAGAGGAGACATTTTTCTGAACGGAAAATATCAAACTGGCGAGGACATTGACAACTATTTGTTACGGTTTTAACGTATTTCCAAAACATGGAAATGGCCAGAGAATGGGTGGGCATCTCGACTCATTCCTCTGTTGTCGGGGAAAGCACTGGAGGCCTACACTTTGATGGATGAGGAGAACCGAACAGAGATCTACCACCGCCTGAAGGGTCTCTATCGACGCTGGATTCGACCTGAGCAGCACACCAAGGAGCAGATGGGGGAGGCCATCATCCTGAAGCAGCTACTTCGTGTACTTCTTACGAGGTGAGGACCTGGGTGAAGGAGCATGAGCTAGTGGAGGGACTTGCAGCTGCCAAAATGGCTCTTCAGTAGATCAATGCCCGGAGAGGAGGACCCGCCACACAGGCCCACAAGTGCAGCACCCCGTCAACTGGTCCAGCCGCCGCATCCAAGGTTTACAAGAAGAGAGACTGACCAGGAGTTTCGAGGTAACCCAAGCACTGCAGCAAACCAACGGCCATCTGTTAAGGATTTTGTATGTTTCTATTGCCAGCAGCCAGGCCACAAAGCTTCTGTGCGTACCAGCCGGTGAGCAGGGCCCCACATGGCTGAAGACAGCCAGGCAGACGAAATCAAGGGGCGTGGTGTTAGATGGGCGGTACTACCCAAAGGATCCCAATAGGAAACTCCTCCCCTCCCAGGTGGCCCTGATTGCCTCTCACAGGTGGAGGGAATCAGCTAGGCAATCAGGAGCCATCTTAAAAGCTCAAACGAGGAGTGAGACGGCCTTGAGCTGGAGAGGAGTGAGACCAAGACGTGTTTGCCAGACAATCTCGGGGTAAGAGGCCTGCCTTTTGTTTGATGAAGAAGAGTAACTGCTGTCTCTCTCTCTATTGGTCAAGGAAGAGCCCGACGGAGCCCTGAGGCCACCTGCCAGTCCGGCGAAGATTGTTGAGTTACATTTATAAGCCCTCTCCCCTTTCCCTCTCAGTTTAAATAAACTCCTGAGTTATATTCATCACAACCCCTGTGTCTGACTGCTCTCCCTTTTCCAGTTTTGTGTACCCACTGTTCACTCTTGTAAAGCCAGGCTCCCACAGCACCCGGCCTGAGTTTGACCCCACGGGAGAGAAAAAAGCTAGAGTTAAACGATATAAAACTGTGACTGTCTATGAGCAGCAAGTCTTTTCTCTGTTGGATACAGGAAGTTTCATCTCTCTGGTCAAGCGCAGCCTGGTACCTGTCGGAACTGTTGATATCAGTAGACAAACAGACATTTTATGTGTTCATGGGGACAAGCATCCCTATCCCAAAGCAGATGTAACTGTCATTATTGATGAACAGCCGTATCTTCTGACTGTTGGTGTGGTAGAAAAATCGATTGAGGTTAATGTTACTTGCTCTGTGATTACTCGATCCCAGGCGAAAGCCGGTGTCCAACCACTCCCAGACCTTGACAGTAGTCTGTGAGAAGGTGGCACCAATGGGCCAAGAAAGTTCTGGCGCCAACGCGGTTTTGAGAAAAGGCTCAAGCTGATGGAGCCTGAAATTAAGAATTTGCTGGGGGTTAAACTGTGGGATGTGCCTGAGAATATTGCTGTTCAGCAGAAACAAGAGAAAACACTGAAACCATTATTTGCTAAAGTTGTAGAAAAGACAAGTGTACACTGTGTGGGTAAACAAATGTTCATTGTGGATACAGGTGTGTTGTATGCTGTGGATGATAGCCATAGACGTCTGGTAATGCCTGTCAGTTGTAGACCACTGATTATGCACCTAGCACACACACTACCATGGGCTGGACACCTTGGTCGCCATAAAACATATTTACGAATCAGTTAACGCTTTTATTGGCCATCAATGTACACAGACAATCACACATTTTGTGCCACCTGTCCATTATGTCAAAGAACATGCCCTAGCCGGAAATCGTATTGAGGTTTTCTGCGGCCACTTCCTGTGATAACCACTCCTTTCCGCAGAATTGCCATGGATATTGTGGGGCTCCTGGTAAAAAGCAGTGGTGGCCACCAATATATATTAGTAGTGTGTGACTATGCCAGCCGTTTCCCAGAGGCTTTTCCCCTGCGCACTATTACTGCTCCAGCAGTTTTACATGCACTGGTACAACTGTTTTCCAGAGTTGGAATCCCAAATGAGATCTTCACCGACCAGGGGACCAATTTCACCTCCAGGCTGATGCAGCTCTTCAACAACAACTAGGAATCTCGGCAATTAAGACCACACCCTAGCATCCACATACCGACGGGCTGGTGGAAAGGTTCAATCAAACACTGAAGCGGATGGTACAGAAGTTTGTGAGTGACACAGGCAGAGACTGGGACCGCTGGCTGCCATTCCTACTTTTTGCCTATCGAGAAGTTCCCCTGGACCGGAGAGGAAGGAACGTCCGGTCCAGGCTCTGGTTCTATTGGTGAGAGAGGTTGGTATGGAGGAGGAAGAAGAGATGGGTCCGAAAGTCCTGACTGATACCACCAGGCCTTCATTGGCATATCTTCCGGGGACGTATACTGCACAGCTCCTCCAGGTCTTCAAAGAAGTTTCTTCCCTCTTTGCTGCTGCCCCCGGAAGGACCCGACTGGTCGAGCATTTCATCCACTTAAAGGATGGATGACCAATTCGCCAGCGTCCCTACCGTGTCCCTCAACAATTGGGGGTAAAACTGCAATAAACTGGAGCAGGTGGTGGCGGAGATGCCTAAACTCTGAGTGATTGAGCCTTCCCGCTCAGAGTGGTGCAGTCCAGTGGTGATCGTATTCAAGAAAGATGGATCTCTCCGCATATGTATTGACTTCAGGAAGCTCAACTCCATCTCATAGTTTGACGCCTACCCCATACCAAGGATTGATGACTTGCTGGAAAAGATCGGGTCGGCTAAATACATCACCACTCTTGACCTGTGCAAGGGATACTGGCAGTGGCCCCTGGAAGAGTCAAGTCGTCCATATACGGCATTCAGAACATCAACTGGATTTTTCCAGTTCACCGTAATGCCGTTTGGACTGCAGCTGTGCTTACCTTGATGATGTGGTCATTTTCAACGACATCTTTGAGAAGCAGCTGCATCACCTGTCGCTGGTTCTGGGGAAAATCCAAAAGGCAGGGCTGACACGGTACCTAGGTTACCAACTGGGAAGGGGAGATGTGCGACCACAAGTGGATAAGGTGGAAGCTATCCGGAACTGTCCTCGACCTCGTACCAAAAAAGAGGTACGATCCTTCCTCGGATTGGTTGGCTGGTTTAGGCGGTTCGTGTCCCAGTTTGCAACCATTGCAGCCCCACTCACAGCTATGACCAACAAAGACCAAAGGAACCCGGTGTCTTGGTCAGAGGACTGTGAAACAGCTTTCAGAAGTTTGAAAGCCTGCCTCTGTGGTCGGGAGGAAGGGCTGACGTGGCTGCTGCTCGCTGCCAGGGAGGTTGTAAAGGGAAGACTGGGTTTTGTCTAAAATGTAGCATTTGATGAATTTGTACACATTGTGAAAAAAAGGGGCAGCATCTCAGGGAATATTCAATTTTGGAATAGGTAGAGCATATCGATTTTATATATCATATATGTTTTGTGTGGAAGAGCCAGTTGATAATTTGGGTGATGGTGGCAGATAATATATTTGAGTAGGGTTGTTTGTTGATAACATTAGCAGCAACTAATGTATGAGTGAACATACAACAATTAATTTAGAGGTTATTACTCTGGTAACGACATCAACCCAGTCATTAATAGTAGAATTAAATTATTGGACTGAGTCTATTCGAAGGAGGGCCCTTGTACCATGGACCTTCTTGGCTTGGTCAGATGGCTGGTAACCTCATGTCGGGTCCAAGTGGTCTTTCCTTGAGACGTCAGTTGTTCAACAACAAAGATATACCTATTTCTTGACTGAATCATCTAAATAATACTCATTAAAATGCAGACAAATCATTAAATACATAATTATGTCTGTGGTTTCCACATTTTTTTAGCAGTTAAGATGCAAAACCTTAACCAAGAACTGGAGAATTTAAGTATAAACCTGACTGATTGTCAACAAATAATAATGCATCAGTTTTTCAAGGTTCAGCATGATTCTGTTCGGAGGACTTATTGGGTTGTTCTGATGAGTCTTCTCTTTGTAAAGTGATAGGATTACAAAAGTGATGCCAAGCACCCTCCCATCCCTCTCTGTCTCCATTTTCCATCAGAGGCTCTTGCTGCAGAGTGTTTTGGCCTTCAACCTGCAGGCTAAAAGCTACACAAAGCTCCACTTGAATGCTGCCAGGAGAGTGGAGAGAAGAGGAGCCATTGGAAGAGGAATGAGGGAAATGGGTTTACAGCAAAAGAAAAAGTTGTATCTGAATTTTGTCGGGGGGAAATTTCAAATAATATCAAATAACCATTTTAAGAATATTATATTACTCATCAAGAAAGAAGCTTGTGGTGACAATTTACCAGTCAGTTTCTGTTAAGACATTGCAGAACAAGATAATACAACACAATGCCATCTAAAAGAGTCACAATTAAATTAAACAAATTATAAAAACCTAAATAAAGAACTTCACAATCTCCTCATTGCCCCAAACAGATCAGCACTGGCTGTGAACAGCATACTACATTATAAGTCCTGTGCTTCATGGCATGAGTGTTTCCATTGCTAATTTTTGTATTTTTGCTTATATTAACAACAAGCTTACTTTTCCACCTAAAAGAGGATTATATTTTAAAATCATTGATTTTAAAATATAAATCTATGAATATATTTTGAGATATCATTGATTTACACTATCATTGTTTTAGTGCAAAAATTTGAAGTGTACGAAAATAAAAATGGAAAAGGAAGTTCACCTAATAATCTGAGCCACTGGAGATATCTGGTCAAATACATTGAGTTTTGTTCTGCATTTGAGATTCTAAATTGTTTGATTATAAGTCCTTCTTCAGTCTGGGTTTATCTCGGTCTCTTACTCTTGACAGTTTACGTTTCCTTTCTGATAAAGCTGAAAGTCAGGGCTTCTAGCTACGTTGCTATAGGCCAAGATTACCAGGGGACTTCCCATGATGCACTTAGTGCCAAGTGCATGCTCAGAAGGGAATGTTGAGTCTGCAAATAATATCAATACAACTATAGTGTCGATCTGATCTATATGAAAACTGGCCTGAGGTCATTTATATTCGGATTTGATGCTATATAAATGAAACTGACTTGACAAGATGTGTCTTCACAAAAAATGTAGTTCTATCATGACATGTACCTTCGTCACTGTTGCAATGAATTAAAAAAAGTCCTCTAGTGTACGATAGGAGTGTTTTATTTGCTGTTTAACCAAATATATTAAACATCCTACATCAAGAAAATTGGCATTATAAAATCACACTAAACTATTTTTTACTCAAACTTTAATTTAATTGGATAGAATCAATGCAGCAATCATTAATAAAAATTGATTCATCAAATTAGTGATGGGCGACAGTAATTGGGCTGTCTCAATTGAAGACACACACACACACACAAACACACACACAGTGGAATAACCTGCTGACAACAGAGTTATCTATGGAGTCCAGGCAGCAGCAGCAGAGAGCTATTTGTATCTGCATGAGAAAGCCTGGTAGCTGAGTTGGCAGCTCACTGCTGTGGCTGCTCTCCTACTCTCCTTAAAGGCAGGTGAAAGTCTACTGTATTTATTGCCGACAACACGCTGTTGTTTTTGGAGGAAATTTTTTAATTCTCTCATTTAATTTAGATTTGAAGAAGTAGAGTCCTGTTTTATATTTGTGTTCAAATAATGTTATTGACATCATGTATATACTGTACAAATTAAGTTAATTTCATTTTGCAGGAGTGTGGTGATAATTCAGAAAACTTAATTAAGTATAATCAGGTTTGGAATAGAAGGTTTGAATAGTATTTGTCAAACTAAATTACGGCCAATTATATTCATTCCTTTCATATACTTTGATTCACCATCATGACTCCAAGTTCAACAATCCTGTGTAGAAAACATTTCTGCCTGGGACCTTAAGAACTTCAGATATGAATAAAGCAGATCGAAGATAAGGCCTAGAGCAGCTCACCACTCTGTTAGATACACTCCTGACCAAAATCTTAAGACAAGTTAAAAAATTGCATGAATTTGCATTTTGCACTGTTGGATCTTAGGAAGGTTCTAAGTAGAGCTTCAAAATGCAAAAAGAAGAAATGTGAACAAGAGACCAAAAGTTGTGAGCAGGCAATTTATTGAAAACAATTTAACTCAAATAGGCTGTTCATCAGCTGATCAAAAGTTTAAGACCAAAGCCTAAATCTGTGCAAAAATTTGGATTCCATGTCATTTTCTGTCAAGTAATCACACTGTGAAGATCTCTTGATGGTAAAGGCAAAAAAGCTCACCGTCTTTGAACGTGGTAGGATTGTTGAAGTGCATAAACAAGGCCTCTCAAAACGTGCCATCGCTGCTGAGGTTGGACGCAGTAAGACAGTCATTTTGCATTTCTTAAAAGATCCTCAGGGTTATGGAACAAAAAAATCAAGTGGTAGAACCAAAAAAATCTCACCGGCGCTGAGCCGGAGGATCTGAATGGCTGTCCGTCAAGACACGGGACGATCCTCGTCCCAAATTAAGGCCATTACTGGTGCTGACTGCAGCCCAATAACCATCAGACGGCACCTGCGAAGGAAGGGCTTCAAAAACAAGAAACGTCTTCAAAGCCCACGTCTCCTTCAACGCCACAAAATTGCCCGTTTAGACTTTGCAAGGGAGCACCAAACATGGGACATTCAAAGGTGGAAGAAAGTTTTATTCTCTGACGAGAAAAAATGTAACCTTGATGGTCCTGATGGCTTCCAACGTTACTGGCATGACAAGGAGATGCCACCTGAGATGTTTTCTACGTGGCGCCATCATGATCTGGGGTGCTTTTTCCTTCAATGGAACAATGGAGCTCAGGTTGTGCAGGGGCGTCAAACAGCAGCCAGCAGCCTACTCCAGTTAAATTGTTGTTTTCAATAAATTGCCTGCTCACAACTTTTGGGCTCTTGTTCTCATTTCTTCTTTTTGCATTTTAAAACTCTACTTAGAACCTTCCTAAGATTCAACAGTGCAAAATGCTAATTTTTGCAATTTTTTAACTGGTCTTAAGATGTTGATCAGGAGTGTACATTCACTATTGTGAATGTGACAAAGAAACACCTTAGATATATTTTGTTATTTTATCATGATAAATTCACCCCCAACAACCAGAAATATATTATATTAGTCCGGACAGATCCATCTGTATTATAATTAAATATGTGCTGCTCTAAGCAGGAAAGTTAAGTTCCTTTTCCTCGTGCTTTGCCTACAACAAAGGATTATCTGGAATTTTCACCTGAATCTGTGGCTCCTGCATTTGGGTCCTCCTGCTCTCTGTTTCTGAAATCTGCAACACATTCAACTGTGGTCTTACTACTTTCTGAAACCACTTTATTGGATTTCTATTGTTCAATTATGTTGCAAAGAGCTGCTTAATTTCTGTTAACAGCATAACTTACAATAATAAGATGAATAATAAATCAAAACAATACACATAATGTGGAGACAATGCGTTGGAACCAGTGGATCTCCTGAGTCTATGTTTGGGTTGAAAGTACAAACCATCCCCCAATCAATATTTGATTATTTTGAATGTTTAATACCACAGAAATACTCTGCTAGTAAGAGTTGAAGTCTGTGAAAGCCTGGTACAAACCAGGATTCTTTTCACTTTTGACTTATTAAAAAAAAATTGGGAAAATATAGACACATGACTGTAATCTTCAGAACACAGACTAGATGAAATGCTAAAACTTAGGACCACACACTTGCCTTTTGTAGGAGATGATATCAAAGGATTAATTCCAGATACTTAAAATCTCACAGAATCTTGTAACATTCTTCAGTTTTTTTATGATGGTTGGCAAACAACTTTAGGTGCATTATCGCTGTCTAGGAATGTTTGACCATCTTCATGCATTACTGTTTATGCCACTATATATTATAGTGTATACTATACATTATCTCTTAAACATTAAGAGAATAATTCCTCATCTTGTTCCACAGAACAGAAGTACCAAAGGTTAGGTTATATCAGGCCCAACCAACAGTAGACTGTAGCATCTACGCTTAGCGACTTTCATATCTAATTCAGATGTTCCAGATAGAGAGGTCCCAACTTTAACTCTTTTGTGTATTTCACCAGTGGCAAGACGCAAGGACACTAAGTGATTTAGGTATGCATACTTTAGGCTTAACCAGCCAATAGGCTGCAAACACCTACATGTAACATGGAGTGACAGCATTTCTAGCCTTTCATGGATGTGCTGTTAGAATGGGTGACGCAAGTAGAGGGAAATATATGGAGATGCTGTGGCAGACATCTTCAGATCTCGGTGGACGATCGCTTATTTTACTTTGTTTGCTTTTGTATATTGTTTCACCTTCTGGTCTCCTTAATGCATCAAGTCTAGATTAAAAACTTCTGCATATAAGACATCAGCTGCTGCCAGAGTTCTCCTTTCACCAGCTTCCAGTAAACTTCCATAACAACCGCTGCCTTCTGAACTGGAGTGTGGAACACCTGCACAAACGTGACTTCAGAAGAAAAACTTTACACAGGGAGGACTGCCGCATGTATACTGATTTGCAGCGGAAAACAAACAAATCAAAACTATGGATGAAATCATGGCTGAGAACGTGGAATTTGCTGATAGATTTTGCAGCGTGAGATTGAGGTGAGTTAGAAATGTTTTGTTGCAGTGGGGGTGATTAGCACAGCCCATTGCTGTTACCTAATCACTTCCCTGTTTTAAAAAGGTGGGTGCATGTGAGAGCTGTCACAGAAAGAGAGAAGAGTCAGAGTCTGTAATTGTTTTTCCACTGAGAAACAAGATATGAAATGAACCGTGTGCCACAAAACCCCGGCAACAAGGTGCATGGTGGCGTGGGCTGTATTGTATACTGTGCACAGCAATAGATCACTGAGATCAAAGCTCTGTCCTGTGTGCTCAGGCCTGAGATAACCCACCATGGTAACCATCCAGTGTTACAGTACGATGTCTTTAATGTGGTCGTTTTGAACTTGGGATGCTTTATAATCTGTTGGGCTCTTTGTCTATTATATGCAAACTGGACTGAATCACAACTTTTACGATGTAAAGGACATTTTCGCAGTTTTCAAACTGTTTTTATCCATACACACCGCACTGTTCCCCATACATACACAGAAACTGTATGGTTAAGTTCTACTAGAACAGCATAGCACTCAGCCCTCCTCTCCTCTGTAAGTGCTAACTACAAGCTGCAGTAATGATTGTTGAGTTTGAGTGTATTGATTGTCCCCAACAGATCTGTCCACATGCAGAGGTCGTGAAAAAGAGCAATGGGCACACAAACACACACACTGTGGGAGCCTGGCCTAGCAAGGGTAAACAGTGGGTACACAAACTGGAAGAGAGCAGTCAGAAGCAGGGGTTGTGCTGAATATAACTTAGGAGTTTATTTATAAACTGAGGGGGGAAAAGGGAGGGGGCGCACAAAGGTAACTCAAAAAGCTTCACCGGACTGGCAGTTGGCATCAGGGGCTCCGTCAGGCTCTTCCTGATTCAAGAGAGAGAGACAGCAGTTATTCCTCTTCATTAACATAAAAGGAAGGCCGCGGGCCTCTTACCCTGACACTGGCTTGGAAAGCGTCTGGTTCTCACTCCTCTGTAGCGCGAGACAGTCTGGCTGCCGTATCCTCTGGTTGAGGTTTAAAAAGGCTCCTGATCGCCTGGTTGATTCAATCCACCTGTGACGGACAATCAGAGACACCTGGGAGGGGAGGAGTTCCCTATGAGAATCCTCTATGGTAGTACCGCCCATCCAACACCATGTCTCTGGATTGCCTTTGTTTGGCTGTACTCAGCCATGTGGGGCACTGCTCACCGGCTGGGCCATCACAACACACACACACACACACACTAACAGTTAGAGAGAAAAGGGAGAGAGACTAGAAGAAGTGGAGTAGGCATTCCAGAGTGGTATTGATTATAATTCTAAATTAAAACGCAACTCCTCATCTGTGCATCAGGCTAAAGAAAGAGCTTTATTGTACTCTGGTTGTTGCAGGTCCAATAGGTACTGTAGTGAGTCTCTGGCAATGGGAAATTCCCCAAAAAGTCAAGGCTCTTGACTTTGTCAATATAAAGGTCGAACCAAAAAGCTTTATTACAGTGGCTACATGATTAATTACACACATTTACCAGTACAGCTTTGAGTTAAATGCAACAAAAAAAAGAGCGGAAAGGGAGAGCAGGAACACTAGTGGATCTGACTCTGAGTAGTTATAATGAAAACAATAACAGTGTAAAGATGATATTGATTATTAATTATGGCAGCAAAAGTTCATATAGTGATTAAGTAATAATAGGTTTTATTGTTTATAATAACAGTAAAAAAAATAATGCAGATCTGGACTCAGAGATACCTGCAAAGAGAGAGAGAGAAAAAGAGAGAGAGAGAGACTATGTTTGGAAACAGACACATAGTTAGTGACATGTAAATCAATGTGGGGCCAGAGAGACAGAGAGAAAGCTAAGGGAAAAAGTTTCACCTGTCATCTAAAGGTTCAGTTTACCCATCATTGTGAGTAAAGAACATTTTTGTATTTTGTAACCATGAAAAATAAGATGTGGCCCCAATTTATCTCATTCACATGGTTTATTAACACCTCACCATACGATCATAATTTTGACATCTGGCTGCTCCATAGATTCCAAAAGGGGCTAAGTCCAACAAAGGCAATTAAAACCAGGCAAAGGCCAGATACAATTTCTAAAACAAGAGAGTAACACAGCGAACAAATATGAGAGAGATTAAACAAGTAGGTTCAGGGACAATCTGGCACTATACAGTGAAATATATAAAGGGACATTTATACACTTCATTTATGTACAGCAAATTCCCTATCATACATCCTTCACACACTGCCAGCATAGCCTTATTTTTATGGGCTCAATATCTTACCCAAGGACGCTTGGACATGCAGAATGAGTGGACGACCTCCTTTAACTTCTGAACAAAAGCTGGCTCCACCCCAATTATGGTAATTAAACATGTCTGTCATTCTGGTCACTTTAACATAAAAACCACATAAAAAATATGAGAAAGTATAGAAAGTATGAGATTGGACCTGTAACATGCCTGTAACAAACACAACACAAGTCTGAACTACATGCCCTTGATACATGGAAAGTCTGAAAGAAAGTTAATGTGTGTAGATGGCCAGAGATTCAGAGCTGGCTGTTTTGTAACCAACCAGGATTACTTAAAAATACGCCCCACCCCCTACTCAAAAGGAATAGTGGGAAGTAAACAAACACAATATCGTCAAAACGTGGTGGATCTTCTCCCACAAAATATCTTTTAAAAGTAATGACAGCGTTGTGCAGAGACACAAACTAACAGCAGCCAATAATAATTGGCCACAGCCAATATTACAAATTGACAACATTTATTTTAACTGACAAGAGAAAACCCCTGTTACCGGTTAAAATTGGGAAAGCTGCAGCTGAATGTTTACTACACTGTGAGTGATTATTAGCATTGGAGCTCAGTGAACCTGTGTGAGTCACTCACTGCTGCACCCAAATGATATTCCACATTTACACATGCTAATTTCCTCCGGTTTATGCATAATAAAGTTATTCTTAGTTCTAAATGCGACAGAAGTCTGCTCAGTCAATTAAGACCCTGAGGACATCCTGGGTCCGGCAGCTTTGTAAGCAGTTTGTCTGCCTCGCTTTGAGCTCAGCCAGTGGTCCAGATGAGATGACAAAATTTTTTTTTTAAAGGACAACCTCGGTACAATGTTTATCTACCTTTGTGTTAGAGAAAAAAGACAACGATTGTCCAGTATTTCTTTAATAAATAATCGTATAGATTACACTCATGTATTGATTGATTAGGAGAGGCGGTGGTCTAGTGGCAGAAACTTGGACTATTGGCAGAGAAGGTCTCTGGTTCGTCTCTGGTTCGACTCCACGGAGAGACAACAAAAGACGAACCTGGATTGATCTGTCCAAAAATCCAAGAGTCTCCCTACCCTGTCTAGTGCCCCTGAGCAAGGCACCTTACTCCCCCAACATCTGCTCCCAGAGCGCCCATACATTGTCGCTCACTGCTCTGTGTGTCCTGCACCAGATGGGTCAAAAGCAGAGATTAAATTTCCCTACCTGCATGAGTGTGCCTTTGCATGTCTGTGCATGTATTTGGGACTAATGAATGCATCTTAATCTTAATCTTAATTATTTATTTAAGCCTCGGAAAAAACATTGAGGAATAAGACCCTCATTTACAATGGTGCCGAGGGTACAATACAGAGTAAAACATTGAGACATAAATAATAAGAATAAAATAAATAAGCATATATACATACAGCAATACAAAGTAGAAGGTCACAAATCAACCCTAAGTTTCAATAAATACTATAAAATACTATGGTTAGGCTTAACCCAACTAACAGTTACAATCACTGCAGGAGAAGCCAGCCGTACATGAAACAAGACTCGAGAACTCCTTTAATGAAATAAACTTTAACGATTTTCGGACTTCATTCCAGATGTAGGGTGCCTTATAACAGAAAGCTGTCTTCCCCAAGTTAGTGTTAAGATCATACAGTAGAGACATAACAGAATAAGCTGATTCACATTCTTCATTCTTACTTTCTCTTACTCCTGTTGGACTTTTGTTCCTTTCTACAGAACTCTATACAGATTACCAAAAAGTCATTAGAAATAACATTCACCGAATTTTTATTCCAAACAATTAAATCATCAGTCCCAAGTCAAGCTTAGTTACTCACATGTCATCCGAGGTGAGATCAACATCACCCATTTCATAAACATCACGCAGACATCTTGCAGAGTGAGCCAAATAGTAAGCATACCTGGGGGTGGTAGCTATTCAGATTTTAATTTTGAATTATTTTTAACACTATTATAGATGGGTACACAGTAAGAAGCTGCAATGTGGAAGCCTCAAAGGCCTTCACCTGTAACCAAAAAAGAGTTTAGATTTTTCTTCAGGGTAAATAACAGGAAAGATGTCAAAACAAGCATCTTGGGCTGTTTCCAGATAAGAAATGTTTTCACACATCATTATCGGAGCACTATTTGCTGGTTCTGCGTATAGCTAGAATTGGTTCAAGCACTCTGAGGAATTTTGGAGCATTTCTGAAATGTTTCTTACTTCCAAATTAATCGCCCTACACTTTCAGTCCATGGTTAGGTTTTCTATATTTAGTATTTGTATCCTCTACATAAACTGATACTTATGTCAACTTTTATTTGTGCAGTAGAGCGACAAACAAAGACAGATGACTGAAAATAAGAGAGAGTAATAGTATGGTATTTTGTAAAACAACTTAAATCATCACAGTGAAAGCAGCCAGTGTGGTTACCAATATCAATTACTGTTCAAATACTATAGATGGGATATGGCACCCTGCCAATAGGACGGCAACCTATCAATTAAAACTGTCTACAAATCCCAAACATGTCGCTGTGTTTTAGCTGTTCTGACAAGATAACCACAAGGTTATCAACGCAAGTTAACCTGATGAGTGCTGCAATATATACAGCATATATATATATATATGTGTTTGTGTGTGTGTGTGTGTGTTATATGTTCATATGTTCATATAAAAAATATGACTGAATGTCTCTGCCCCTCCCCCCCTATCCAACATGCAAATCATTGAACAAGAAATTCGTCATAAAATAGCCTAACTATTACAGACATCATCCATTTACTTTTATCTGGAGGTGATGGAGTGCAGCATTTTTTCCTTGCCTGGCTCCTTTCATATTGCTTCACTGGTGACACATAAACCTGGCACGCTCCTTAATGGGACCTCATCCATAATGTTGAATGAGGGGGACAATCATTTCATGTGAGGAGATTAACAATATGATTTTTAACAAGAGCCCCTGCTGTCCAAGTTGACTCCCTGGGGTCTGATAAATTGGAGGAATGAGAAAGGCCTCCAGATGTGAGTGTCTCTGTCAGGAATATGAATATACTAGTGTTTCCATTATCAGACGGAAAGTCAGCCTATCATCATCTTAAGATAATTTTTAAATTGTCATTTATATATTTTGTGTGGGTTCAGTTTCTTCTTCCGTCATCATCAGATTGTTGAATGCAATTATTGTTTTATTTGGATAAAAGTGTCAGCTAAATGATATGTAATGTATTTAAAGAAAGAAAAGACGATTGGTACTATTTGTGCTGAATCATTCATTGTGACAGGACGGTTTTCTATTAACATAATAGTGATAAACACTTAATTGAAGTAAATGGTAAATTGTCTGTATTTATTTAGCGCATTTCTAGTCTTGATGACCATTCAAAGCGCTTTACATTCCAGTCTTACATTTACCCATTCACACACCCATTCATACAGTGCATCTATGAGCGGCACAAGTACTCTGAACATATCAGAAACATTTTCACAGACAGAATATTTGTTTTCTGCTAAAATACCACTATAACAGTAGATAATAAACCACAAATCAAGGGTATGCACACACAGCCTTTGGTTAAGGTTGAGAAACGATGGGGTTGTCACACCATGGTGAGGTCTGTCTTGTCTTGGGTTTTTGTCTCGTAACTTCCTGTTTTATTTTGAAATCCTAACTCCCCTCTCGTTTCAGGTCACTTGCCCTTCCTCATGTGTCACTGATTCCGGATTGTTTCCACCTGTTCCCTTCACCCTCATGTGCTTATAGTCTGCGTCTCCCCTTTGTCTTGTGCCGAAGTGTTTCGTTCTTGTTCGTGCACCTAAGCCCTTGTCCACAGCCATAGTCGTGTTTGCCTTGATCTTTGCTACTCCGCGTAAGTAGTTTTCTGTTTCCTCCTTGAGAGTGATTTTTCGTTTGTTAAAGTTTTCTAGTTTAGCTTCGTTTGTGTTGTTTTGGTAATCTGTTTTTATTCCTCCTTTTTGGAGTGATTTATGTTTAGAGAGTTTTAGTTAGTTTATTGAGCCTCCTTTTTAGGTGAGCCTTTTCTTTTGTCCCATTTTCATAGTTTGGTTTACCTCCTTCGGGAGCGCTTTTGTTTTCTTGCTCTAGCCTTTTGTTTTGACCTCCTTCGGGAGCGATTTGTTTTAAAACCTCCTTTTTCTAGTGAGTATTTAGAATAGATTAAGTGAGTTTTTTCATAGCCCGATCTTTTGTCACTCTACATAGAGGAACTGATTTCAATAAAGTGTGCTGGCACGTGAATCCTCTGCATCTGAGTCCTCATTCTAGTACAGGCCTGACAGGGGTCTGTTGCAGGAAAATGTTGACAGTGACTTCAGATACAGTACTTGGAAGATGGCAGACATCCTGCTCCTCTGTCAGATAGTGAGTGCTGTCCTGTAGCTTCGCTTCACTTTTGTGTCATGCAGTCCAGCCATCTGCTGCACTGAAGGAGACAGTGATGGTTTAATTTATTGGGGTTTCCCTCAAGGCTTCATAAGTTTCACTTTATCACTTCTTTACAGTTAACTGTGCATGTACTGGGTAACAATGCAGCATGACTTGGAGTAATTTCTCCACCAAGCATTGCCGTTTTGGACAATCAGATGCACCTGGACTCCTTTCAGTTCAGCTGCACTGTGTATCATGAGTTTCCGAACCAGTTCGTTCACCTGCTGGTGCTGAAGGAGAGAACTCCTCCTTTTTGCCACATGTGCCCTTGCACATTTGAGCTGTGACTTGTTTTGAAGTTAATGTAAAAACTGTTCCTGCAGGTTTACATATTTTTATCAACTGTAACAGACCAAACCATCAAATGTAAGACTGACTTTAAGAATAATTTCATCATTTTGAGAAGATTACGTGGCAATTGGCCCAACATCAAATGTAGTATTGGATGACACCATGGATGTCAGTTCTAATTAGTGTGGTATTAAGCAGTGAAGGAAAATTAACCCAACTAGTTTGTGCCTCTGAACGATAATTTACTGACTTTTGCACAGTAAATTAAGCAACATTCAAAGCATTCATTCTCAGGGGCCATTAGGGTGCACCACAATTATGTCGAACAGGCTTTGATGTTTCATTGCAAATGCATCACATGTACAGAAAGCATTTTTCATCTCAACCAGTTAATGCTTGGTAAATTTCTTTTTTATTTTATTAACCTTGCTCTATGGTTATGGACACCTGTTAACTTTTAAGATGCATATTTTGGTGTATGAGCTGACATTGTGTATCTGACAACTTTCGTAAGTTTATTTGTTTTTGATTCACTCTCTTGTATGACTCAATATATAGTGATTTTTAAATGTCTATAATCTTTCCTCACTTGGTGAATGAAGTGTTGTTCCTGTGCTCTCCAGCAGCACCACACCCTTTGATGCCGTCTTCCACAAAAATGCAGCATGAGCAGCATAACTGTGTTAAACCCGGAAACCACTGCAGGCAATATGGCCTGTGTTTGTGTTAGTTTGTGTCTGTGTGTGTGTGTATATATGAGACTGATTAAGCATTCAGTTAGATAATGAGCCAGCAGAAGACTTGCCCCTTATCAGTGTGTTGCCTCAGTATAATTACAAGACACTGATCAACCTGGATATTGATTTTTTTTTTTTTTTTTTTTTTTTTTTTTTTTGTGCCTGATCAAATGTTAGGAGGAGGAGGAAGCAGAGGGAGGTTCTTCATTTATATCTGCATGTGTGTCTCTTGGTAAACCAAGATCATCAACGGGTATGACTAGAACACACCTTTTATCGCGTCTGAGTCACCCTGACCAGCAGCCCCAGGAGATAATGCTAACAGCTTGCTGGTGTGTTTACTCATTTTCTCCTCTGGACCTTTTCCAACATCAACCCTAATCTGGAAAAATATCATTTGAGAGGTTCTGGTTAAGATTAGGGAAACAGTTTTGCTCATGTTGTCGACAATGTAATGTAATTACAATTACAGTTTTTCATGTTATAATTTAAAAAACACTTATTTTGTTTATATAACAATACTAATATAATAACCTTTTTGACAGTAATAACCTCAAAAGGGCACTTTATAAGTTGGAAATCAGACCTGCTCAGTGTTCAGGAGAATTGTTGGACCATTTTTCCCACTGAGCGTCTTCAGCTCGGACATATTCTCCAGATGTCTGGTATGAACTGGTCTCTTGAGGTCAATCCACAGCATCTCAGCAGGGTTAAGGTTTTCTGTTGTAGATTTACTAGATTTACGACATGTACAGACATTGTCCTGCTCCGTCACCCAGGTTGTACTGAAGTTCAGCTGGTAAACAGCCATCCTGACATTTTACTGTAAGATACAGATAAACTTGGGAATCAATTTTTTCCCTCGAAGATGTCAAGCTGTCCAGGCCCAGTAGAAGTAAAGCCCCTAATCATGATACTCCATCCAGCCTATTTCCACTTTGTGATGTTTCCATTTTGGTATGCAGTTCCCTTTTTCAACATGTCTAGCGCTGTGTGTGCTATCCAGAGATTTCAACTTTAGTTTGTAGCAGAAAGGAGAACTAAAAAGACAGAATGGCCCTTTACTCCTCAACAGGTAAAGGAAGGGCAAGGGAGATGATAAATTGGACACACCTGTGAGCCAGGGAGGAGAGGGAAATCAAACAAGGCAGCATGGAGTGGAAGCATGTGAAGTGATGCTTCTCCCCCCACCCCCCCAACACACACTCACTTCATCTGAACTCGTTCTATACTCACCATGAACTCTTAATGGAAACTTCTTTCATATTTTAGTTAATGTTAATTACAGTTAATTGTTCTTATTTGGAAATGAATTTGTTTGCCATAGATTAAAGGATATTTTGGTCAATATGAGTGCTATGGTGCTCTTAAAAGAACAAGCTTGCTAATGTTGCTTTTTTTCGAGAGCAGCAGAAGTTGTATTTGCACATGGTCTACTACAATGATTCCTTTAAACCTTTATCTACTACTATCGAGTTTCTTTACTACCATACTAAACATTCTTCATTGTGCCTGCAGAGTCATCTCAGCTGGACACCCACCTGGAGAGACAGAAGCCACAGAAAAAAATCAGCTCCATTCATAGACGATTTGTCTAACTGTGCACTGATCAATATCTGAACTTGTTGAGATGACCTTGTAACAGTTTCCAGCTTTATGTGAACCAACAATTCTCGATCATGCGTCCCCTGACATCTCCCTCTTTGTGAGAGATTTTAGCAGAGGCTTCTCGTGAATTGTAAACTCAAAATTCATGGATTATGGTTGTCCCCTTGGTAATTAGATGAAGATCCATTCACAATGGAAGACATATATACATAAATGCCATGAATTCCAGAATACACTTAGCTGTTATTGCCCCTATATTTATAGTTAAGCTATGTTAACAGCAAGACAATCTAGCCATGGAAAAACAGTCATTATCTGCCAGCTTCATCTCCATCTTCTGCTACTGCAGCTTTCAACGGGCCTCTCTCCTCCGAGAGAATTCTAGTTGCATTTAAATTATTTATTTGAGAGGACTAACCTTCTGTTCTCGTATGTTTTTAATCAGGTATTTCTAATCATGTCTTATAATAACCTTGTCTCTTAGCAGTTATATTTCTATACAACTAAACTGCAACAGAAACTTTTAGTGGAAAGCACAGTACTATACAGTATGAAGTCACGCATCTTTCGCACATGGAAGTCTTTAGCGTTAAAAACGTTTTCAAAAGAAATGAATGAATTCAGTCAACATAAACGCTGGAATGCTTTTATTTTGAAAGGGTTAGGTGTTACAATTATTTATGTTTTTGACATATCGTCAGATAAGCATTGAATCAGTGATGAATGATCATTTTCTCTGTATATTCTGCAGTGCGCGTTGAACACAAATCTCTAGAGCAGCATTGAGACTTGTGCAGCTTAACTTCCGCAGATCAATATGGGTGCAGATATCAAAAGCAAGTCATTCTGCAGCCATTCTGTTTCAGCATGAAAGGATCTGCCACAAAATATGTCTTGGCAAATTTGTCAAGAGAAATTGTAATTTCTTCCAAAGGGTTTTCTAAATTAAGGGTCTGAATATTTGTATAAGTTATATTATTAAATTTTCATTATTAGAACATGGTTTAGTGAGCACCAGTTGCCGTTCCATTCATTCACAATTAAAATCTACGCTGAAAAAGAAGTGGTCTTCAATATTATTCGATCTACTATGTTTGTGACTGCTGCATAAATTCAGATTGAGCGGCCTTCCATTTGAAAAAGAAAAATTGCTGGAGGGAAGCAACAGATACAGTCTTAAATTGCATCGTCAAAGGAGGAGTAGCATGAGCTAGCAACTGCTCTTTATTGGACGCAATCCGGTCATTATTTATATTTTTTGGTTGTAGCCCCCAAAAAAATCTATAAACGGGGAATGTCGAAGTTTAATCTGATGAGTGATCTGATCTCACGTGTCCTCAGTGCAACTTGGGTGTGTTCACGCCCGTAGAGCTCTCTACTCTTTAATCCATATATAGAGAGTTCTCCATATAGAGCACCTATATGCCATTGGAACAGGCCCTGAAAACTTATACACAATCATTGTATTTTCATGTGTCAGAGAGAAAAATATTTGGCTTGAAATGTTATTCTGCATGATATATTCATTTGGAGATATGTTCTTGGTCAGCACAATATTGCTGATAAATGTGTGAAAAGGCTGGCGACACCAGCCTCAGAGGAGCTCAGACATTAGAGAGGAAGTACAAAAAGAGGAGGAAGTAGGCAGCACTTGTCGGCTTGAAGGTTTGCATCTCAACAGCTCCAGAAAGTGAGTGAGAATTTGGGTTTGTTGATTGCGACTGATGATTGATGGCTTTTATCAGCAGGAGCACACACACCCTGCCTATCGCTGCCCCCTCATTCAGTGCAGGATTAGCCACTGGATATATGGATTATTACCAACACACACACACACACACACACACACACACACACACACACACACACACACACACACACACACAGAGTATAGGAAATACACTGTCATTACACATGCAAGAGTACATACAAACACAAACACACACACACACTTCCCTTTCTCCTTAATC
This sequence comes from Platichthys flesus, assembly GCF_949316205.1. NCBI lineage: Eukaryota > Metazoa > Chordata > Actinopteri > Pleuronectiformes > Pleuronectidae > Platichthys > Platichthys flesus. The sequence continues at coordinate 19,111,252 of NC_084965.1, read as the reverse complement.
TGCTTCACCCTGTCAGACATAGTTGTTTGTGAATGTATAACAGGGTGTGTGTGTATGTGTGTGTGTGAGGGCTGTTTGAGGGAGATGTGAGTGTGTGTCAAGGGGGATTATGTGAATAAAGCTAAGATTTGGCATCAATAGAAGTTCTTTATAACTCTCCCTATTGCCCTTGGAGCACAACGTACAATAGAAAACACAAAGAGGCTTGTCTCTGCCTGCAGAGCACAAAGATTACTGCACATGCTTGTAATCTCCATAATAAACTACTGTATATTGCTGAAGGGCTCTTAAATGGCTTTTTCTACACAGATTAGTCTTTGTGTGCATGTGTGTTTCAGTGTGTGTGTTTACCCCTTGTATATCTACACATTTGTATGTTATTGCATCTGTACATTTTGATGTGTGAGTTTTATGTCATCCCTGATATAAAACACATGAGCAAGCATAAATCAGACTTTTTGATATCTTGAGTTAGACTGCTTAAGCACAATGCTATGGCAAGATCAAATAAGTAAATTGTTGAATAGTGATGGACTATGTAAAGGGTCACATCGCCACCAACAGTCAATACTTTTTATTAACAGGATATTTGTTCAACATCTTTGTAATGGATTTCCACAAAGACTCAACAATAGTGATTTCTTCTTCAACATCACCACAAGGTCAACCTCAACATCTTTTGTGTTCCCTTCTTGTTGATATGTAGTGACTTTGAGTTCCCAAGTTTTCATCTTTTGCCACTATCAGGTCAAATTCTAAATTTCTCAGTTTCTATATGAATGATATTTCAGTCCCCCTCACCCGTCTGTTGATCTATTGAACAAATGTTAGCATGTTATTCATTATTATGTATTAATAATGATTAATACGTTTTTGTCTTCTTTTAAATTTGTTTGTTCGAACTATGAACTAGATCTTTTCAGAATTGTATAAAATGTCTTGGGAGAAATTATTTTTATATTTCTGTCCGAATAATTTATCATAATACATCTGAATCAAACAGACATTTTAATCTCATTTAAAATAGCCTCTCATAACCAAGTGTAGAGCAACTGAAAAGGTTCCTGCACCAAACTATTGGGTGCATGTGCATTACAATGTAGACAGTTTCTGATCTGGAAATCTGTTGAATATGTTGATCAGAGTAATAAATTATGAAAAATGAAACCATAACCTTATAATTGATTATTACCACATTGCTTTAATGCAAACACTAATTTAATACCAAGAGGTTTCTGCTTCTTTCAATTAGTTTTAGGTTTGGCAAAAGAGATCGTCTAAAATAAGCCCAGTAATAAAACTGTAACATTTTAATAATGAGTATTTGCGGGGCAGGGGATCCTTTTAGAAACAGTCATGTTTAACATAAAGATAGGGGCAGCAGCATATCAGTGGACCTAATAGCTCATATTAATCACAGTTATTTTAGATGAAAATTCATAAATCTTGCACGACAAGCTAATCTTTGCACTCCACTCGATGAGGGAATTCTGCCCCAAGCTGTGAATAGCTAAGCAGTTAATAAAGGCCATATGGCACATTTGCAGCACTTAGCGTACTCTCCATCATAGTGTTCATGATCAAAAAGAAAACAGTAAGCACAGCAGCACACGTGTCAGTGGCCTTTGAGCGACATCGTGCTGTCCTGAGCCGGTCATGTCACCATGTGAGCCGGGAGGAGCTGTGCAAGAGCAGGATAACAGTGAGTTCATAAAATACAGAGAGGGAAAGTGGGCAGGACAGAGAGAGAGAGCGTCAGACATTGTACACACAAACACACACACACACATTTTACTCCAATTGCTCCACAATTATGAGTTTGCACAAATTAACAATTCATTTTCTCACGATTAGTTGACATTGTCACCTTGTGGCTATTGATGCATCCATCGGCTGGAAATTACAGATCTTCCAAATATTTCATGATTCTTGTTATCAGTCATGTAAGTGGAGGACATTTTTGTTAAATTGGTTCAAGTCAGGTCTTAATGTATGTATATGTCTACGCGAACACAGCTCCAGAGGAGGATATCGGAGAACATTAAGGCCCAAAGCAATGCGTAAATGGTGAAATATCATGTGGAATTTCAACGTCGGGGCTTACAAAATACTAATAAAAAAAAAAAAAAATTCTGTTGATTAATCGATCACTAGTTTCTTAAATTGTAATGGATTTGGCTGCTAGCTACAAGTGTTTTGCAGACTCAAACATATCACTGACCCCTCCATCGAGGTGAGTAGATCATGAGTGAATTTTCATTTTTGGGTGAACTATTCCTTTAAGGGCAGAGGATGTTGCGGCTTGTTAAGCCCTATTAGGCAAATTGTGATATCGTTTTACAAATGAAATGTAATTGACTGGAGTGATTCTGTTTTTTTCACTCTGTATGAATTTTCAAAAATACTTTCCACTTGGAAATGGACTAAGTATGTGGCATGTTCACGTCAAACATCAAACACATCAGATTTGCATTGATTGAGACATTATTGTTCAGCTGGATTAGATCAATTTCAATTCAATCCTTTATCATGACCAGTAGCCGAGAACTTCTACATGTTACCTGTAGTAGGTTGTTTTTAAGCATATATTTTTCTGTATCTATCTTACACATTGGTTTCTTGGTGATGTTGTACTTCCCCTCATCTCATCTCCATTTATATAAAATCCATGTGTACCATTTCCTCTATTGCAACAGGATTTATAAACACAGCAGGTCTTCTTCATGGAGGAGATTATGGATTGTGGGGGGGTCAACACTTTGTAAACAATGAACTTCTTTTAAAAGCCATGCTGTAAATGGGAGATTTCAAAAACCAGTCCCCTGCAGTATGGGAGAATATCGGAGAAGTATCTTTATTAAATTAAATATTAAAGTTCCAATTCACAATCTTTTCACTGTCACAGCTCACGACCAAGTCTCATTTTCTAGTATACACAGTACTTAAAAATGGAGAAAAGACACAAATAAAATGTTACTTTTCTTTGTGATTCATGCTTTTTGAACAATGTCCATGCACGCATTGAACTATACAAGTCATTTTCAAAAGCCAAGAATGAGGTTTTTCTGAATCCAGCAATTTTATGACTTCTCCTGAGTACTCTGCTCCTCTCCCATGAGACGTGACTGCATGACGCTCTACAGTGATGAAAGGTATTATTTGCTTAATTTGCAGGTCAGGGACTGCCATATACTGTTCAGCATTGTGACATGAGGTCAACTCACAGTGAAATAAATCCACTTTAAACCACCTCCCTTAATGTGGCATTTTGAGCTTTCTGCTTTACAAATCTAATGCTGCAACATTTCCATCTCATCTCTGTTCTGGCTCACGCAATCCATCTGACAAGGGAAAAAGCAATAGTAGGCAAATTGTTTGTGAAAGAAATCCACATCCCTCTCAGATATTCAATAAAGCCGTGTCCGCTTGAAGCTGTGTGTATGACAGAATAATTATCAATTTCCATATCATTAGGATATTAGGGTCGGAAACAGCGTAAAGGAACACAATTGCTAATGCCGGATGATTAGATCAAGTCTGCAGTGTGTAGCATTGGGAGAACTTCATTTCAAATCCACCGTCTTGTGTTGGCTGCAATCATGAAAATAAGATGTCAATGAGAATTGTTTGGTGTCCTCGAAATTACGATGGAAGATGAGAAAGTCAGTATCGCTGCAAAACTGAACACATAAGCAAATTGAGAGCAGCACTGCAAAGAGGAATATTGTAATGAATGTCAGTGAAGGCCCTGGAGTGACATCAGCACACATCAGCATCCACAAAGACTGTCAATGTTTTATTTACCAGTAGTTTATGGATGCCTTCTGCATTAGATATTGCTATTGTAATGATAGCGTCATGAGAACAATGACAGATGATAGCAACTGACCTTTGGGTAATGCTTTATTGTAGTGTTTTCCATGGTGTGCATAATTCATGCAATATAAACTCAACACTACAATTAATTTGACATTATAAACTGTTATATTTTACTATCATCCTCAGGGTGTCTACCAAATCAATAGGCCACAAGAACCATACATTATCATTATTAAAATTGTGCTTTGTCATATTCTAAAGTTATTTGGTTGCAGTTGTATAGACACACTTGGATGTTATCCTGATGGTAGCAGGTCCTGATGGGCTGAGCTGCAGGTCCAGAGAAAAATACTGTGACAGCTACAGCCTAGAATGGTGTGAGATTTGTTGCCATGGATGGAAATGTCAGTGTGTGTTGATCCACACAATTGCGTATTTAATGAGTCATCCAGTAGCTCACCTGGTTGAGCAGGTCCTCTGCAGCAGCTGTAGGTTTATAGTTTGTTCCCTTTGCTTTTTGTCTTCCCTACTATCTTTCCCTATTTCACACTAAGGTCTGTCTTATTGATAGGGGCTAAAATACACATAATAAAATCTCAGCTACTGCTGAATGGATTGCCATGAAATTTCATTCAGACATTAATGTTCCTTGTACGGTCTTACATAAAATTTCAATCAGTAAGGCACATACCTCTGTAAAGGCTCTACAGTGTCCGAAATTCAATAAAGTGTGACCAAATTGCACACACTTGTAGATATCAGTCCTCATAGTATGCTCTATTTTTTCCATCATGCTCGCCCCATCATTTTATAGAATTCAAAAAAATGTGTGAAGACGCCCCCCACTAACAATATCAAACAAAGAACTATTTTTGTTGCCATGTATATTTGCACATTCAGGAAATTGCCTTGGTGTGGTTGGTGCACTGTACAAACAACAATATAAAAACAACAATATAAAAAAACAACAGTCAGGAAGATCAGGAACCTATTTGGAACACCACCAGTGTTTATTATGTCTGATGATCGACATACTGCAAGACCCTCTTAAATCACTAAGTATATAATCCATGACCATAATTACAATGGACGGTAAAGAAGGAATAGGCCACTAGAGAATGGAACAAAAGAGGGATGCTTGCTTAAATCACAGCCTGTAATCCTCTTCTCCAAGTGCAGAGCACACAACCCTTCGTGTTTACTTTTACAGTTTTTTTCAGTCGCTAACAAGCGTTTTTCTAAACAGTAGTCACATTTTCAAAACTCTAAACACGATTAGCACAACATCGGTCCTTTGTGGCCATACCATTCACACATTTCATGTTGTTTTCACACAATATGCAGTCAGTGAACACATTTATATAATGCTTACACTTTCTTAACAGACAAGCTATACCTCCAAACAAAATTATGGATTTTTTTTGTAGTATTTACAAATGTTAACACACAACATCCCACAATTGCAAACACAATATTCCAAACCTTAGATACAGTATAAAAACCTCTGCTTCTGTAATACAGTAATATCAGTTCTAAAACAATATATCTCAGCTGATAATAAACAAACAATTGAATAATTGACACACAGCTGATGTATGTTGGGTATATTGGGTCAACCACAGCTGATTCCACTCTGGCTTAGAATCAATGGCATTACTAAAAGGAGGACTTTGAGGAGTGATGTTTTTGGAAACAGAAACCGAAAAAGATGTCTGGACGAGGAAGAGTTAGAGCAAGGGGCCCAGGGAGAAGAGCAGGCCCAGTGAGAGGAGCAGTGAGAGGAGCAGGAGTAGTGAGAGGAGCAGGAGTAGTGAAAGGAGCAGGAGAAGTGAGAGGAGCAGGAGTAGTGAGAGGAGCAGGAGAAGTGAGAGGAGCAGGAGAAGTGAGAGGAGCAGGAGAAGTGAGAGGAGCAGGAGAAGTGAGAGGAGCAGGAGTAGTGAGATGAGCAGGAGTAGTGAGATGAGCAGGAGTAGTGAGAGGAGCAGGAGTAGTGAGAGGAGCAGGAGAAGTGAGAGGAGCAGGTCCAGGGAGAAGAGCAGGCCTAAGGAGAGGGCAAGGCAGAGGTATAAGAATGCGTGGTGGTGGCATTCTAAGGGCTACAAGGGCAGTGGTGAGTGATGGAATTCGTGCCACTTTCATTGACCATGTGATAAACCATGGTCTTTCACTAAGGGAGGCTGGTGAAAGAGTACAGCCCAATTTGGGGCGGTCAACGGTTGCGTCAATTATACGCATCTTTCAACAAACCAACAGGTAAGTTTGCATTTTACATGGATTGTTTCTATTCTCACTTGACATGTCAATGAGGCCATACAGTAATGCATATGTTGATTTTTTTTGTCCCTCAAAAGAATGCAATGTCTTCCTCCCTCTGGAGGAAGAGGTAAGCTCCTTAATCATCAACAAGAGCTTGCCATAGTAGATATGGTTGTTGCAAATAACGCAATTAAACTGCATGAGATTCAAAGCAGAATTTTGGAGGACCAAGAGATATTTCAAAATATCAATAGCATCAGCCTCGCAACCATTACGCGGTCATTGTCCAAACACAGAGTGCGGATGAAACAGCTCTACACTGTTCCCTTTGAGAGGAAAAGTGAGCGAGTCAAGGTGCTACGACAACAATATGTCCAGGTATAGTGTGTATATTCAATTCAATGTACAGTTCTATAAGCTTTGCACTTTTCAAGTAGGTAACCTACTCAGTAATAGGTTACAGTACTGTATGGTATATAGTACTATAATGGCATGATTTACATAAATTTTGTTTCAGAGAGTTATGGAATTGGAGGCCAACCAGGCCCCTCATGAATTTGTATACGTGGATGAGGCAGGATTTAATCTGGCCAAAAGGCGTCGACGTGGAAGAAATGTCATTGGAAAAAGGGCCACAGTTGATGTTCCTGGACAGAGAGGGGCAAATATCACCATGTGTGCGGCAATTTCAAATGCAGGATCACTCCTCCACAAATGTCAGGTTGGACCTTACAACACCGAGCGCCTCCTTGCTTTTCTCGATGATCTCCACCAGCGCCTGGTTCCAGAGCAGGATCAGGAGGGTGAAAACAGGAGGACCTTCGTTATCACCTGGGACAACGTGGCCTTCCGTCACTCACAAGCAGTTACAGCATGGTTTGAGGTCCACCCAAGACTGATTCGACTATTTCTTCCACCCTATTCACCTTTCCTCAACCCCATAGAGGAGTTCTTTTCTACATGGAGGTGGAAAGTCTATGACCATCAGCCACATGACCAGTTGTCCCTCCTTGAAGCCATAGATGCTGGCTGCAGGGACATCACAGTTGATGATTGTCAAGGGTGGATCAGGCATTCCAAGCGGTTTTATCCAAGGTGTATCGCCTTGGATAACATCAGATGCGATGTGGATGAAAACTTGTGGCCTAACCCTGAAGATCGCAGGGATTAGATAAAGGAATTTTGTGCTTTTTTTTAGTTCTCCCTTTTTACTGGGCTTTTTGGTTTTGCCTTTTTTGTTCATGGATATTTTGTTAACTTTAAACAATACTGTAAAACGTTTTCTGTTGTATCATACTGTAAACAGTATTTCTACTATACCTCCTGTAGTAAACAGTAAAGAAAAAAAACTGATTCGCTTTTTACTGGAATGCTTTTGAATGTGAACATTACATGTGGATATACAGTACAGTTCCCAACCAAAAAATTTGGCGTAAAAAACAGTGGATTGCATGTTTTGCATGCAAATACCTGTAAAACTGAAACATAAAAGTCTATGCAGTTTTTGTAATGTCCACAATAGCCAGTATTTTGAAACCTGGTGTACTTTGATTGGCTGCATGTTCCTTGTGAAGTGAAAAAGAGTTATTCTTTGAAAGAATAATTTCATTTTGAGTCAGATGTCCAGTGTTTTGGTAAAGTTAGTGTGTGCAGAGAAAGATGTCTTCTATTTTGAAATGAAGAGTTAGTATATAGTTAACAAAATGTGCTTTTGAGAAGAAAATTATCTATTTGGCCAATTGTGTTTTGTAGGTGTAAGTCTGTGTTAAGAGTTTAGAAAAAGTATTTTAAGTATAGGTAAGCGCTCGTTAGCGATGGAAAAAAACTGTAATAACACACACACACACACACGCATACAATCATATATCATTAACATAATGCATTCCCTAGCACATGACCATAACAAATGAATGCCTACCCTTAATCCCAAACCAAATTCTTACCTGAACCTGTACCCAACAACCTGTACAATCATAATACGTTGTGTACCAACACACACACACACACGCACACCAAACTAGGTGAAAAGAATAATAAAGAATAAATCAAAGACACATGTTCTCATTCTTGGCCATAGGCCTGCCCTCATTAATCACACCATATCAGATGTCTAAAAATGGGGTGAGAAGCAAGGGAGGAGGACAGATGACAACAATAAACAGAGGAGATGGAGGAATGTTTCTGCTGGCTTGCTGTGTGACTCAGAAGCTTAGTACAGTCCCTGACCTCCTGCCACCTTTGTGGATTGAATAAAGATGCAGGAGCAGCCCAAGGGCACAGTGTTAAATAATGCCCGGGCACACTGAGTACATTAAGATTTAGCATAAATAAGGAACAGTAGCATGAAGGCTGGCCTCTGTGTTAACATCTCATTAACCCTGTCAGAGGGAGAGACGAACAACTCCAAAGGGAGATGTCAAAGGCAAAATGGACGACCACGTGGAAGCGACTTGGAGAAAAGACGCTGTGATTCAAGTCACATTACAAAGGTTCCTGTAGCAGGGATTATCAAGTAAGATTTGGATATGTGCCTGTTTCTTTTTTGAATTTGAGTTTCTGGATTATATCGGCATTTTGTTAAAGCTCATATATAAACAAATATAACACAGTACCTTGTGTAATATTTGAACGATACAAGGAACATGCCGCCTGGGTTATAAGAATGATTTCATAGGCGGGAAATGTGCTTCATTTACTTTTAGGTAGAAAGTGTGAAATGTGATTCTGCTTGTCAACATCTAAGTGACACACATAGGAGGAGGAAAAAAATGTAAACAGAAAAAATATTTAACAAGTCATTGCTATTTATGCTCTGCTTTAGGCAACATACAAGCATTATTTCTAGAGACCAAATTATATGTGGATGGGGGTCCGATGCTGACACCATATATTGGCCAATTGTTATTGTAAATTTTACCGGAATTCCTAAAATATTACTTAAACTCAACTTTTTTTTTACAGTACAACCATTAACCTTAAGAATAAATTACTTAAAGAAAATACATATTCAACGAAACATATGGAAGGCTGATTTTGCCTAAATTATCTACAATGATTTCTGGAAAGGTTTGAGATGTGTAACAGGCTGAACACCCATATTAAGAAGTTCTTCACACAGGTTGGTTGTTCTAATGGGGAGCAAGTCAAATAACATCGTAGTTCAAATATTGGTCTGGTTTCCAGCCGTTGGCCTTGGTGGAGGCTTAGATTAAAAAACATGGATAACCCCTTTAGAATCAAAGACACTTGGCAGGGGACTAATGGATTCTTTTCTTGCATTAATAAAGAGTGGACATTTTGCTAAGGCCAACAGACAGAGAAAACTCATCCTTTTACTCTGGCTGTCAGATCTCCTTTTCAGCTCCAGAATCATGCCACTTTTACTATCTCCCCTTGTTCTGCCGTCTCTGCTTCCCCCATCAGAAGCTAACATCAACATATTCTTTATTTCAAGATGTCAGATCAATGAAAAGCCTCTTAGCAGAGCTGCACTCTGAACATCTGCTATCGAGCTAATACTTTTAGACCTGACCAAAAGCAAGATATTTTTCTTCTTTTTTTTACTTCTGGTTTCTGTGTGTGTGTGTGTGTGTCTGTGTTTACAGGCTGACATTTTATATTCAGAAACTATGACCAATACAGAGATGTTTTCAGTGCACTAGTCTTGTTAAATAACGATAGTTAGTAGAATAAGAATGATTAAAGAAAGTTATTTTTAGTCAAGTGAAAAAGGCTCAAATTTGGAAATTGAATATTTTAGCTCTTAAAACAACATATCTGTCAACTGATCAGTTAGTGAGTTTCCTTGATTCTCCTTGATTAGAGCTCTCCTGTCGTTAGAGCAATTAGAGTATATTCACACATTATGGCTAGATTCAAAACAGCTTTCCAATCCAATTAGGTTTGACAATTTCAATACTTTAACATCAACATGATAGAAAGGATGTGAATTCTTTCTGAATGCACTTTCTTCATTGTGGCCTGGTTTGAAGTTTAATTCGTCAATCAAAGAGAAGAATAAACCTTGTGAATCTTTACTAATTCTCTCCCTTAAAAATAGCATTTGTAAAGATTTTGAACCCAAATATTCTGCACATTAATATGATTGGTATGAAAAATTGAATATTTCTAATGAGTGTTGCACATTTGGTCAACTCATCATTTCAAGTAATAAAACTGAAGTCAATGTTTTGGGAACACATATTTTAAACTATTCATCTAATCATCTTTACACATGGTACATGCATTTTTAATGGCCCAGGGAAGTACAGTGTTGGGTTTGGTGCAATCTGGACAATTGATATGTTAAATATTAATACACAATGTAATAAACAGATGACCAGCGCTCTGTAGCAGTCAGTGGGGGAGAGGCAGTACACCTTCAGTCTGTGGACTGAGTTTAACATGTCTTATTCCATGTGATCGGATAAAGTACAGTAGCAGTTGGAAACTGGGTCAAACCAGCATTTACTTAGAAAAGTTGTGAACTTGAGTCAGAGGATTGTGTCTATTGCTTAGACCGCCTCTCAAATATTCGACATGCAATCAAGTGAATATTTCACCGTTGTATATGAACCAACCACGTTAACCTGTGAACATAAACCAAACCAAAAAAAAATACTAACTATTAAATATTCTATGCAGATAAAGAAGGTTGGAGGAACGCAACACCCCTATGCACAATATCAAAATCTCTGCACACAATGCCCAGCACACATAATAACAATAAAAAGTGATAGTCTGTTGTATGACTGTTTTAGGAGGACTCACTAATGACAAGGATGGTTGACACAGCTTGAAGTATCAGGTTTGCGTCAAATTTGCAGGAGAGACACTGGCATCAGGTGTCCCTCCCTGAGGCTCACATGCTGTTTGGAAGTAACTTTCTAAGTGTGCACTAAATGCATTGCTTGCAGGGATTTGGACACCAGGAGCATTTTTTTTTTTCAAGTGAAAAAGACACATCACAACAATAGTTCATTTGATGGGATTTTTATTATTCTCTGTCTTTTTCCCAAATTGTTTAATTTCTTAAAATTTCAAATCAAATAACAATTCACATAAATAATAACTATAACTTATATATATATATATATATTACTCCATATGTTCATACTATAAATACACAATAACTTAAATGATATTATATGCAATAGTTGATGATATCGATGAAAAATACAAATAGTCAAGTGAAAAAAAAAAATTATAATTTGAATCTGACAATAAGGAGACTAATTTATTTTAGTGGAATTGTCATGGCACCGTGATGCATTGGTTAGCACTGTCACTTCACACAAAGAAGGTTGAATCCAAGGTTTTCTACATTGATTTTTCATCTTTTCCCCTTGTCTGTGTTGGTTTTCTATGGATAATCCTGCATCCTCTCAGTAGGTTAAATGGGGACTATAACATAGAAACTGAGGAGCGTTCCTCCGAAAATACGGAGGAACTGCAGAGTCCAGTACATCTCTGAAAGTAGCTTATGACTGGTTTGCAAATACCATCCAATGAAAGTAAAGTTACAAATCAATAAATTGTTCCTTTAATGCAGTGTTTGGTTTAATTGCAGGTTAAGTGACTGCCACGACTGAAGTTGTTGAGTAAATCGGGTTAGATCCTCCATACTAAACGCTGAGCTCAACTATTAAAAGCCAACAGTCAATGTAATGTAACTAACCCCAGTGCATTGTGGGTGGCATGGCAGGGGTTAACCTCCATCTTAAACCGCATCCTTTGCCTCCCTAAGCCCATAGCTGGGAAACAATACCCTTATCTGGTTCACTCAACCTGTCTTCCCATTTAGCCCCTCTGCCAGCCACAAATTTGCATGTCAATCATGGCAGCTGATGACATTTAAAAAGCCTGTAAAAGGACTGGTAGGAAATCACAGAAATTAATTGCAAAGCACGCACACACACATTTGTGAGAATTGCACATGTGTACACACACACGCACACACACACACTGTCTCTCCATCTCCCCCTATCTTCCCATAAATGCCTCCCACAAGGAATGTGAATTATTTAACATTTCTTTGTAGAGGGGGAAAAAAAATCAAAATGGTTAAAGTAAGCCTCTCAACTTCTTTTGTGATACAATGAACATTATAGCTATCAAATGTCTTAAATTTCCAATGCTCCTTCCAAGTATACAAGTATTCCCTATTCTGTCTTCTTGGTAGTCTCTGTGTCTCTTTGTGTTAATCTGAATCAAACAACCAGCATAAAGCACTTCTCACTTGATGATCAACAGAAAACACCAACAGCTATTTGCTGCTGCTTCACGTGAACAAGCTCTTATCACACCGGCCTGACGCCGGGTTCACACCAGACGCAGAAGCGACGCTGAAGCGCCGCGCTAATCCCTAAAGCGCAGGCGCTTGGCTGTTCACAACGGACGCTGAAGCGAAGCTGAAGTGCCGCAAACCGCTAATAATATCACATACTTCTGCTGTAATCAGCCTACAGTAAAAACGGCATTTATTCATTTGTTGCTGCGGATCATACATCTCACTGTACTTCGATTATTAATTTAATGTCATCCATCTTGAAGAACTTCTCCGCTGTTTGCTCCATTCAATGTAGGGTGTCGAGGGTAAATTACATATTCTCCACTCAAGCTTATGTTGAAAATTGAAATATTAATTGATTGTAAAATCATGTTTCAGTGTGTTTCCTGGTGCGATACGCTCGTGGAGAGTGGAAAAAATAGACTCGAGGTCGAAACGATCGCTGCACGGCGCGAGGCACCCTTGGTGCGGCACGGCGCTTCAGTGTCCGGTGTGAACCCGGCGTGAGCCCCAGGGCCTGTGTGTGCGCTGCCCGTTCGATAAAAATATGCGCGACATACACAACACTGTACAGGAAGCCACTGCAGAAAGGCTGAAGTGCAGCCCGCGAGCTACGGCCTACAGATGGGAGCCTTAAACAAAGAGCGATTTGTTCGTGATTGCGGCGCACAGCTTGAGAATCCCTGGTCTATGCTGAATCAAGCTAGCGGGAGCTAAAGAAAACAAAGCAGTACAATGTGGAGAGACACTTCAGTGCGTTTCACAAAAGCTTCCATGCTAACTACCCACCTGGAAGCGCACCACGGACAGAAAAAGCCTGTGATTTAAAGGCAGCTTTGGGCAAACAACAGTCTTTTTTCACGAGGCCGGTAAAACAATCACAAAAAGCAAGCTTTGTTTAGAGCTGCACATTGTTCGATAAAGAACAAGACATCCTTTTCAGACGGGGAGGTCTTGAAAGAAGCAATGATGATAGATGCAAACACTGTTTTTAAAGATGAGAAGAATGGTCCCAATGCCATCTCCGCTCTCTCCGATGTCAAACTGGGGGCAAGTAGGGGAGAGCGGGGTAATGTGAGACTCCCCTCTAGACGAGCTAAAATGATATATCAGTAAAATGTACGCATTTCCCATTAATTCAGGATGTTTCCTAGCAATGGAAATGATCGGAATTTTCTTGACTGACAAAAGGCAGTGAAAATATGATTGTTTTTTAAAAAGTGGTCTTGTGTCAAAACTAATATCGGACTAGTAACAGAATCATGGGGATTGGTCAATTAAGCACATTTATGATTGCTATGATTCATGTGATCTCTTGCACACCCAGCTTACCTGCACGTTGTTTCTCTGTGCATTTGGCAGGGACAGGGATATTGTTTTTCTCTGCGTATTCAAATGCCAGTTCACGGCACTTAACTGGAGCAAGGCCATGGAACTGGTCAGCTAGTTGTTTCAAGAGTTTGGCAAGCTCCTCCTCCATCTAATCTGTGAATATTCTCTTTGCCTCAGCTACTGCACCC